>NC_051863.1:171712285-172032285 GCF_015732765.1 Culex quinquefasciatus
CGCTGTATTATGGTAATTTCCTTTTTTGATGTCAATAAGTAATTTTGTGTTTCACGTCAACCTCAATATTAAATTATATTTTGGGGAAAAAACTCTGGCAATTTTTGTAAAGTTAATGTTTGCCCATTGTGAACATTCGGGTTTTCCTGATAACTGTAAATATTTATTCAATGAATATTTTCAGTTGACCTTAAAAAGGAAAAAAAACAAGTTTAAATGTTTGTTTGAGTCGTTATTCATAATATTGCAAAAATTCCGATACTAGGAAATTATTCGTAAACATTTTAAACTGAAATTTGGAGTCCCAAAAAGCTCAAGAAACAATCTTGTATTTGCAGATTCAGATAAAAAAAATCAAAGGCTAAACATAGTTTCTCTAAATAATGAGGATGCTTAAATTAACGTTAAGTATGAACTCATTGAAAGTTAATTCACTGAATAAAAAAAAACTAGTTAAGTAATTTTCTTTTTAAAAAGTCTCACTAACAGGATATCGTTGCCAAATAAGAAATTATTATGAATACAAAGTGACGAGTTGTTCCTTTAAATTCCGCTATATATTGACCCTTGCACTGTAACTTGAATTTGGCCCGCACTTTTGACAACCAAATTTCCAAAAACTAGGCAACCAGCAGTTGTTTATTTACATTTCCAGTCGCAGTTTCCACCAAACTGGACATTCGCACTTTAAAATTGCGATTGACAAGTGAGCAACATCGGATCGCTTTGATCATTTTTTTGATAAAATTAAAATTTCCCAAGCCAGTTTGACAAGTCGCAATAGTGCGATCGATAGCAATAATTTAGTGCGAAGTCCAAGTTAGTGAGAATTGCGCAATATAGCGGAATTAAAAGGAACAACTCGTCTCTTTGTATTCATAGTAATGCATTCTGCTAAAACGCTATGCTAAATTACTATTACTATTACTACTATTTGATTATTTAAATTATTGCCACTTTTTGTACAGTAAAAACAAACTCCCTGGTCCCGGGAATTCCCGGGAAATTGCCAAATTCAACTCTCGATTCCCGGGAAATTGAAAATCTCGAGAATCGTCACCCTCTACTCTAGAGATCTGGTAGTAGAAAGTGGTAAAGAAGCGAAAAAAATCACCAGATCACGGACGGGATTATTTTTTAAATGTTTGAATTTTAATAATTTTAATAATTTTGATGGCAATTCCGTAAGTTTTTTGAAAACTTTTTCTTACTCTTGTTTGTGCATTTAATTAACAGTAATAATTGCTCTAAACCGAATTAAGACGTAACACACAGCTGAAATGAACACAAAAACTCTGTTAGGTTCATAATATGTACAAATTGTAATTTGATTATTCACAAATAAAACCGAATTGAATTGAAAAAATAATAATTTTGATGTCAATTTTTTTTTTATTTGTTGGGTAATTCTCTACCAACTCACACGAAATCGGGAAAATTTGCCCCGACCCCTCTTCGATTTGCGTGAAACTTCATCCTAAGAGGTAACTTTTGCCCCTGATCACGAATCCGAGGTCCGTTTTTTGATATCTCGTGACGGAGGGGCGGTACGACCCCTTCCATTTTTGAACATGCGAAAAAAGAGGTGTTTTTCAATAATTTGCAGCCTGAAACGGTGATGAGATAGAAATTTGGTGTCAAAGAGACTTTTATGTAAAATTAGACGCCCGATTTGATGGCGTACTCAGAATTCCGAAAAAACATATTTTTCATCGAATAAAACACTAAAAAAGTTTTAAAAATTCTCCCATTTTCCGTTACTCGACTGTAAAATTTTTTGGAACATGTCACTTTATGGGAAATTTAATGTACTTTTCGAATCTTCATTGACCCAGAAGGGTCATTTTTTCATTTAGAACAAAATTTTTCATTTTCAAATTTCGTGTTTTTTCTAACTTTGCAGGGTTATTTTTTAGAGAGTAACATTGTTCTACAAAGTTGTAGAACAAACAATTACAAAAATTTTGATATATAGACATAAGGGGTTTGCTTATAAACATCACGAGTTATCGCGATTTTACGAAAAAAAGTTTTGAAAAAGTTACTTATTGCGTTTCTCTTTGTTTCGTCGTCCGTGTCTGTCGCGGGTGACCATGAACGTCCATGATCGATGACGACCAACTTTTTCAAAACTTTTTTTCGTAATATCGCGATAACTCGTGATGTTTATAAGCAAACCCCTTATGTCTATATATCAAAATTTTTGTAATTGTTTGTTCTACAACTTTGTAGAACAATGTTACTCTCTAAAAAAACCCCTGCAAAGTTAGAAAAAACACGAAATTTTAAAATTAAAAATTTTGTTCTAAATGAAAAAATGACCCTTCTGGGTCAATGTAGATTCGAAAAGTACATTAAATTTCCCATAAAATGACATGTTCCAAAATTTGTTACAGTCAAGTAACGGAAAATGGGAGAATTTTTAAAACTTTTTTAGTTTTTTTTTTCGATGAAAAATACGTTTTTTTCGGATTTCTGAGTACGCCATCAAATCGGGCGTCTAATTTTACATAAAAGACCCTTGACACCAAATTTCTATCTCATCACCGTTTCAGGCTGCAAATTATTGAAAAACACCACTTTTTCGCTTGTTCAAAAATGGAAGGGGTCGTACCGCCCCGCCGTCACGAGATATCAAAAAACGGACCTCGGATTCGTGATCAGGGACAAAAGTTACCCCTTAAGACAAAGTTTCACGCAAATCGAAGAGGGGTCGGGGCAACTGCTGTGTGAGTTGGCGGAGAATTACCCAGTTAGAACAAAATTTTGTTCAATAAATCTCAAAAGAATATTCAAAAAAAAATCTTTTTTCATAACATTATAAGAATATAAAAAATAGGTCTTTGCAAAACTGACCACACTGTTCTACACACCGTACAAGTCCTTCAACGACGGTGCAACTTTTTTAGCCCTGCAACAAAAGGCAGAGAGAGCAAGAACGCGAATCTGCATCTGTATACCGGTGTGATGCCGCGTGTATCCCTTGATCAAGGCACACTGCGATTCCTGCCGCGGACCAGTTCCAGTCTGAAGCTGCGCGCAGAAAACAACCGCGAGAAGCTCTAAACCGCACACCTTGAAAATGGATTGCCTTGTCCTCGTCGTCGTCGTCGTCGTCATCGTTGGAGAGAACTTCTTGGGCATCATTACCGTAGGGAACCCGTAGCAGGGAGTCGACAAGATTTCCTGCTTTAGGTCGGTTGAAATTTTTCATGACCTTGACGATACCTAATTTTTTTTAGACATTTTCTTTTCTTCCTTCCTACAAGACCCACAATCTTCATTGGGGGAGCCCCTCCGGGGCTTCTCGCCGTCAACATTTTTTTCCCACATGTGGGTGTGTCTTCCGCGGGTGGGTTGGTGCACCTTAACCGGTGGTAGCGGAGGTGCACCGCGCCGCCACGACGTCGAACATCGAACAAGTTTACAGAAATTAAAATTTATAGCCTGCTGTCTGTCTCCTTCTGTTGTTGCAGCAGCGCTTGCGCTATTGCTTGTTCGTCGCGCGGCACAACATCTCTCACCCGATTGGGTCGTGGAACTGGTTGGACCATATGCTCGGTCGTCGATTTTTGGCCAAATACGGACCAGCGCGGCACGAAACGGGTTCGCGAGAAGCGGGACAAAACCGCCAATTTTGACTGCCTGCCTTTTTCGCAGGTATTCATTGGGTCACCTCACCGAGGGTCTTGGGGGAAAGCAGTTGCAAATTATTAATTAATCTGATTTAAACACAAAATAAATAATTTCTCGAGTTTACAAAAACAAACAAAACAACTCAATAGTTGAAGAAGCTTTCGAAGACAATAAGCAAAAAATAGAAGTTTGGTTTTAGATCATCTATGTTTAGATTTTTTTTTCTTCACAGATAAGGTTAGGACGCCCAATTGTCACAGGTCTTGATTTTCCCGGGAAACGTGAAAATAATTTTGGCAGCAGGAAGTTTTTGGCAGCAGCATTAATATTAAATTCTCGCTTACTTTTTCAAAGGTCCTATGTACATAGGAAACCCATGGCGCATTGGTTGTTTTGAAAAAGTAATCTAGAATTGATATTTTTTTTATCTTCGGCTTCAAAGTTCAGTATATTAATAATGCTAAAAAGTGTAATTCTTTATTTGAAATAACATAATAGATGTTGAAAAATGCATTCTAAAACTTTGGGATTAAATTTATCTGCAAACAATAGATAACATGTAGTGTCATTTTTTAAGGCCAGACCAGAAGAAATTTTTATTGATTTATATTTTTGTCAAACATTTTTCAATTGAGTTTACCATATTACTTTAAAAACTTCATTATTCTAAGAAGAAGCAAAATTACGTAAATTTGTTGGAGTATATCTTCAAATATAAATATTAGTTAGGAATAAATTGTTTTCTAATGCACTATGTAATCACTTCACACACATAAATCTAAGATCTTTAGCTGATAGAAAAAAGGAAACATAATAATAAATTTATCTGATGTCTAAAAAAACTCCAATGGATTGTGCATATTTGTTAACCAAAATAAAAGAAATATCTTAAAAAGGTTAAAATGTTTCGAACAAAAGCAAAGAAATACTTACAATTACTTTTATATTAGTTTGTTTTCAAATATGATTTACAAAAAAAAAATAGCATGAATTTGGAAAAAAATATTTATAGATTTTTGGAATTCTGTCCCGTTCTTCGACGAATTTAAAACAAAGAACAAAATATTTTCATGGGAATGAATAGAAAACTAAGAATTCAAAATGGAAGATCAAAATTTAACTTGAAAAGGTTTTGAAAAAGGGCTTTTCGATTGTAAATTTGACATTAAATCAAAAAATGACGGAATATCTTTGGGTAATTCTCCGCCAACTCACACAGCAGTTGCCCCGACTCCTCTTCGATTTGCGTGAAACTTTGTCCTAAGGGGTAACTTTTGTCCCTGATCACGAATCCGAGGTCCGTTTTTTTAAATCTCGTGACGGAGGGGCGGTACGATTCCTTCAATTTTTGAACATGCGAACATCAGAATTCCGAAAAAACGTATTTTTAATCGAAAAAAACACTAAAAAAGTTTCAAAAACTCTGCTATTTTCCGTTTCTTAACTGTAAAAAAAATTGGAACATGTCATTTTTAGGGAAATTTAATGTACTTTTCGAATCTATTTTTTTTTTATTTAGAACATTGCAGGGTTATTTTTTAGAGTGTAACGATGCTCTACAAATCTGTAGAACAGACAATTAAAAAAAATTGATATATAAACATAAGGGGTTTGCTTATAAACGTCGCGAGTAATCGCGATTTTGCGAAAAAAAAGTTTTGAAAATCACCGTTTCAGGCTGCAAATAATTGAAAAACACCTCTTTTTTCGCATGTTCAAAAATGGAAGGGGTCGTACCACCCCTCCGTCACGAGATATCAAAAAACGGACCTCGGAATCGTGATCAGGGACAAAAGTTACCCCATAGGATAAAGTTTCACGAAAATCGAAGAGGGGTCGGGGCAACTTTTCCCGATTTCGCATAATGTACTTTTTTACAAAAAAAAAAAAAACAAAAAATTGTAATCATTTTTTGTGAAAAAAAGTTTGTTAAAAAAATTTAATCGTGTTTTTTTTATATTGAATAGTCCGCGTTTACACAAACAACTTTGCCCAACAATCCGAATCGATCACTATATTCTTTCCCGATGTACAGATTTCCGAATATTTACATACACACTTTTTTAAGGACAAACCGATAATGCAAAAAGCATCTCTGGTCATAAGGAAGCCTCCCACGAAGTTCAAATAAATTATAATTTTTTTATCACATTTCAAACAACTTTCATTTTTGAAAGATTGAGATAAGTTTCAGGATAGATCTTAGTCTAAAAAGTTTGTTCATTTCAAAATTTTAAAGTTTATAGATTGCGAAATATTTTTTTGTATTGGTCTGAAGTTTAAAAGTAAAATAAATGTTATATTTGAGGAAGACAAATATAAAATAATTGTTGAAAACAAGGTTTTAAAAATTAATTTTGAAATTTATACAGATCTTACAATCTTTTGAGTTGTGTTGTCCTTAAACGCAAATAAATTAATTAAGTACGAAATATAACTGTAAAAACTAACAAAAAAGTTATAACCCTTTGGCCATTAAAGGGTCAAACAAGAACCGTTTTTGGAACGGGCGGGCACAATCACGGACTATCACCGCGGGAACCGGTTCGGCTTCCTTCCCGTATAAATCACGGGTTGGTGAGAGAGATAGGGAAAGAGACCTCTGACCGGTTATGGTGGCACGCGGACAGGTCTTGCGTAACGGTCGCGCAGCAAAGCGCGGCTTAGTGCATTTTATTCCAAATAATAAATAAAGGCGGCGGGGTTTGCCATTTGTTTGACGCTAATGAGAAACTGGATTGCACCTGGAAGGTGGGGAGATTAACCTTACAAAGAGTGGTTTGAACTTGAGTTTCAAGTTTAATTGTTTTGCATTTTTTTAAAATTAAGCAAAATTCAACTGAAAAAGTTCAAAAAATCACATTGAAAAAAAAGTTATTTAATAAACAAGTCCATATTCGCGTGTCTATTTAATCATACCCGTCGCCGCGCGATGCCGGTGATGATGATGGGTGTATGTTGCCACGCGAGAGAGTTTATTTTTGTTTAATTTTCTATTGCTGTTGAATTTTCACTTCTGGTCGCGCGGTTTCACGGATCCGTCAAGCAAACGCAAGCAAGAAGGCACAGTATAAAAAATATGTTGATATTTTAAAAAACAATTTTAGATTTTAAAAGCATAGCGAGTAGCAGTTGTTTTAAACAGTTTTTCCTGCTCTCGCTTAATCGATTGAAATGTACTGAACTTATTTCATCCAATGATTGTATCTGAATTATTTTGTAGCTGTAAGTATCTCCAAAACTCTGCATTTTGTAATTAGTTAAGCAAATTGTATTATGTTAAGTACAACAAATAAACATGAATTGAATTAAACATGAAAAAAGCATAGCGAAAACTTTTTGAAGTATATGTCATTTGACTCTGACAAAAAACTTCAAAATTTTAATGAAAATAGAAGTCTAATAAAATAAAAACAATCTTAAATGCATTTTTCTATCAATTTTTTGAAAGAATTCCATTGAAACTTACTAATGTGACTTCGCGAACTGTAATAAATATACATTTGAAGAATATAAACAATTTACATTTATGACTTCGTTCATTTTATTACTTTTGCAGAAACTTTGAAACATTTTACTGTGTTTATTCAACTAGGTACGGCAAACTGGGAGGGAAAACCAAACAAAGGAGGGAGGAAAAATAACATATTTTATTTGGAAGCTATTTTAGAAATCATCACCGCCTTTGGGGTTTTCTCTCATATTAGTTGGGACGAAAGAAAGATAGAAAAAAGATGTGTTTTTGTTTAGTTTTCCTGAGCTCCCCTCTCAGAGTGATGCCATCAAGCAAATGCAGCTGCTGCTGCTTTTGGATGGGGGGTTTTATTTGGCGTGCGGAGGTTTTTGGAAGCAAAATAAAGAAAGAAAAAAAACAACAATCCAAAGTATGATGGCAGCGGTCCGGGTAGAAGCCGGGTTTAATTTGCACCAAACAACTAATACTGTGGCTACTGGTGTTGCTGCTGTTATAAAACATCGTGATGGATGGATGTTTCGATGCCGCGGATGCTGCAAATTAATAAACGCAATGTTTTCCGAAAAACGGCACTGGGGCGCGTGTGTGTGGGATGCGTGGAAATTTGCTGGGAAATGATGATTGACTTTTTCTTTCACTTGGAATTTGCTTAAGATTAGCTTTCGATTTCAGTTTGATGTTTGTTTTCAATGGCCAGGAGATTTGGTTTCGGTTTTTCTATGCTGAAATTGAGAATATTTATATTTTTTAAACAGTTTTGCAATTAGGTATTGTTTTCTCCTGAAATTTTTTATATATATCCTCCAAAACCGGTATCTAATTAAAAAATAAAACATTTCTAAAAAAGCTGAAAGCTTATCCTAACTAATCCCGTCCCACCGAAGGTTAATGTGGCGGTGCGATTTGTGCAGGCAAAATCTGTTTAATTAAGTTTCGCCTGACCTTAAATAAAACGCGCTTGTTTATTGATTTAGCGCGGTTTGGCGGATTTGCAAAACCAGCAGGGATTAAGAAAGGAAAAAAAAGAGTGACACATGGAGGGAAGAAAAAATGGGTTGGTCGATGGACAGGCAACAAGCAGAATGGAAATAAATAAACAAAGCCGGTGGTAAATCAGGGCGCGGGAAATGTGAGGAAAAATTAGGTCAGCGCCATGGGCAACTGACCGCAGCATTATTGGTGTGCCAATAAAAAAATTGACGGTTTGGTTATAAATTTTGGTGGTTTGTTGAAAATTCGAAACAAAAAGTTGACAGGCGTACGAAAATAGATTTTTTTTACAATATGTCAAGAAAATAAGCTTAAAACCTTTCTTTGTCGATATCGAAAGGACTATCGAAGAAGGGAAGTATTGGATTATGGAGCGAAATAATCAAAGTAAACTGGGACTGAAGAATACATCGAAAAAAGGGAAATATTGATTAATTTAAGATCGACAACGGGAGAGTCGTCTGAATTTGGCAGCTGAAAACTTCGCCTTACCTTGAATAATCCATGAAATACAATGAAATCAAAATGGCAGAAAAAGGTTATTATCAGACACAAAGTTTAATTTTTGAACCTAAATCTGATACGACAATGTAATAAAAACTTTAATTTTGGAAGGTTGAAAAATTTGAAAAATCCTTTTTTTCGATGTAATTTTACATCAATTTAATCATAAAAGGTAAAATTACACAAAACACATGTAAATGTACACATTTTTAGATTCAAACAGCAGTTCCACATGAAAGTTAAATAAAAAAGTGCTTCGATTTGGCTCAAAAATGGGCTAAAAGTTCCATAATTCTATGTTTGGTCGTCAGGGTGACCTACGTTGTGTTAGGGTGGTTAAAAATATGAAAATTTTCGTCAATTATTACGCAAAACCAAATTTAAAAAAAAATCTTCACACCAGTTTAACCGATTTTAGCTTTCTTAGACGCAAATGAAAGATAATTATTTGGGCTGGTTTAGAGTTTCAAAAATCAAGCCGAACATTTGAAAAAGGCATGTGAAATCTTCAAATGCCGTTTCGACGGTGCCTGAACCAAAGAGCCTATGTCTGAAAATATTTCTATCGGATTCCTCGGCAAATTTTACGTAACATACTCAAAAATGGAAGAAGTCTTTGGAGAAGTTCATAAACAGGATTACAAGATATGATTTAAAACAAATCTGGGTTTTTCGACGTGCGCAAAGGTAGAAAAATTATTTGAAAAAATCAACATTTATCACCAAAAATCAACCTTTTTCACAAAAACTGCGATAACTTGAAAATCTCAGCGATGTCTTATTTCTTTTTTGGATACCAATAGTTGCTTCTTTCAATTACAAACATTTAAGTAAGTTGTATTGATGGTTTGATGGAAGCAAAGTTTATCAGTTTCATGATATGATGTTAGTATTCCATGGCAGAGTTCTTTGGTTTACGTGTAAAGATTCTATATATGGGGTAAAATTCAATCATTTTAGTTTAAGGAATTTTTATTCAATTTCATGCAATTGTGCTGCACTTAAAAGCCAGTCAAAATAATGTAGAAATAATTTGATTTCTGGATTGCCTTGCAGGAATTTCAAACAGGAATAAAATAAATTCAAACCTCTTGCGAAAAAACTTTAACTGTCTGATGGCCACTAAAAATGCAGCACATTTCAGCATAAATTACACTGTGAACATTTTTTAGTTTTATGTCAGTAAACGTTTCAGTTTCGTCATGGTATGATAGATTTGGGCTTCCTCAACACGCTCCAATAAACCGAATTGAATTTTAGCGAATTTCCCGCGAAAGAATAGATTTGGGAATTTTGGGTATAAATGCCATGAAATCATTCTAAGAAACCAAGCGCCTCCATTGATTTTTGTTTTCTCTCAGAATGAAACCATGGAGGCGCCTGGCTTCTTAGCACGGAACCATATCGTTTGTGCCCGAAATTTACAACTTTATTGTTTCGCAAGAAATTATTTATTATTCAATTCTGTCGATTGGAGCATATGCAGGGAGCCCAAATCTATCATACCTTGACAAAACTAAAGCGTTTACAAACATCAACCGTAAAAATGTAGAGTTGTGTTATTTATCTGTCAAATTTTGGTTTGTTCGACATAGATTAGTTGGATTGGCATGGCTAACAACTTTCTTGGAGAGGAAAAAATCCTGAACAGTTTTATTTCTGAAACACGTGAAATACCCTAACTTTCAATCAAGCCAAAAAAATATATAACCTAATAATTATGGTCAAAAACTTAAATGAAAACTGTATAAACGTACCTTAAGATCAACGACATGTTCCCGGCGTAGAGATCGAAACCTCTGATTAGTAAGACTTCTTGGAGTACAAACCAAACATATACTTGACAGGTGTCTGAAAAAGAAAAAATACAAATATGAAATAAATCGAGATTTTTTTCGTTAGCAATGATAACAAAGACTTTCGCTCAACCTCACCGCAGATCAAAAGCTCACAGACCTCCCAGATCGAACAACCGGCTATAGTCAAATCCAATGTTTAACCAGCTAGTTAGCAAACATTCAACAGATCAAACATTTTGCTAAACATCGGCTCGAACATTTGAGCTTACAAGCCGCGGTTCAGCGCCTTCCCCTTTGCAAAAACATGAAACCCTACCAATCGACGCGCTTGTTTTGGGTGGTTTGATTACACCACGACCACTCTTGGATCACGCTGCTTGGAAAGGCCCCACATTCTCGGTTTGGCCATGGACCTCTCCGATGATGATCCGTTTCGGATTCGGTCAATGATCCACGGAACTGAGGCGTTCTCAACCGAGGAAGACCACAAACCCTGTTAGTTCCACTCGTGAAAATTGGTTGCGCTCAATTTGCTGGCAACACTGGTCCGGTTTTGACAGCAGCTGTCAAAACAATTACCACAGACCAAAACAACGACCGGCAATGTTTGTTGTGCGGCCACAAGAAGTACAGCTACTTGTCGGGGAATGCCACGGTCCAACAACACACAATCACCGTGTTTGTTCTGGTCTTTTTCTTCCCTGTGCTCACAATTATTCCGTCCAGTCGAGCACTCGGTTACGCACGTCTGGAAAGTTGGGATGTTGTTGGAAGGAAGGTAAACAGATCGCGATAACCACTTCCACTTGGTTGGCTCTGGAAAACCTTATGGTTTGCAACCCGGCTCTCAACTGGACCGGATTCTTGGCAGCACTGGATTCAATAGAGAGTGTTTGCACTCATGAAGAAATGTTGGACGCTCAAGGGTTCCCCAAGAACTTGTAGGAGTCGTTGATCGCGTTGCAGCTGAACCAGTTTGAACCATTTATGAGTTTGTTTGTACCACGTCCCGGATAAACGAAAACTATATGAATTCTGGTGAGGACCTTAAAACAACCTTATGAGTTATGGTCACCATTTGTAATAATGTTATTTGGCGGACCTTGATAACTATTTGTCAAATGGTTACCATTAGTAATAGAGTTATTTGAATGTTTGTAATGGTCAACTATTTTCTTGATGACTGTAAAAAACTATTTGAGGATGTTTACTCAAATGGTTACCCTAAATCATAAGGTGATTTTTAAGTTCAAATGGTTCATATTGATTCACGATTACCATATAGAAACATTAAATACCCATTTGAAAAATAGTTAGAATTTGCAAAAAGCGTTTACCAAATTTGACTAAGTTTTGTTTTCAAATGAAAGAATTAAACTTTTTTGTCTATAGCTTCATAAGGGGTTGGGTTTGTGCTGGAGTCGGATTTGGGCAACTTCCGGAACAAGATTTTGTCTGACTAAATTGCCGGAAAAGTTTACGATCTACTCAACGATGGTGGGGCTGATAAAAGCGAAGAATGACAACTTTGGCGGAGAGTTTGTGAACCATATGGTAAAGGCATTCACTTTACGGTGAAGTGTTCGTCGTGCAGCTGCACCAGTAGTACCAAGTTGTGTGGACATCATTTGGCTTACTTGGCCCTGGATTTTACCCACATTTGAGCTGCCAAAGAAAGCCAATCCGAAGTTTACCAATTTTAATTGACAGAATCTAAACCAACAAAAAGAGAAAACAAACTGAGGAGCTCAAGAACAAAAAGGCTCGAAAATGTCGGTTCCTTTTGATGCGCTACAATTCCTTTGAGTTTCGTTGACGATTCAATTTTAAGCGTATCATGTTTGTGATAATTGTTACTTTATTTCAATTGAATGAGCGAATCATTTTTCAACAGTTGATAATTTTGGATTTACGGCATATTTGCGAGAGCAGGTAACGAGCGTAGCGAGAGAAGAGAAACGAAAGAGCGCGCCAGGCAGAGTATTATTACTCTGCTTTGCGCGCTCTCTCGTTTCTCTTCTCTCACTATGCTCGTTACCTGCACTCGTTGCAGGCTGGCGCAGGCAAAAACAGTCTGAAGTGAAACGTTTGTGCGGCTGGTTGTTGTCTACGTTTTGTGCGCAGGTATAATTTTCAAACAAATCATTTAATTTGCCAGATACTTTGTTTAAATTTTTCTTGTTGATCATTTCAGCGCCGTGGAGAACTTGAAAACAACGGAACAGCTGGTGCTGGAGGATTCGGCGGCAGCCGACCGACAAAACAAAATCGAAGCGAACGCACGATTGGCATTAATCAAGGAAATCATTTGAATCATCAGATAAGTACACATATTTGAATGTTACATTCTACTCGATACTTTGTGATTTTTTTTTTTCTTATTTTTTCAGGTTTGGACGACTTTGGCAGTATGATCAACCGAACAGAATCGGCAATCAACTAGAATTAAAGCCAAAAAAGTTTTAATATTATTGTTGTGAACCATCCGTCAAAAAGTGAACAATTTTGTAATAATTAGGTAGGTAAAAAATGCTAGAAAAACTATTAAAAACCATTTGAAAACAATTTCTCAAATAGTGGAACTGGGAGAAAATTATAGAATTAACCTTAAATAACCATGTGAAAACTATTTCTAAAATAGTAGCGCTCGGTAAAAATAGCAAGAAAAACCCTAAAAAACAATTTACGAACCATTTGTAAAACAGTAGCAGCAAGGTTAAAAATTGTAAGAAAAACCTTAAAATACCATTTAAAAACCGTTTCTGAAACAGTAAAAACCGGAGGAAAAAGGTCGCTTCCACGCGAAAATTAACTTTATTTTTACCATTACACAAATGGTAATCTGACGAAACGTTGTATGGAGATTTTTAAGGTTACCGTTGCTAACCACCCTCAATTCAGATGGTCGAACTTTATGATAAATGGTAGAGTACCATTTCCGATATGGTATTTTAAAGGTTTTCCTACCATTTTTGAAATAGTGGTTACGATCTCTGAAATGGTGAGGAAACCATTTAACACAAAGTTTTTTTAAGGTTCTCGTTTATGCGGGGTGTTGGTAATTACTACCAGCTTTAACAAGATTCTGGTTCAATTTTCTCCGACGCGCAAAAGCAATAATCATCTTCCGCCGACTTATTAGATCTGCCAGTTCACCGTCAATTCTTCGCTCTTCCTTCAACCCGATTTCTTGACGAAGATGAAGATGAGTCACGCAAATTTGCTACACCAGAGTAGTAATTTACGTGTTTGAGGTTTGTTTTGGAATGTCTACTTGTGAGAAAGGGGGGCAAATTGCAGAACGTCCCCCCAATCCCCGTGATCATCAGAACCAAAGCTGTGACGGGGACGGCAGAGTGAGTGGCGTCTTCGGCGTATAACTGTCAATAATGATTGGAGTCGGGAAAGCGTATCAAGTTGGTCCAACCTCAAATCTGCGGTGGACGACTGCACAAATCGGCGAATCGGAAAAAGGTAACGGAACCACCGGCGTGACAAGTTGTTATTGTAGCTGGATCAGCAACGCAAGCACGCGCGCGGGTTGTTGCCAAAATGTGAGGTTGGGAACGGACTGAGGTTATGTTTTGTGGGCACGTGCAGTTGAAAATGAAATTTTACGTCGAAAGGATTCATAAATGATGACTTTTTTTTTTGTAAAAAAGTGATTTTTTTTCTTGTATTTTAAACCCTGTTAGCATGTCAATGTTAACATTCCATAGCTCATCTTTTAAGGGTGTCCAGATCAGGTCCAACTTGATACATTACTTTCCCTTACTGAGCTAATCGCATCCAGAAATGAAATGATTAACTGTTTGGTTGGTTCTCTGGTTGGTAAAATTGTTAGAAATAATCCGGTTGTCAAAAAAGTTAATAAAAAGATTTACATTCTTTCAAGCATTTGGATTATTTCTTTCATTTATTTGTATGAATTTTTTTATAACTTTCGACACAAGTAGTTTTTAGAAAAAAGTTTCTTCAAATGATTTCTTTCGTTTTTTGCATTCTGTTGAACGTAAGCATATCTTTGAAAATTTATTGGATTTACTAAATATAAATAACAAAGAATTATTATCAATTTTTGCTTCTTTTTAAACATGACTAGTTCTTGTAAAATAATCAGTTTTTTTTTAATCCATTATTTTAGCAAAATTATCAACATAACCATTTCTTGAAAAATATTTGTTTTAAAAATATCTATTTTTTTTTATTTTACGTGCTTTATGACATAAACAATTCTTTGAAAATGAATTGGTATACAAAAAAATCTTTGGTTTTGGTATTCTTTCAATCTATATCAGTTTTTTTTTAAAAAAAGGTGTTCCAAATAATAATTTCAATGAGGTTTCAATTCTTTCGTTGCGTTTTTCGAAAAATCAAATAGTTTCTATGAGTTTTAGAATTTTTCAAATATAAGTAGTATATTGCATTTCTTTGAACATGGCACTATAACTTTGTTTAATGAGTCATTTATTTCGTGAGATTTTGTTTTATTTCAAACATGAGCAATTCTTGCTCAATTCTGGAAATATTCTTAATTTTAGGCCCATTTTTTTAAATTTTCAGCAAAAAGTACAGTCATGCTATTACCAAAAATGTGCAAAATATCAATGAATCTATAAAAAAAAGTTTTATATTTTTTCGGATCTATTGTTCTAGAATTCAAAATGGACAAAACATCCTAAAATACCCTGATCACAAATACATTATTAATCGTTATACATTGTACTTTAAATAGTTTACAACCAATCATTTAAATTTAAAAAAATTGCCCTCACAATTTTCCAATAATTTTCGAAGGGGTTGTGGTTTTTTTTCCTCTAAACAAAATAAATAATTAAAAAATCAAGCTTTTTTGGCAACTAATGGTCTTATTTAAATTTTACCAAATTCACAAGTTAACAAATGAAAAAAACGGATTTTTTTGAATCAAGACTAACATTTAAAAAGAGCGTAAATTTGAAAAAATATTTCTATTACTTTCAAAACTAATGTCAAAAAATTTTGAGTAAGTTTTTTTTATTTTTTTCACAAAACTCCATTTAGAAAAGAGTAGTTTTCTACAATTTCGCAAATTTTATCGTGATTTTTAATTTTCATTTTTTGATTTCATTTTGCATCTATAGTTTTTTCCATATAAGTCTCCATACAATTTTGGGGGCTGGTCATACAAAATGGGTAGCTGATTGTATGAAATTCTTCGGTGTCTTCGGAAAAGTTTCAGGTTATGATTAGGACATTTTTTAGTAAAATATCAAAAACCTTAACCTACCGTTTTCAAGTCATAGCTTCTTTTAGGTATAAATTTTCGATTTTTGTCCGTTTTTCAGCACTTTAAAAATACTTTTTGAAACAAAGCACCCTACGAAAAAAATATTTTTGAAAAGCTGAGAAAATTTCCTATATTTATCTTTCTAAGACTTTGAAAATCGGTCAATTAGCCTCTCAAAGTGTCACCGAATTATCCTGTTATTTTCAACTGACCATTTCTCGGAATCTCGGAAATTATTTGTCCGATTTTCAATTTTAAAAATTAAACTTTAGCGAAATTTTTCTGATCTTTTTAACATTCCAACGCCCAAGGCTCCAAAAAAGTTGGAACGGTAACTTCAACGCAATGGTTCTCGGGCATAACTCAACCAATCAAGATGATTCTTCTTTCCAGTGATTTGTTAGGATGTCTTGATGATTCTAGAACTTTGCAGAACTTAATTTGATCAAATCTGTAATTTTTGCGATCAAAAACATCGTTCCAACTTTTTTTTCGCATGTAAAAAAACATTCGCCAATAATTAATTTTAAAAAAGGTGGGGAAAATTTATAGAATCGTCCCGATTGGTTGAGTAATGTCCGAGAGCCAGCGAGTTGAAGTTACCGTTCCAACTTTTTTGGGAGGCTTGGGCGTCCGTGTAAGTTGGACATGCGTTGGGCGTTCCAGTGTTAATATAAATATTTAAAAAAAATTATAAATTTATCTTAAATAAGAAATTTGGAAATGTTTCTATTCTTAGTCCTTTTTAAAAGTAAAGCTTGATTAAAATCGAAACTATTGTTAAGTCCTTTTTGATTTCGATTACGATTTTTCTTGTCCAGGTTTTCGATATTTTCCAAAAAACAACGATTTTCACGATGTCTTTTTTTGTCAACATATCAAAAAATTTCGAATGTTAAAAAATACGTATTTTGGTAACTAAAGACTTTCTAGTCAGCAGTTCTAGCAAAAGCTTTTTGTCAAGCGACATCTAGCTGGTTTTTTTGACAGACCGCCCGATATGTCAGCCCTATTACACACTAATGTGACAGCTCGAGCTCGATCATTGTTTACATCAGGACACTGTGATGAGAAGTTCGTCATTTTTGGGTTAAATTATATTTTTTGCACTGGGCCTTCAACAAATCTTCAAGTTGAACAAAATTAAATTCCCTCGGCATGCAACCTGAACAGGTGTGTCAAACAAAACATCGCCAAAAAATGCGAGTAAAAACGCCAACCTCTGCAATCCATTAGAATTCATCTCTCAACGTTGACCTGTTGTGACAGTGCCTGTCCCCCAACATCTGTGCAAACATTTTGTATCGTTTCTAAAATCGCCCCAGTTTGATTTGTTTAACTTGGACGACACCCACAAATCGGACGCTATCTCCAAGGTTGGATTTTCCACGCGTTACCAGCAAATATTTCGCATTTTTGTGGGTGGTAAGTTTTTCCTTTGTTCACTGCGCAAATTTACGCGTTCAGCTGACGTCTCAATCACACGATTTCCACACGCGCCGCAGTTAAAGAAACGCCACGGAGCGGTAATTAGTCCGAGAAAACGGAATTTATTAGCGCTGCATTTATAATGACGAGAATTCCCCGACGACGGGCGGAACAAGCCGTTGGAAGTAAATCAATTCGTTCGATTTAATTAACGCCGAGGTGGGGACATGTGCATCTGGGAGCTTCAAGACGCTTCAAGTGTGAATTGAAGCGTTTGTTTGCGAATATGGCAACACTGCACTGTTTTAGGATGGGGTTATGATTAACGAGAAATCTTCAGACATTTGAAATTGATGATTTTATCCAAGCGTCTCCTCGCTAAACGAAAAAGATACTCTTTCTAGGTGTCATCCGTACTGAGCGCTCAGTTTGGCCAAGTTGACTGTAACTCAATTGGTAAAGGCGCAGATCCAACGGTGGTGATAAGACCGACGCGAGTTCGAATCCCATTGACGTCAGGTTTTTTTTTTATGTAAGCTACTTAGTGTCACTGATCTGAACTCCTGAACTCTTCACCAATCCGACACTGAAAACCAATTTACCAACCGCTTCCCAAAACCGATTGCGATAGCAAGATTAATTCCGCGTCGTGTCTTTCTCCCGAAGCTTAATACCCTTCGCCTAACGGAGCCCTGTAACCTGTTGCCCAAGACCGTTCCCTGAAAGACCGCTGATAAAGATCCACCCTCTTCTTCGCCGAACAGCGGCCGATCCCCTCAAGAAGTAGCAGATCAAGATCCCGCGCGGAATGAAAAATCATCAGCTTTAATAGGTTTGCGTTCGAGTAAACCTCCAGACCTCGAGTCTTCTAGGGGGGAAAGCTGCGGCGGCAAGGGAGCGTCGACACCATTCTACCGCGGATTGAGATTAATTGCGGCCCGATGCTTGATTCAGCTCCGCCGACTACATCAGGCCGGTTGGTCTAGTTTCGTAAATGGCTGGTATTGTCTGGTTTCCTTCCCGATCCCGCAAACGCTGCTGGAACTTTGATTGAGCGCGGTTGATTGAAACTGTCAAGTCATGATGCGCCGCCGCGTAATCTCCAAGTGATAATTCGTCATTTTCGGGCATTTCAAGAGGGGCGCCTTTAGTGCCAAATCGCAAGCGCCATGACGACGCCCGGTGACAGCTGTCCGTCAACCGTCGTTACGCGCAGTTTCTTCCGCGAGAAACGTCAGCAGAAGATCGCTCGATCTTGTGGAGCCCGGCACGTGAGCGGGTTACGTCGCCCCCTGATCACGCTTGATTACACCGCAGTAGGCCGTGTGCGGTTGTGTGTTGCATGCGCGAATCTTCACGTGGCGCGGAAACTCATTATCTATGCACGACACGACACGCAGAGCTAGGCTTAGTCCAAGAGAAAGATCGCGGTCGAGCGCGGATCGCCGAGTACTGATCGATCGACGAAACACGCGCTCTACATAATTGATGAAAGTAAATTGAACGAGTTACGGAGTGGCCGCGGCTTGTTCCGGACACACACACCCGGAGGTAGATGCTAGGAGATGTTTCTACTACACCGGAGAGCAGGTCCAATTACACCTGTAAGCAAAGCGAGTGAGTGTGCGCGCGCGCGCCTTTTAATTGTAGTTGTTTTTTGCCTGTAATTACAGAGAGCAGCAGCTTTGCTGCACCTTTTACTCCGCCTGGCACAGAGAAATTAGCGTACTGGAACGAGGTTTCCGCTGCAGATAATCCGCGCGATCGTATCTAGGGCTTTGGAGCAGCAGGTTTCCGCGCACTAATCGGCGCCATAAGGTTCTCCGAAGCTGGCAGGTTGCTCCTATTATTTTTATTCAGGTTATCGGTCATGGCCTCATTTCAAACTCTCGACCTTTATCACTGACTGCCTTGGTTGACAGCTGATGCAATTCCTTGAAACAGCAACCCGCCTTGCGGTTCGCTGAATTGTAGTGGATCAGTTAAATCGTTGCAATCCTACACATCTCCAGCAGGTTGCACGCGAATCATTACGCAAAACTATTCTGCCGCTTGCAAAACTGTAAACAAACACCTGAAACTTTAAATCAAAAGTCAAAGTCTCCGATTACCATTCCGTTTGCGTACGTACACCACAGACGGTCCCGTAGTCATAGTCAGTCATCTCACCGGGTCAGCGGCACTTGGCGTGCATACTAAAAGGCAACCTTTTCGGCATCGTGAAATCCGATAGACGGTGATCTTTGCGATCTAGTCGGAGCATCGATCGCGCACCGCTAGTACGAAGAGTCGGTAAGGTAGATTTTCACCTGCACGTTGAACCTCGCGTATCGCGTGGTGTTGACGAAGAAAATAAACAAAAACAAATGCTAAGTGAGCACGAGAGAGTGAGAGCGTAAGTAGTTTGAGAGAGGTTGATTTTGATGAGAATTGGTGAGAAAAATTGTGTTGCGCGGTAAATTGAGAGAGAGGTTGTTGGATGTAGTGTCGCGTCGATGGCTTGATGTTGCAAGGAGAGAAAATGGTGTTGCGTATAGCTATGCTTTTCGTTGTACATATTTCGATGCCGGTTTGCTCTTTTGTGCTAAACTTACTGGGATTCCTATCTAGATACAACAAGAGAGCACACGGGCATCGGTTTGTTGATACCTGTTGAGATTTTAAGGGGTTACTACTGCCCATGATCGCATAAATGTCCCATATGCATTTTCATCGATTTTGAGTTATTGATGCAGTTTGGTTCGAAATTGTGTGCTCTTTCAAAAGAGCCTATAACATCCACTACTTTGGTTTAGAAATCAGGAGGAAATCCAGTTTGTTCGCGAAAACATAACACGTAGCCTTATGTATGGGACAAACTTCAAAAGCGTTTTTCTCAGCATGCTGTTTTTGCATATGGGACATTCATGCGAACATGGGCAGTACATACATGTAGAAAATCTCAATATTTCATAATTTCTAATATATATATAAAAAAATTCTTTACAAAGATGAATTCCAAATCCCTCCTGAAAGTTTCATGGAGATATGTCATGATTTAAGTGAGTAGAAGACGATTTAAGTTTAAACTTTTGCCTTGTGCAAAGCGGACTGTCAAACTTTGTGTGCGTTTTTCTCGGAACACCGAGTTGATTTCCGGGTCCCATGATATCTCGAGATGGAATAGACCAAATTGGCTGAAATTTGGTTTGAAGACTCTCAAGACATATTCCGTGTGCATGACGAAGCCCGATTTTGAAATTTTGTTTAAAAAAAAATACAAAAATCAATGGACGAATGTTTATATAAAAAACACAAAAATATTTTTATATTTTTTTCAAATATTTTTTTTTAAATCGGCCTTCGTCATACACACGGGACCGGTTTAATGAAAATTGTGCATTTATAGAAAGTATTAACTAGCATGTTTCAATTCTGATTAACTTTTTAAAATAGCTTAATTCAAAAATGATTTTATAAGCCCAAAAAAAATCGAAAATTTATACATTCAATAAATAAGCTAATTAGCTTGAAAACGTTACATTTCATTAAAAAATGTTAAGAACTTTTCGATTGCATTTCTGTTTTTCGTTTGTCTAGATTTTCAAACTTTCCCAAAAAACACATTCATTTCTCCTAAACCAGATTTTGCAACATCACGCCATAGTCAAAAGATGTATTTTTTGCTACCTTAAACTTAAAAAAAAACTTCAAAATTAAAAAAAAAATATTTTGGGAATTCAACTTTAAGCTATACGAAGTTCAAAAATGGGTTTTTATTTGCGTTAATTTTATTTGTCATTTAAAGTGTTAATACACCAGAAAAGTGGTAAAATTACTCATTTTTAGGGGAAAAATTACAAAAAAATTCTGACATAAAAGATGAACCTCTTCCCAGATGTAATATTACCATGATTTTTTTTTTACTTTGTAGAGGTTAGGTCGTTAGCTCAGTCCAGATGTAGGAGTCGTCTCCCGTCTCGATGGAGTCGCTTGTAGGCAGTTGGACTCACAATCTAAAAGTCTTCAGTTTGACTCCCAGGGTGGATGGAAGCTTAGATGTAAAAAGAGGTTTGCAATTGCCTCAACTAAATTAAGCCTTCGGACACCATGTTTCGAGCAGGATTCTCGCAATCGAGAACGCCAAGGCGCAATGCTGTAGAGCGAACAATTTAATTTGATTTGATGTTTTTGTAATATCTTTCCTTCTTATCTTATTATAAACAATGATAACAATTGATTTGAGCGACGTTCACAGTGATTGATAGCCCATCGCGAGATCATTCAAGGTGAAATCATGAAGCTTGCAACTTGTGGTTTTGTCGTACTGGCGAATTTATTATTGGGCTCCGCCCAAAATCCGAAAATTTTGAACTATTCTGAGCGGATTATTGAGTACCTAATGCAGGTGCAGCTAGGAACCTTCGAGTGCATCTTTTTCGACATGACTTCGAAAAGTCCGTATGACAATGTGCTGAGTGTATTGTTGCAATCGCCGAAACTGGAATCTACCGTAAAGTACGTTCTTCAAGGTTCAGGTTGGGGCGATCGGAGCGAAGCTTTACCGAAAAAACCCTCGCTGCTGGTGTTATACCCAGGGCGTGAAGAAGAATTCACAGCTTATGCCATGACTCGGCAAATTTTAAAGTTTTTTAACCTGTTCGACCCCACCACGGTAGTGATGACATTCATGGAGTTTTCCGAGTTGAACGTTGCCAAGATTATGGATTGGATTTTCAATGATGTAAATTGCAATAATGTTTTATATTTCGATACCTTGAGCACAAAGGTACGACTGAAAAGTCTGAAAAACGGTGTTGTTATTGATATTCGTGATGGTCAACCTCATCCAAAAGGAGTTTTCGGTTGGTTCAGAAACTCATTCAACGGAAACGTCATAACGTACGTTCCTGAAACAATGTCCGGAGACTTGGAGACAGCTTCATACAAATGGGTCAAGGCGACTGCTGATTATTTAAACTGTGCACTTCAAGTTTTTCGTGGTGGTCCTACAACAGGCGATATTAAGCTTAGAAGGATGGTGCTATTAAGCATAGATAGAACGTTTCAAGGAGTAACCATGAGTGCCCCCATAGGAATTCGAATACTGGTTCCCAGAGGAAGACCATTAACACCGGGTGAGATAATGACAAATCCATTTAAATGGCAGGTTTGGACGCTGCTAGCAATTGTTTTAATTGTTACGGAAGTTGCAAAGTATGTGGTACCAGACTCTTTCAAAAATGATCCAATTCTACTCGTGGTTTGTGGATTTGAACAGTATGATCTGCATCGTTCTGGACGCTGGGAGAAGGTGATTCTGCACTCTTTGATCGTATTGATGTTTTTCATGACCAACGCATTCGAGACGAAAATTATTTCGATGATGATTGACAAACCATCAGCCCAAACAGCGAAAAGATTAGAGGATTTTGACAAGTTTGGGCTCAAGTTTCGCTTTAACCTCACTCAATTACCTCACTCAATTGAAGATCCCTCCATTGGGAAATACGTAGAACACGGCGATCCTGTAGAAATATATCATAATGAACCTGGTGTTGCTATGTTGGCTGCAGAAGAATTGGTCGCTATGGTACCGAAATTATCGTACGATTTTGAACGGGGACAGACATGGTTCATTGTTCTAGAGGAACACATTTCGGTTGACTCGATGCATTCTTATCCAACACCAGTCCGCAGTCCGTACTTGCAGATATTTCAATTCACATATGTTGCCCTTAACGAAGCCGGTCTTCTGGACCTATGGAAGCGACAGCACGGTGATTTCTGTTACAAATGGATCTCTGGCAAGAGACCTCGTGGACATGTTGAGGAGCAAAACTATCTGAATTTTGACGACATGGTGGTGGCATGGCTCGTCCTAGCGTTCGGTTACGGCATGAGCTTGATTGGGTTCATGGGAGAAATTATTAAAAAGGCATTTGAAAAGTGCTACAAAAAACATTAGGCTTTTGTGTTAGTTGCAAAGTTCCAACTTTTATGAAAGTTGAAATCAGCATATTTGATTCGCGTTGCAACAATAATGTGAGTTTTTAAAGTGTAGAAGCATCAATGATAACGTTGAAAACTGTTCGACGTGTAGTTTGATAATCTTTCTGATAACCCATCAAGAGACCATTCAAGGTGAAACCATGAAGCTTGCCACTTGTGTTTTTGTCGTACTAGCAAATTTATTGATGGGCTCCGCCCAAAACCCACACCTTTTGGACTATTCGTTGCGGGTTATTGAGTATCTAATGCATGTGCAGGGAGGAACCTTCGAGTGCATCTTTTTCGACATGACTCCGAAAAATCCGTACGACAATGTGCTGAGTGTATTGTTGCAATCGCCGAAGCTGGAATCTGCCGTAAAGTACGTTCTTCAAGGTTCAGGTTGGGGCAATCGGAGCGACGCTTTACCAAACACACCTTCGCTGCTAGTGTTGTATCCAGGCCGTCAAGTTGAATTTAGTCTCTATGCCAAGACTCGGCAAATCTTAAAGTTTTTCAAGCTGTTTGACCCCGCCACGGTAGTGATGACATTCATGGATTTTTCCGAGTTGAGCGTTGGCGAGATAATGGATTGGATTTTCAAGGATGTGAACTGCAATAATGCTTTATTTTTCGATACCTTTAGCACAAAGGTACGGTTTAGAAGTCTGAAAAACGGTGTTGTTATTGATCTTCGTGATGGTCAACCTCATCCTAAACGACTTTTCGGTTGGTTTAGGTACTCATTCAATGGAAACACCATAACGTATGTTCCAGAAAAAAATACTGGAGACTTGGAAACAGCATCGTACAAATGTGTTAAGGCGACTGCTGAGTATTTAAACGGTAAACTAAGAATGATTCATTCAGAAGGTGATATTATGCTTAGAAGGATGGTGCTAATGAAAATAGATCGAACCTTTCAAGGGATAACCATGTGTGCTCCCACAAGTTGTCGGATACTAATTCCTAGAGGAAAACCATTGACCGCGGTTGAGATAATGACAATGCCATTTAAATGGCAAGTTTGGACGCTGCTAGTGATTGTTTTAGTTGTTATGGAAGTTGTAAATTATGCGGTGCCAGACTCTTTCAAAAATGATCCAATTCTACTCGTGGTTTGCGGATTTGAACGGTATGATCTGCATCGTACCGGACGCTGGGAGCGGGTCATTTTGCACTCATTGATCGTATTGATGTTTTTCATGACCAACGCATTCGAAACGAAAATTATTTCGATGATGATTGACAGACCATCGGCCCAAACGGCGAAAAGGTTAGATGATTTTGACAAGTATGGACTAAAGTTCCGATTTGATCTCAATCAAATACCCGACGCTGTTGAGCATCCGTTAATTGGAAAATACGTAGAACATGGCGATCCCGTAGAAATATTTCATAATGAACCTGGTGTTGCCATAATTGCAGCTGAAGAGCTGGTCGCTATGGCACCGAAATTATCATACGATTTCGAACGAGGACAGTCGTGGTTCATAGTTCTAGAGGATCAAATTTCGTTCGATACGATGCATGTTTATCAAACAGCAATCCGCAGTCCGTACTTGGGAATATTTCAGTTCACATATGTTGCTCTTAACGAAGCCGGGCTTTTAAACCTGTAACATTTCATGTGTCACATACTGTAAAACGATATAAAAATAATGCGCCTGCAAGTAGACTGCAAACAACTGAACCCTTTTGATTTGATTGTGTGCACATACACATGTAGTATACCACTGCTCTGATCTACTTTTGATATCACGACGAGATTGAAATGATATCTGCAATTGAAATTAAAACCGTGTTCGTGTGTTTTAATTTCCTGCGTCGCAAAAGATTCTGATTGGTTGATTCAAGGTCAACTAGGTACAATTATCACGGCTCGAGGAACTCTATAAAGCTGAGTCGAAAAACCGACGCTTCACTTTAGTTGGAGTGCTTTTACGAAACGGTTTTGCTTTTTTCGAACAGTTTAATTTCGGTGAAAAGTTTAAAGTGGAATTAGTTCTGGTGATTGTGATACTTTTTCTGGAAAAGCAGTAAGTGCACAGGGCAACGATTTTGTAAAGCTTCGCCAATTACAAAAGCACTTACTTTCTAGCACTCTCAAGCTTTGAAGAAATAGTTTCCCCTAGAACAAGCAAAGGTTAGGTGAACCCTTTGCACGTGTCAGGTAAGATCTAACTACAGATCGTGAGATTAGGCAGAAATGCAACTTTTGGCCACGTTATAGGTTGCCCATTAACGTGGGTGCAAGTCTCGGGGCAGAAAAGCCGTACATTTCGTCGTTCGACGCTGGGAAAGCTTCGTTGGTCAGACTGGTGGATGATAACCACGACGGGGTCGTGACGAACCGTTTCAACCGCCTTAGTCAACTCCAACGACTCGGAGACGCATCTACTCCGCCCACCCAGTTGACCCCACACGTCCTTTTCGAAGCAATCCCAGAGCTTGGAGGAAGTTCCGAGCTTTCGAGCACGCCAAAAGCTCGCCGGCTGCCCAGCCGATTCTAACCTCGCTTGCCCAACCGAAGGAAGTGCGAGGAACGAGACAAAAGCCTGACAGCAGCAGTACCATCCGTCTCCACGGATTCGAAACAACGTTGGACCGAGCGTCCCCATCAAGAACGTCACCGTGCGACGGCCACGTGTAAACGTTGGTTCCGCTAGACGCCGCTTGGGGGCTGGAAGCCCAAAGCGCGGCGAAGAACGTGTCGACGCCGATCGCTGTGCCACGTGTCCACGGCGGAGTACTGCTAGCCGCCGCTAGAGTGCGGTAGGGTTGCGCGAACGCACCGGAGCTGTTTGATCGCTGATCGTCGCAGTAGGTCCGGACCTAGGAGAATCTTCACGCCGTTCAAGAACACCTGCAAGCAGTTGCTGGTACCAGATTAGTAGGGTAAAGTACAGTGCACGACAATAGGGAATAGTTTTTGCTAGATTTAAGATCTAAACCCCCCTTAGTATTAGTTTGAGCTCATTTACAACCACAAATAAAAACCCCGGGTCTTTTTCGGATTTTGCGTTGCAAAAACGAGGATTAATTCTGCACGCGTTTAACTTAAATATACATTCTTTCGTTTCGTAATGAATTTTGTTTTGCTTAATAAATTTTGGATTAGAATGCACTCTAACTAATGCGTTCGTTTGTTTTAAAGACTGAGATGAAAGAGTTCGTAAATGTTGTTGACCTTGAGTAAATTTTTGGGATCTTTTGGTTCGACTTTTCGGTTTAGATTACACTAAAACTCGCCTTGAGATCAAGAGCTTCAGGTCGGGCTTCCCTGATTAAAATCCACAAACAACCTCCAACTTTTGGAGTGGCGCTAAAGTTGTTTGCAGGCTAAGCATAAAAAGGTGTTTCAAATCAATTGGATCGTCCAGGGATTGCGCAATGTAACGCTCCTGGTACGTTGTGAAAAGATTAAGCGTTACAAACCTATGGCAGCGACAACAAGGTGATCATAGCTACAAGTGGATCACTGGCAATAGACCTCGTGGGCATGATGAGGAGCAAAATTATCTGGTTTTTGACGATATGCTAGTGGCATGGATCGTCCTAGCATTTGGTTACGGCATGAGCTTGATTGGGTTTATGGGAGAAATTATTAAAAAGACAATTGCAAAGTGCTACAAAAAAGACAAAATATGAGCTTAAACTACGAGATATTTTGACCTGATAATAGAATCACGTGTGTTAATGTTTCCATGCAAAGTTCCAAGTTTTATGTAGTTATAAATATCTTTTAATGGAAATATTCTAATAAAAGTAAAATGTGGCGCAACCTTTTCTAATGATTCCGAAAATCCGAAATATCCTCTCGAGATGAATGTTTTGTTTCGATTATCTTGTTGACAAACTAGTTGAAACCTTTCAGTACATTTTTTCGATGTTTGGTCAGACTAAACGATTGTGAACTATGAAACAACATTTCCCGGATCCAAATTTGCCTGTTGATTTTCCTGAGTCTCAAAGGGAAGCGAGATATTCAAGGTGGCGTCTAAGATGGCGGCCGAATGGAAATACCTCCATAAAAGGATTTTTAAGTTCAATCAACTAGTCCAATTTAACTATTTTGGGGTCGCTGAACTCGAATATGAGCCATATAAGACTCCAAAAATCTCAGGGAATGTGCAATCCAATATGGCGGCCAAGATGGCGAACCTAGAATATTGGAAATTTTTTATACAGAAATGTAACAGGCAGTCAACAGGTCAAATTTAATTAATTTGGGGATGCTGAACTCGAATGTAATCCTTAGAATATTCTAAAGCCCTTAGAACAGTTTGTGCGGCATAATGCCAAATACGGTGACAAATAAATAAATAAGTAATGAGGGAATGCAATTCAATTTTCTAGCATCGCCATATTGGCCGCCATCTTGCATTGCACATTCGCTGAGTACTTGGAGTATTATATGGCTCATATTCGAGTTCAGCGACCCCAAATTAGTTAAATTTGATCCGTTGATTGCCTGTTACAACCCTGAAAAAAAATCAAATTTTCTAGCTTCGCCATATTGGCCGCCATGTTGGATTGCACATTACCTTAATACTTTGGAGTAGAATATTCTAAAGTCCTTAGAACAGTTTGTGCGGCATAATGCCAAATACGGTGACAAATAAATAAATAAGTAATCAGGGAATGCAATTCAATTTTCTAGCATCGCCATATTGGCCGCCATCTTGCATTGCACATTCGCTGAGTAATTGGAGTATTATATGGCTCATATTCAAGTTCAGCGACCCCAAACAAGTTGAATTTGAACCGTTGATTGCCTGTTACACATCTGAAAAAAAAAAATCATTTTTTTTAGCCATATTGGCCGCTATCTTGGATTGCACATTCCCTGAGTATTTTGGAATATTCTAGGGCTCATATTCGAGTTCAGCAACCCTTTGTTGAATTTGAATTGTTTATTGCCGGTTACATTTCTTTATAAAATATCGAATATTCTAGCACCGCCATATTGGCCGCCATCTTGGATTGCACATTACTTTGGAAGTATTCTAGGACAACTTTGGAGTATTCTAGGAGTCATATTCGAGCTCTGCGACCCTAAATTAGTTAAAGTTGACTCAGTCAGTAGAGATTTTCACAATTACTTCATTTCGTGACAGAACAACGCGAGCAAAACCCTCTTTTGCAAAATATCTGCGTTGTCCGGCACGAAAAGAAGTACCTGTCAAATCAACAAAATTTGACAAAATTGGGTGACCCAGGAAGCAAAATCTTCGTTTTTCATTTTAGAAACAACTGTAGAAAAGGGTTTTTCCAAAAACTTACTAGGAGAGCAGAGTTCTTCACATTTGTGTATAAAAAATCAAAATGATCCAATTGTACGATGTTGTCCCGTCACGCTACATATCTATCTCACTTGACTCAAACATTGTGTTTTTAAATGTTTGTTGGAGTGAATCTTAGGCTGGATTTTCATGGATTCCCTGACAGACGGACCGGGCCGACAACGGCCCGAAAACCGCCGGACGGCTCGACAAAACGGCCCGAATTCCGTCGGTTTGTCCGACGGAATTCGGGCCCTTTTCGTGCGTATATGCAACACTTTGTCCGACGATCGTCGAAATCGACGTTTGAGAAAATCGACGTTGACGGGCCGTTGTCGGGCCGTTTTCGGGCGCCTTTGTTATTTAGATTGTCCTGCCACTGTCGGGTGCTCTTGTTTCGGATTTTTTGGTTGATTTGATGCAACTAAAAGAAATTTCATAAGCAAACTCGAACTGTTTATTAATCTTGTCAAGGTATACACAATTGCTGTTCACATTTAAGCCAATTCCAATATATTTCAGCAGGGCTTTTGTGTTTCTTGATGTTCACTTGCCGGGCTCGGAACTCGTCTTTGGTTCGTTCTCAGCGGCCGTTGTTGGTCCCATGTGGCAGAGCCAGCATTTTTTCATTTTTATCTGAAACAGGTTCATTTCACTGAAGTGGCATGCAAGGAATAATCTGAATGTACCTCTTTCATTTATATGTCTGGTAAGTCCCGCCATGCTCCTGATTGTGGACACAATTTTCACTTTGTAGCTTTTTTCACTGGACTTGGAATCCGCAATAAAAACGTATCTGTCATTATTTTTTTCAACGCCTGCTTAGAATTTTGCACGCACTAGATGTCACCTCTCTGACATTCGATCAAAACGCACGACAAACGCTCGAAAATGGCAGGACTCAATCGACATCGAGCAGATAACGCTTCGAATCGCACGACCGCGGGACTGCCGTCTATCAGGGTTGTGCAACGACATCGAGAGCACGAGCATCGAACCAACTCGATGCTCGTGGCTTGCGTTACTTCATTTAGCTTAGACACAACCCCAAAATCGACTTTCCGGAATAAGGAACACTTGCATGCAAGTTAACGAAGGATGGTAAATGACAGATTCAAACGTAAACATAGCAGCATTGCGTGGCGATCGGAATTCCAGAACAACTTTTGAAATAAGCTGATGTTGTTCAATAAATCTTTTTCAAAAAGGCGTATGATTAGACTAGCGTATAATTTAATTAAATAAAACCTTTTGCCTCATGTTCGTTGCGAAAAATCATGGGAAAAAGATGAGAGATAATAGAGTGAACTAAAAATTGGAATATTTTTAGGAATTTAAAAAAAAAATTAAGAAATTTAAAAAATCTAAGAAATTTAAAAAAATAAATAATTCAAGAAATCTGAGAAATTTAAGAAATTTAGGAAATTGAGAAAATTTAAGAAATTAAAGAAATTAAAAAAAAAATAAGAGATTTAAGGAATTAAAGAAATTTTAGAAATCTAAAAACAAATTAAGAAATTTTAGAAATTATAGAAATTTTAGAAATTTTAGAAATTTTTAGAAATTTTAGAAATTTTAGAAATTTTAGAAATTTTAGAAATTTTAGAAATTTTAGAAATTTTAGAAATTTTAGAAAATTTTAGAAATTTTAGAAATTTTAGAAATTTTAGAAATTTTAGAAATTTTCGAAATTGTAAGAAATCTTAAAATTTTTAAAAATTAATTTTCTTAGAAATTTTAAAAACTTAAATTTTTTTGGAATTTTTTTTTTAATTTTAAAATTTTTAGAAATTTTAGAAATTATAGAAATTTTAAAAATTTTAGAAATTTTAGGAATTTTGGAAATTTTGGAAATTTTAGAAATTTTAGAAATTTTAGAAATTTTAGAAATTTTAGAAATTTTAGAAATTTTAGAAATTTTAGAAATTTTAGAAATTTTAGAAATTTTAGAAATTTTAGAAATTTTAAAAATTTTAGAAATTTTAGAAATTTCAGAAATTTCAGAAATTTTAGAAATTTTAGAAATTTTAGAAATTTAAGAAATTTAAGAAATTTAAGAAATTTGAGAAATTTAAGAAATTTAAGAAATTTAAGAAATTTAAGAAATTTAAGAAATTTGAGAAATTTAAGAAATTTAAGCAATTTAAAAAAAAATTAAGAAATTTAAGATATTGAGGAAATTAAAATCTAGGCAAGCAATCCGTCCAACGGTGCGCAGAATCCTCCTGCAAAACAATGCCCAGAAATCCGGCCACCGGTGGACGGATTCCTCCTGCAAAACAATGCCCCGAAATCCATCGACCGGTGGACAAGTTCCTCTTGTCAACTTGACCAGGCAATCCGTCCACCGGAGAACGGATTCCTCCTGCAAAACAATGCCCTGAAATCCGACCACCGGTGGACGGATTCCTCCTGCAAAACAATGTCCAGAAATCCATCTACCGGTGGACCAGTTCCTCTTGTCAACTTGGCCTGGCAATCCGTCCACCGGTGGACCGATTTCTCCTGCCAGAACAATGTCCAGAGATCCGGCCACCGGTGGACGGATTCCTCCTGCAAAACAATGCCCAGAAATCCGGCCACCGGTGGACGGATTCCTCCTGCAAAACTATGTCCAGAAATCCGGCCACCGGTGGATCAGTTCCTCTTGCTAACCTAGGCAAGTAATCCTTCCACCGGTGGACGGATTCCGCCTGCAAAACAATGGCCAAAATCAGCTGTTTTGATTTTTGACAAGGTCTGGTTTGACAAATAGAATTTGTTTCGTCAAGTTTCATTCCCATCCCGTACCAAGCGTTTCAAAGCGTTATTTAGGTTTGTGTCTAGGGTGCCGCTGAGGTAGCAAAAAGGCACTGGACGAGCATCGAGTTTCAATGCACGGACATTTTAGCAAAGCATGGTCGTGAGTATGCTTTCGATGTCGGTCGTCTGAAGATGCTCGTGCATCGAAAATGAAAAGTCGGAAAATCGCATTTTCGCAACTTTCCGGCGATGGGTATGTGTTCGTTTGTGCTTATACTACCATAAAATATCAATCCAAACCATTTTGCGATTTAACCTGATTGATAAAAATGAGTTTTCGGCAAAATATGACCACGAGCATTGAAAGCCGCTTTCGATGTCGGTCATCGAAAAATCCATGAAAATCCACCCTTATAGGAAATTTAATGTACTTTCCAAATTTGTATAAATATTGGTACCTTTTCCCACAGATTTTGAAGTTATCAGCAAAAAACTGAAAACATATGCGTACAAACGTTGTCCCGTCACGAAAGAATCGGTCATTTGGACATTTGGAGTTTACTCACGTAGCCCTGCACGAAGCTGGAACTTTAAGCTTGTGGAAGCGACAGCATGCTGATTTTTACAGCCAGTGGATCTTGGGATCGAATCCTCGAGGATACGATGAGTTGGGAAAAGTTCTAACCTTTGACGACATGATGCTGGCATAGTTTGGCCTAGCAGTAGAGTACGCCATTAGTGTAGTTGGATTTATCGGAGAAATTGTCAAAACAAAGGTTGAAAAATAGTCAAAATGACGTCTTTACGAGGTATTAATTATAAATAAATTTTGCTATAAAATTACTTGAAATTTAAAATCGAATGCTTTCTTTTTTATTAGTGAAAAATTCAGGAAACCAAAAACGAAGTAACCTGCTTGTAGTTTTAATACATACGTAAAACGAGACGTTAAAACCACGAACAAATATTTACTCGTCGTCTCAAGTTTACGCACCAGCCCCGTTCAAAGATGGCGCTGGTTGGCGTAATGCTCTCTCCATTCTATTTAAAACTGGAATCCAGATCCATCATCCATCATCAACCGCGGTGGCAGACCACTTGTTTCTTGATGTTCTCCGCTCGCACCCGATTTTCGTCACGGTGGAAAATTGCTCCGGAATTTGCGCCGCGCTAAAATTAGACCCAAACTTCCGAGCAGTGTTGCCAGCCGGTCACGTCGGTACATCATACAGAGTCGCGGCTCTATTAATGTCTCCATTAGGGTGGGAAGGGCTCGTAAAAGTTGCACCGGCGAGCCGGGTTGGAGTTCCAAGCTAATTGTTGCCCTCAAATCGCGGTCATCGAGCCGACAACATCATCGTCGTCGTCGGTTCGAGTCTTGGGTGGACGTAAAATGATAATTTACTGCGCGCAATAATGACATAAATTTTCCCGTTATTGTGCAGTTATGTTAATTAAAATGGAACCTGGGTGATCTGGTTCTGGGAGGGAAGGGGAGTGCAAAATGGAACGTGTTTCTTTGCTGCTGAAGCGTATTAGCTGCTGAGAGATGACAGGCTGGTATTTCACGGAATTGTTTCTTGAGAGAAGTGTAAAGTGGTCGGTAATTCCTGAAGTGAATGACTTTGATAGCTATTTTAATTGATATCAATTACTGAGGTTATGGCAATTTGCTTTAAGCAAATCGAATCAGCCTTTGATTATTTCTTCAATTGGTATTCAAACTCTTCAAATAGAGTAATTACTTTCCCACCAAACCACGTCCAAGGTGGTTTCCAATTTGTCTCACATCGTGTCACACTCGTTATAAACCACTCAATCTGTTCCCTGTTCCCCAACCTGGTCTTGCTTCTACTTAATGCCCCTAGACTGCACCGCAACGCATTTCACTTGCCGCGAGTCCGCGCAAAATTCAACGACGTGGGAAGATCTGAGGAAATCTTACGCTGCGCTTTCGGTAGTCATTGTCAAATAAACATTTATTGGACCAGTCCACAGACGGTCCCGGTAGATTTATGACCGCCATCATCGCTCGCAAAACTAATTTTGAAATTTCTTTTTTTTATAGAGCGGCGAACGGTTGTACATCAAAGTTGCAGATCTGCTGCCCAAGTTCACATTTCTGGGTCCCAGTTTGGACGAGGCCTTGAACCTGCAGCGCGAGCACGAGGAACTGCTGAGGCAAATCCAGGTAATTGCGTTGATCTTGAAGGTTTTTGATTGATTTTAACAAGTCATTTTAAATTGTAGAATCTCCCGACGCCTCTGGAGGAGTTTTACCACAAAGTTCAGGAAAAGATCGCCGCAAATGAGCAACCCAATCCGGTGTTGATCGAAGAAATGGCCGCATCGCTCGGCGCCGTCTGGCAAGACATCAAAAAGATGCTCCAGGAAAGGCGAGACATCGTCCTGTTCAACGTGAGCTTCTTCGAGCGGCTCGGCGAATGCTACGGTAAGATGAGCTCGCTGGAGGTGGCCTGCAACGACACAATGATCCCGATCGAGATCGACGCCGTCCGCGATTTTCTCGAGTCGTTCAAAACGCTCCGCACAGACATGCTGACGTCGATCTCGGCCGCCCTGAAAGTAGGCAACCAGCTGCTCGACCGACTTCGCGAGCTCGCCAACATCGGAACGCTCGACTCGCGGCCGAACCACATCAAACAGGATGCAATCTACGCCGTGGGCCAGGTCGAGCGGTGGCTCGAAGATCTCTCCAACCGGCGGAACAACCTCGAACAAGCCTGGCAGTCCCGCAAGACTCAGCTCGAGCAGTGCCTCACGCTAGCGATCCTCGCCAAAGAACTCGCAGACATCGAGTACAGTTTGAACGCGTCACGCAACTCCAACCTCAGTTCCTTCACTCTGGGCGACTCGTCCGAACAGGCTCGCGACCTGCTCGACACCTACCAAAATCTCAAACCGGACGCCCTACTCCTTCGCGATAAATCACTCAAAATTACGAAAGCAACCGAAGAACTCGTCGCCACCGGATGCTTTGCCGGAGATGAAGCCTGCGCGAAGGCCTACAGCGTCCTCGCGGCTTGCACAGAATTCGTCGACGAAATCGACCACCGAGAATCGCTGCTCTCGCAATCGCGAGAATTCTTCGGACGGGCCGAGAACCTCCTCACCAAACTGACTCAAATCGAGATGGAGCTCAGCAACGATCAGCAACTGCTGACCATCTCCGAACAAACGCTGCAAGAACTAACCTCGACCATCACCCAGGTCCTGCAAGCCGGCTACTCGCTAATCGACGACGTTGGCCGGACCAAGCCGGAAGTGACCGGAGTGCAAACGATGGTCGAGCGGATAGAGCAGAAGAAGCTCGTCTTTGAGCGGTACAGTCTGCAGCAAAGTGAACACAACCTGCGGTTGACGGAAGCGCTGAACGAGTTTATGGAGCGGTACAATCTGCTGTTCCAGTGGATGGCCGACGCGCGGAAGGAGCGCATCGAGCAGGGAACCGGCATTCACCGGATGGGGGAAAGCCTGGCGGAGGCGAAGGATTGTTTGCTGTTGCATCATCAGCTTCTGAATGATTTGGAGGTGAGTTTTTGAATTTTTCGATACTAAGGTTTTTCTCCTTCTACCTAATAGGTCCAACGTTAGAACTCTTTACCCTTGTGTCCCTTGTGTCTTGATCAAATATTTGTTCTTTAATGTTAAATTACGTCTGTGAATTTCATGTTTTCTAAAATTACATCGAATTCGACAAGCTTCTTTCATCTAAAAATACAAGTAACCATCCGGCCGTGTAAAATTAGATATTCGAAAATAATCTTTCCACTGAAGTCACAGTCTGCAAGGAAGTGCTTAATGATCCCCATTAATAATATTCTCCACCATGTCGTCGGGACGCTTCTTGTAACACATGTCGGACACGTTTTTTTTTCCTTAAAATCTGCAAATTTCAAAAATATAAACTCGATTATTTTTCCTCACCAACCCCCTCCTACAGATCAAAGGCAACGCCATCAACAACCTGCTCGCCCGGCTCACCCCCAGCCTGGAGTATCTGGAGGACGGGCAGCGCGATGACGTCCAGCAGAAGGTGGACCTGCTGCGCCAGCAGTGGATCGAGCTGAAGAACTACGTGATCGCGCGCGTTGACCTGCTCAAGCTGTACATCCGGTTCCACCAGGAGGCCGAGACGGTTCGCAACCTGTTCGACGCGTACCAGATCCAGCGGGACACGTTCCGCAGCGGCGAGAACGACAAACCACTGCTGCAAGCCGCCCTGGACAACATCCGGCAGCAGCTGGCCCAGCTGGGACCGCTCGGCGGGCAGTTCCGGGAGTGTGCCGCCAAGGTAGGGTGGGGGCTGGTGATTGGGGTGGTGATAGAAATACATTTCTTGTGGAGAAAAAGGACGTTTGTTTATTTTTAAAAATATTTCAACATTGATCCAGGACCCGTGGAGTAGGTTGTCTCTCACCAGTAGCGTGACCAGGCTCTGGCAGAAGGGGGGAAATTTTTTGATTACGGTGTTTGTGAATGACCCCTCGAACAAATCTAGAACAAATTTCTGTCGAAGGGGAGGCAGAGGGACTTACAATCAAAAGGTCGTCGTTTCGAATCCCGGGGTGAGAGGTTTGCAATTGCCTCAACAATCAAGCCTTCGGAAACCTATTTTATCAGGAATCTCGCAATCGAGAACGCCAAGGCATTGCTGTAGAGCGAACAATTTTTTTTTATTTTAATTTTATTTCAACATTAATACAAACAGTATATATAAATATTCATCAAATAAATTATTTTGATTCATTTTTTCCCTAAAAAAAATCCAGTTAAAAAAATCACATTTATTGAGAATCAGATTCCATTTATTTTCCAAACTAAAGAAACTAAAGAAACTAAAGAAACTCAAGATACTAAAGAAACTAAAGAAACTAAAGAAACTAAAGAAACTAAAGAAACTAAAGAAACTAAAGAAACTAAAGAAACTAAAGAAACTAAAGAAACTAAAGAAACTAAAGAAACTAAAGAAACTAAAGAAACTAAAGAAACTAAAGAAACTAAAGAAACTAAAGAAACTAAAGAAACTAAAGAAACTAAAGAAACTAAAGAAACTAAAGAAACTAAAGAAACTAAAGAAACTAAAGAAACTAAAGAAACTAAAGAAACTAAAGAAACTAAAGAAACTAAAGAAACTAAAGAAACTAAAGAAACTAAAGAAACTAAAGAAACTAAAGAAACTAAAGAAACTAAAGAAACTAAAGAAACTAAAGAAACTAAAGAAACTAAAGAAACTAAAGAAACTAAAGAAACTAAAGAAACTAAAGAAACTAAAGAAACTAAAGAAACTAAAGAAACTAAAGAAACTAAAGAAACTAAAGAAACTAAAGAAACTAAAGAAACTAAAGAAACTAAAGAAACTAAAGAAACTAAAGAAACTAAAGAAACTAAAGAAACTAAAGAAACTAAAGAAACTAAAGAAGCTAAAGAAACTAAAGAAACTAAGAAAAATTAAAGAAACTAGAGCAACTATTGAAAAAAATCAATACCAATTTTTTTTAAATATTTTCTTATGTTTTAAGGGATCAAAGAATGCATCGTTTGCGCTTGACATTGGAATAATAATAATAAACAAAAGGTACCCCTTTTGGTCCGCTGAAACATATCAATAGTTTCCGAATATAAAAAAAAATATTTTGAGAATCTTTAATTGATAAAAAGTGGAAATAAACAATAGGGTGATTTTTCCAGTGTGACATTTTTTTCTGAAAATTCTAATCGCAACTGAAAACTTTGCCGAAGACACCAACACGATTAGAACATAAAGTTTTTCGAATATTCACAAACTCATGCTATGGAGACTTGTTTCGCTTTTGAAATAGAGAATACCTGAACAGAGTTTCATAAACAAATACAAAGAAAAGTATAAATGTGAAAACATAACAACACAACACAACAAAACAACACAATGGTTTTTTAATACTTCAATGCAGAGCTGACTTTATTTATGAGGACTCAAAATCTGCGCAGTTATTCCAGTCGGTGCCTTTCATTCGAATTCCAAAAAGGATGCATTTAGTTGTACTTCTTCAGCTTGCTGTAGCTATATCCATGGCCGTATCCACCGCCGATTCCACCCTCCATTCCTCCTCCGATGCCACCCTGGCTGGCATGTCCGATGTTCTTAACCTTGGCCTCGAACCCATTCTTGCTGTCGGCGTAGTACTCCACGACACGCTTGGTTCCATCGGCTTCGTCCAGCGTGTACTCGCCCTTGACCACATCTCCATCGCGCATCTCCCACTGGCTCTTGTGGTCCCCGGTGTGGATGTCCTTCACGCCGTACTCGAACTTGTACTTCGGATAGCTGTAGTAGTCCAGACCGCTTTCCTCCTTGAAGCCACCCTGACTGCCTCCGAATCCACCGGAGATTCCACCGCCAATACCTCCCTCCAAACCGCCGTAATACTTGTACGGGATGTGCTTCACCTCGTTGATGTAGCCGTGGTGCTCGTAGGCAAGAGCAGCGCCCACCAGGGCAAGAGCCACCAAAGAAGTCTTGATCATTTTGTTTGAAGAATGAACGTTGATGTTCTACCACAAGAACGGAACTAACTGTACTGATACCTACTCGAACCGAATGGGTGGATATTTATAGCAGTTATTCGAAGAATTTCTCCAACTTTTATCAAGGATGGTCGGTCAATCGATCGCTACAAAGACCTTCGACACAAAAGGGTTCCGACACAACAGACGGCCAACGCCATATGATTAGGTTAATTTGATTTTTTGCGCACCGAATGCACGCAAACTTGCGGCAAAATAGTTATGGTACACTGGTTTCGGTGTGTTGATGGAACATTTAAACTTGATAAAAAAAGAAGAACAAAATCAACGTACTGTTGAAAGAATTGTTTAGGAAACTCAACCCGGGGTGACTTTGACAACCGGTGTAATTTTGAAAGTTATTATATCATACTGTTAATTACTTTGAGAAGCAGTTTGGCTTACTTTGGAAAGTTTAATAGTACTATTTAACTAAAATTATGAAAACATTCATAAATATATATTTTTTAACTCTCAAAGTAATATGTTTTTTAAATGAAAATGAGTTGGATTGCATTACTTTGTTGCGTTAAAATTAATTTATAAGTTACAATTTTTAAATGTTTTGGAAACAGAATTCAAAAATATCTTCAATTCGTAGGCATTTTTATCAGAAAAGATTTCTTAGTAAATATTGTTTTTTAACTTATGATCTCAATTCCTTTTAGTGGCAATATAAATTGATACTTTGAAGAAAAGGTCTATTTCTAATAAATATTCAGCTAATTTGAAAACAGGGCGTGAGCAAATTCGTAATTTTTTTTATTGCTGTCACCACACAAGCAAAACAGAGAGAGAGAGAGAGAGAGAGAGAGAGAGAGAGAGAGAGAGAGAGAGATAGGGAGAAATAGCATGAGCCTTCGTGTAGCGCGGCTGCTTGAGTGTCATGCTCGGCATTCGTTCGTTTCAATTTCGTGCGCGTTCACTGACGGTCTCTTTGAAATTACGATCATGACAGGCGCGTTCAGTCCGCATTCAACGACCGATTCGATGTTGAAAGCTGCCTGACTGGCTCTGAAAATTGAAACTGGTAAACGGTGTTCTAACATTATCTCTTGTTGAACTTTGCTGTATTTTTTGAAATTAGAAATTTCAGAAAAAAATGAAAATTGGACCTTAAAGCCTGTGTTATAAAATTTGTATGAAAAATCTGGTACCGGAGTATGATCTTTTGAAAAAAAATATGATAATAGATTTTTTTGAAAAAAGATCAGGTTATAGTCATTTTTAGTTACAATTTTCAATGTTTTTTTTTTGACAATTTACTTATTCTGTAGTTTTATTTAATAGGGGAATCTCATAGCAAAAAAAAAGTTCGGAAGGTAGTAATAATTTTCTATATATTTTTTATTTTGTTGGTAAGGTGCTGATGTCTTCAAGAATAAAATTTGTGGAAAATGTGATTGTTTTAAAATAAGGTGACTTTAACCGAAGTGCGATCATTTTGCACCAGCGTATAAATTTAGTTTCTCTCGAAGTAACATAATGAGCTCTCATATTTCAACTGACCATATCTTGGATACCATTGGTTTGATTTTCAATGTTAAAAAAATGAAACTATATTGAAATTATCTGCTATTATTGATAAACATAATGAAATTCTTTAAATCATGCCTGAAATTTAAAGTGAGCTCAAAATACTTATTTTAAACATTTTCAAATGTATGTCTTGACCCTAAAATTTCAAAATTATGTTTATTGGAACGAACAGAAAATTTCACAATTTTATCATTTTCATTATTGAAATCGAACCACACGGAAAAAAGTCAACTCTCGAAATCGTGAATAATGTTCATGAATTTGAGAACCACGAAGGACAATTACTACAATTACAAAAAATAAGGGAGCAGCAAGCAGCAAGCACTGAGAGACACTTATGTTATTAAATCTGTCACCAAAACAGTAAAATTGAACCCAACCCCATCACATTCGACTCACGTGGTGGCGTCAGGTATCCGTCAGCCACACACTTTGTCAGCCTGTGTTTTGTTTTCTGTTCTGTTTTGACGTTTGCAGATCGTCGTTATGAAATATGATGCGTTTGGTCTATTTCTAAACTGCACTCACATTTCTCAAATTGCATTTAGCACATCGTTGTGATACTTGATGCTCATGTTTCTTGTACAACTCGTCTTTACATGCACAAGTGTGCATGTTTATTTTTATTCTAGGTAGCATTTTCACGCTGCCAACAACACAAAACACAACAGCATAACAATAATAACATTGCATTTTGTGGCAGGGGGCAGCAAGGAATAACAAAGATTACGCTCGACACTCGGCGTATAAATAAACCTTCTGCAGGCTGGTTGCCCAATAAATTCATTCTGGGGAAGGTTGGCTTTTAATTTTGAAGCGTACGTCGACGCGAGAGAAATCTTACAGCTGAAAAACGGTGTTTGTACGACACCATTTAGTTCCTGGCGGTGGCATCTGGTTGCCAATATTTACCCCGTTGTTCTACGTTGCAGCTGATGGCAACACTGGCAAAATATCAAAACAGACCTCCGACGAAGTTTTTTTTTTGTTTGCAGAGACATGGTTGATGGCGCCAAATTTGATTGCCAAGGAAAATACCGAAATTGTTTCAAAAAATCAAAAGATAAAAGTAAAGCTTTATAATAGAATAGAACATAGAAATTTTGTTTACCTTCTTGGGCTATGCTGGATAATTTTTTTTCAAAATACAGTTAAAATTTTATCATCCAAAGTTAGGATTACGGATAATCGAGTAACGACCAATTTTTTTTTTTTTTGGTTATTTTTTACTTTAACATCAAATTCGAGATCGGTGACCTCATTTTATTAAAATTTGTTGCAATAAAAAATGCATTTTTTCAATATTCTATAATAGACATTTTGGCCGCCATATTTAATTAAAAATTGACCAATCACTTTACAACAGTTTTGGGGTTAAATTTAAGCTCAACGACCTAGAGCAGCGAAGACATAAAAACAAATAGTTCGTTTATCCGAAGTGTTTTTTTTTCGACGACTTCGGATAATCGAATCTGGACTGTATATTTGATTTATTACTTCATGACCGTTCCTTGGCAGTGAGCCGCGAAAAGATTTGTAAAAAGATCTTCGCGGCCACCTCAGAACCCTTCCCCCGATGTTCACAAATCTTTGGCAGTAATCCAAACGCCTCTGTTGATATTCACTGCAAATGGTTCACAAGAGTCTCAGACACATACACGCGATAATGTTAAGTAGAACATTTCTTGTTTTGTCTGGCTGCGGGGTAAACATGCACAAGATGATGTTTGGTGCAATCACGCGGAATTTTCACGGATTGTGATTGGAGATTTTCAAGCGTGACTGCACTTCTTGTTAGTGATTTATGATATATTTATATTATGATAATTGATTTCCAAAATTACTAGTCGCAAAATCACAAGCAGAAACCCGAAATCGAAAGCGATTTAATAAATTTATATCATTAACGACCGTCATTTTTTGTATTTTCAAATCATGGGAAAGTTCAAAATAGAAGGTCCCTAGATTCACGTTCAACTTATTTTTTTTCCGTAAGGTTACTCTTCAATGTTTCTAAATGAAGAAGAAGAAACATTCAATATGTGAAATTGGAATATTCTGGTCATATACAAATAAAACATCAAATTTAGGCGATTATCTTCGTTTAAACAACCTGTCACCTCTTCGTCTAAAACCCTCTTACCCATCTATTACCCCGTAAAAACAGCTGCTTGATCTATGTGAACTTTCCCACCCATTACTCCACCCGCAAACACCCATCGGAGTAACGGAACCCAGAATAGAACACAGAGATTGGCAGGCAGCTGTTGTAACCGCGCCGCAGCCACCATTTCTACGCCCTGAAACGATGCAAAAATTTAATATCCGAAATTTTTTGGCCGTAACGATCACGACCACCAGCAGCGAAGCGAGCGTTCCCTCTTCTTAGTCTTCGTATTTAAATCTTACACCTTATATACTAGCCAAAAAACCAACAAACCGAACCAATCTGTTCTATTTGGACCTATACTAAAATCGTTTGTTTGCTTGTGTACTTCCGACTCTCTCACACACACCCACAGGTCGCTTCGGATCCGTATCTGCAGCAGGCCCAGGCCGTGCAGTGCGTCGAACGGACGCTGGCCGAGCTGAACGCGCGCCAGTTGGCCGTCGGCAATGAATGGGACCGCTGGAACGCCCAGCACCACACCGAAGCAGTACTGAACGACATCATGGCCGCCAACATGGAGGTAGGTCCCCTCTCAATCCTAGAAGCTTTGTCCCGGAACCATAGCTGAAGAAATGTCTTTTTCTTTCTTTTCCCCTTGCAGACCCTCGCCGCGGCCTCCAAGCTCGAGGAGCAGCTCTATCCGATCTTCAATACGGCCTCGGACAACCCGACCGACCTGAGTGCGTTCATCGCGACCAAGCTGAACCAAATCCAGGCGGACATCCGGGCGGCCGAACACGAACTCACCAAGCGGTTCGAAACGATCGACCAGTTGGCCACACCGGAGGGCGATTCCTCAACGTCGGATTCCACCGACAAGGTGATCCAGGTGAAGAACAGCCTCAACTCGATCAAAACCAAACTGCACACGATCGCGGCCGACTTCCAGGAGCTGGCCACCGTCATCGACCGCTTCCTCCACGCCGTCCTCACCTGTCGGGACAACATCAAGGAGTACTTCGCCAGCAAGCAAACCATTACCGGACCGGACAGCGTCGAGTCCATCACCAACAGCTACGAGCAGTTCAAGCAGAACACGATGGAGTACTTCCGGAACCTGCTCCAGCAGAGCGAGCAGATCATCGACCGGATCAAGGCCCAGGAACCGCCGGGCGCCAAGGAGCAGGACACGGACAAGATCATTACGCTGCTGGAAAACCTCCGGACGTACTTTGAGTCGGAGACCGAGTCGGAGAATTCGGAGCTGCGCAAACAGCACGCCGTCATTGGGTTCGATAAGGCGTTGAACGAGGTTCGGGGTGCGATTCGGGAACGGCGCGAACAGGTGGACCGAGCACGGGGGAATTACGGGGAGAATGCGGACGGCGCCCGCGGGACGCTGGCGGCGTTCGAGGAGTTTGAGCGGGGATTACAGGTGAGTGGTGTGAGGAGGGGGGAAGGGGGGAGTGATAGTGCCCAAGGATCTTTTTGAATGTGATCGTGACGTTTGTAGGGATGCTCATTACGTGCAATTGAAGTAAATTCACTGCAAAATGCGTTTTTGATTTCATTATAATCAAATTGATCGTAATAAACTCCTGAATCAAAGATGAAAATAAGCCATGTGGTAGAGCAGATATCAACCGTATCATTTGATAATTTAAACAATTTTGTTTTGGATTTAATTATTACTTATACACATTATTGCAGAAAAAATGTAAAAACTAAAAAAAACTAAACTGATGATTGAATTTTGTAGCCAAAAGCTGGGTTAAAGTGGGCCAAAAAAAAACAAATTCTAGGCTTTTTAATATAAAATGTTAAATTATATGCCAAGGTTTCAAAATTAAAAGGAAAAATGTGTTTAAAAATAATGCATTTTCTGTCGAGTTGTTTTGAAATCATTAGTTTCCAAAATGTATATGTATTAAAAAATTTGTGTGTGTGCTGAAATAGTAGTTTGTGCAACAACTTGCAAAAGAAGATTTTTCAGTACGAGTCGTACATTTACGAGGAGTGCTGAAAAAAAACAAGTTTTGCAGCGAGTTACATACAACATTTTTTGCAATTCCGAAAAACACCTTTTGAATGAAATTGTAAGTCAAATGTGCCAAATGTGTCAAATATATTTAGTCAATCCACCGTTTAATTCATAACAATGTAGAAAAAAATTACTTTTCAAAACAAGTGCTGAAAAGTTCAAATTTTCAGCATTTATTTCGACATAAAGTTTGAAAAATATTTGCAACGGCCTTATTAATTTGGGGAAAAAATTCATTGCCCTAAAACCATCAGATTTGTTTTGATAATTTTTTATATTGGTCAATTTTATTCAATCTACGAATACTCAGAATAAAAAAAAATAAACAAAAAAGAAAAATTGTTCGCAGAAAAAAAATTGTTGAAAATTAAAATTGAAGTAAAAAAAAACAGGAATTTTTAATGATTACTATTTAAAAATATTTAAAATATCTTTAAAGTTCGAGACATTTCTAAATATTTATCAACTACAAGCTCTTCCCGGCAAACTTCGTTCTGCCCTTTTTAGGTTTCCTGACGTTTCTTGCTTGTTTGTTAATTCAGCCTCCTGTGATCAACATTTGATTTTACGTAACTTTTCCCATACAATCTGCAGATTTTCCGGAATCGGTTCCAGAGTGGCCAAAGTGACAGTTAGTTAGCGTAAGAACCTTCCTTGGGCTTATACGAACCCAACGCAACAAAAAGCACATCGATCCGACGCTCCGTATTGAACTGATTCGCGTTCGAACAAAACCGTCGAAATTTTTTATATATATAGATTAATAACATATTCAAAAATTATGAATGGCTCGAAACCTAAGTGGCTAAGTAACCAGAAATTATTATATTTTAAAGCTTTTACCGAGAGAGCCATTGACTAAATACATAATAAAATTTTGTTAATGTTATGCTATGTTTACGAATGTTTACTTTATTTACATGATTAAATATGAAAATAGCACGATGGCTACATTTTTCATTTCGTCAGGTATATTTGAGGGAAATTTGGAAAAGGAAAAAAAGATTAAAATACGTTGCACAAAAAATGGCTTTCCGGTTTCTCTGGATTTCTCGACTCCAACATCAACCCCAATACAGCACATAATTGTTTTTACCAATATGAAATTATTCACTTGGCTTTAAGCCGCTCGAATCAAAAACAAAATCTTGAAATAATGGTAGTGCAAACCAAATCATATAAATAAATCTGACTGTTCAAGCAGAATTACATAAACAATTCACAGTCATTTCTTTGCCAGTTTTTTTTATGTCGTCATGTCACATGCACATCCAAACAATGTAACCCACCACAGCTGAACTTGAAAATCGCTCTCAAGACTATCGTTTGTTTACAGAGAAAATGGGGTTCTTTTTACCCCTTTCCCGTGTTTGAAACAAGCCAAATTTATCGACTTGAGTGACATCTTGCCTCAGCACATCAATGCACATGACTTGTTTCTTATTTCTTTAAGAAGAAATCTGATTTCATCGCCCATCAATTTGTTTGAAATATCCGTTGCCTTTCGACAAGGTCAACAAACTGAACCAAGGATTACGCTTTCTCTCTCCACATCCCGGAAAATTTACGATGGCGTCAGTCGCCTCTTTCTTCCTTATCTAGGACTCAAATAAAAATCGCCAATCGCCACCCACAATTTGGTTCGAATGGGGATCATAAAAACCTACGAGTTGGTGGGAAGCACAACTGACGACCACTTGCTCTGGCGTCACTAATTGGCGTCAACGGGAGGGCAGCAGCGGTGCGATGGTGGCGATGATGTTCTGACGTCGGCTTTTCACTGGGGTGTGAAATTTTGCGGAAATTCGTTGGTTTGTTTAGAGTGAGAAAACCGGAACTATAACTCTGACTTTCGGGGTGGGAATGGAATGATTTAGTGTGCGTTTTGACAGGTTTATGATCCGAACTGTGAATTTGTTGTCGATGAAAACTGGTTATTTTGCACATTTAAACTGTTTGCTTTTTAAAAAAATTTAATATCTTCAAGTTTAAACTATTTTAAAACATTCGTAAACCTGACCTTGCCCTCCATTCAAGTGTTAATTAGATTCACACGGTAATGACAGGGCGTGACCTCTGACACTGCTAAGCTACCAAACTCAGCTGTAAGGAGGACGACGCCGTTGTTGACACGACGCCACGAAGAGACGCGACACTCGACACTCGTAAGTAAAAAAAAAAGTAAATTTTTCCCAGTTCCTGAGGGGAACACCCTTGAAGAGTATCGGGGCCGGCATTTACAAAGCGGATTCAGTGGCAATTTCATTCTCAACTTAATGTTAACATGTTAAGGTTAATGTTAACATTCCATAGGTCGCCTCCCTAAGGTGTCGTGATAAGGTACAGTTTGTGACGATACACTACCTTCCCTTTACTAAGCAATCGAATCCAGAAGAGAAACGATCACCAGTTTGTGTTGGTCCGAGCCGGGATTTGAACCCCGATCTACCGCTTACTAGGCGGAAGCGTTACCACTAGGCTACGTGGCTCGGTCACTCGACACTCGTACCCTCTGCTAAAACGTCACGATCAATTAAAGCAATGAGCATTCCTCGTGCCGAAACCGAACCGCGAAATCCACGTTCTATTTTTGGCCGAAACAGCTTTCGGCGTAGATCACCACCGGGAAGTGGTGACGACTTTAGGAAACAATGAATGACTTTTTTTTTATTTCTTTTGCGTTCCCTTTCAGGATTTGGAGTCCAGAATCGAGACGTTTGTGAGTTCCTCGCAGGGGTTGGCCAGCCAATACCCGGAGACGTCGCAGTACGTGCACGCCGAAGCGACCAAGGTTCGCAACGAGTGGGCCGATCTGGTCAACAGGACGCAGGAGTACCGTCAGCTGACGACCGTATCGATCGAGTACTTTGAGCTGATCAGTGTGGTAGGTTGGGATTGGGTGAAGGTGTTGAAGCGTGTTGGTTAATGACTTTTTACTTTTAGGTGGAGAATAATTACCGCAACTTGAATGCCGATCTGATCAACGCAAACAACAAGTTGTCGATCTTGAACAATTCGGATCTAGCGAATGATCTTGTTCAGCAGATCGACAACATCTTGAAGGTGTACGAAACCCAGCAGTTGGATACGCTGAAGCAGATCTCTGCGTTGTCCTCTAAGCTGTACGATCACGACAAATCCGTGGCGCTGTACAACGACAACTTGAAGCTGTTCCAGACGTTCTACAAGATTAAGAACGACATCAACGAACGTGCCAAAGAGCTAACCGAGCAGCAGCGATCCCAAGAAGCGGAACAAAATGGATTCTGCGAGATCACAACGACTACCACAACTACAACGCACAATGGTCTACCGCAGCAGCAGTCCTTCGATATCCAGACCGTTGACGAAGCTCAGTACATCCAGGAACCGCAGGAACCTCTCGTCATACAAACCGTTGAGGAATCTCATAACGTGCAGAGCCACGAGGTCGTGACCACCGTTGAACAGCCACCGGCCACGCTATCCGTCCCCCAGCCCCTGTCCGATGTCTCCGTCCAGGAAGGTCAACGCGTCCAACTTCAGTGCGTCATCTTTGGCCGCCCCGAACCCTCGATCGAGTGGTTCAAGGACGGTATCAGCATCCAGAACAACCCGGACTACAAAACAACCTTCGACAACGGGCTCTGCACGCTCACGATCGACGAAACCGTCACGGCAGACTCCGCCGAATTCCTCTGCCGAGCGATCAACGACGCCGGTATTGCCGAATCCGCCGCTCGTCTCATCGTCACGGAGCCAACACCGCCGGGTCAACCCCCGCTATTCACCCAGCAACTCAACAACGGAACGGCCACCGAGGGACATCCCTTCCAGTACCGTTGCACCGTTACAGGTACGCCCACGCCGGAACTACACTGGTACAAGAACGATACATGCATAGACACCTCGTCGGACTACAAGATCTCGCACGACCCGGCCACCGGAGAGGCGGTCCTAAGCTTCGAGCAGGTCTTCCTGGAAGACCAGGCCCGCTACCGGTGCCGGGCGAGCAACGTGTGCGGATCGGATGAAACCGGCGCCGAACTGAGCGTCGAACGTATGTACAACCCTCGAAACAACTCTGCATGTGTGGTGCGCGTCACTTGATGTTGTGTTGCGTCCTTTTGAGAAGGGCAAATTTGCTGGCTTTGCTTGTGCGACCGCTAGTAATTGTTGGCGATCGATTGCAGTGCAGATTGATGAATTTTATAAGGGAATTAGTGTGTTGCCGTTGTGGCCAGAGGCGACAAGGTACGACTTTGTTGTGGTTTTGAACGTTTTTTTTTTAGGTTGTTGAAAATTGTTGTTTCCGGGAATAGTACGCAAGGTACGTTTGATAACTACTTAATTTCATTCAATTTCAAGAAAAAAAGTTACATGCTCTGTTGGGCGAATCAATTTATTTGTATCGCAGAATTGTTGTAATTTCTGACACTGGGTTTTTTTAAAAAAAAGTCTGATTTGTCACTCTTGCTGATAGGGTATTTTAACCATTAGTGGATCCCCTAGTAGAGCCGAAGCACATTTTTCACAAATTTTCAATATTTTAAGCACTTTTTTATAACCCTTTGTACAAAACAATGAAGTCTGAAGTCTTTTGAACAATTTTGACTATTTGTTTCATCAGTTATTTGTTTTGGAGCAGAAAAATAGCCATTTGAAAAAAAAGTTTTTTTGCCTTGTTATGACCCCCTTTTCCTATAGTGGACCCGGGTCCATAATCCGATTGTGGACCCGGGTCCACTATAGACAAACTGTTATTTTGATACCAAATTTAATCGATATTTGATGTTTTGATGCATGGTTTGGGTCTAATGATAGATATAATGAATAAAAGATGGATTTTGCTCACTTTTCAAATACAAACACAAATATGTTTTGTTAACAAATTTGGCTTTAAACAACAAAAAACCTAACAGACATTTAAACACATTTATTTCCGAAAAAGATCAGAGAAAACGTTTTAAAAACCATTATAAACATAAAAATAATTAAAAAAAGTAATCTTGATGCAATTTTTTCCATATTAATTACATAAATGGTTGGCCGAAACTAAATAATAGATTTGTTTACAGTTGCTGATAAAACCACGCATGTTTATTTAAAAAAAATGTTTTGTTATTGATTAATTATTATAAAATATTATTTCAAACTGCAATTACTATGCTTCAGTTATGTACAATTAACTATAGTTTTGATTAATTATAAATTCCTACGGCTTCAGCATTTTTGGTACTTTTAACGTGAAAACAGCTATATTTATACTCATAATTGAAAAAATGTGCGTTTAGGTTGATAACAACAAGCATTTATTGTATAGTTTGAGGGAAACTTTTGTTTGAATACACAGTTTTCTTCATTTTTGAAGGTTAAATTAACAGGGGTCCACTTTTGGAAAAGTTTGGATTTCGTTGTCCTATATTGGACCCCCCTTATTTTTGCTCGAAAATGGCAGTTCTTCGCTTTATTTTAGTAAAAATCCTTAAACTAACATTATTTCGACTTGCTGAAGTTAAATAATCAGTCAAAAAATGATTGGATGGTTAATTCAATCATAAAATATAAATGCAGTTTTGTTGTGAAAATGCTGGTGGCCATGGCTGGGAGCGGCCGTGGCTGACTGGTCACGGTGTTCGCTTTGTAAGCGAATGGTTCTGGGTTCGATTCCCATCTGCTCCCAACGAGAAATTTAAGGACACATAAAATTGAAAAGATAAATATGAACGAAAAATCAAAGTCGCTCGAGGCGGGGTTCGATCCTCCGTCCTTTGGATTGGTAGGCAAAAATGCTAACCACTAGGCCATGACGACTTGGTGAGCGTGAACTGGAATTAAGAATACTGTTACAGAGAGCGAGTTGTGGCGCTATAACCACGGCAAATAGTGTCCAGGGCATTCGTGGAAATACAATGTCCCATCCCAGAGGGTCCCGGAGTACCAAACCTTCTTAGCATGGTGCTCCCAACGAATACAACCAAAAATCTCGGAGCGTATGGTGGTGTGTCCCCACGCTTCTTCCTCCCCTGTCGATTCAGAATTGTGTTGTTGTTCGAACACTCAGTGCTCAAACTCAACCCAATTACGAATCATCTCTGCGATACGGTTTTACGCAGTAGGCCTGGCAACTTTAACGCTTGTGATGTTTCAATGCATTCTAATGCAATGGCGCACTACAAGTGTTAATAAATGACAAGAAGAGTGCTAGGCGTCATCTAACCTAAGGCACACTCCAGGATCCCTTCGAAAGATTGGCTGCGCTAGGGTCTGATTAGATTAGATTAGATTAGAAAATGCTGGTGGCCATGGCTGATTTCAGATGTCGAACTCAAAACACTTATTTTGGTGAAAAGGACAATTCAATGTCAGTCAACATTGTTTTAAATGATGCTGTACAAGCAAAATAAAAGATTTGTAGACAACAACACGCTTGAAATTGTGATTTTATTAAATTTTTCATCGAAAACCCTTCTGAGGGTCCACTATAGGAAAGGGGTCCACTAATGGATAACGTACCCTATTGCTGCACTCTTACCGATTCTAACTCGGGACTCTGGCAAACTACTTCAACCAAACTTCGGGGATGGGCTGGTTATCATTAATTCAAAAAATCCATTCCCAGATCTTCCCAATCCATTCCCCATACCTGCTACACGCAAGCTCGCCGACAAACCCCACAAAACTCACTCCTAGTCCAAATCCAATAACAATCCAAGCCAGCAGCAAGTCGCCAAACTTCAGGTAGATCTCACTCTCCTTACCCTTCCGGGGCCTTCGTCCCCAAACTACGGCATACTCCATGCGGTGGTGTCGCCACTTGTGCAGTTCCATCAGACCTGCCTCTACGAAAGCAAGATGCGTAAATCGGAACACTGCCAGCAACGGACTGCGGTACGAGGTTTCGTAATATCTAATTTCATCCATAAACTCATCCTTCAGCATATCAAACCAGGGTTCACCTCGTTCGAAGTTGAACGAAAACTTTGGAGCAAGATCGGCCACATCTTGAGTTACATACATGGCAACACCGGGAATGGTTTCCCAAATTTCCCTTACGCCATGAACAACGTATTTGCCAATAAGTGAATGATTTACAGCGTCCGGAGATACTTCCAAATTCGCGAATATTTTCACTCCGTGTTCTTCAAAGTCATCCAATGATTTGATTGGTTGAACAGTTGGCCTATCAATCATCAGTGAGATTATTTTGGTTTCAAAAGCGTTTGTCATGAAAAACATCAGAATGATCAACGAGTGCAGGGTTAGTTTTTCCCAGCGTCCAGCTTGGTGTAGATTGTGTCGTTCAAATCCACATACGACGAGTAGTATCGGATCATTTCTGAACAGGTTGGGTGTGAGTATGTTGACAACTTCAGCAAGAACTAGAACCATCAGTAGAAGCATCCATGCTTGCCATTTGAACGGCATCAGCACCAATTCTACGGCATTCACAGGTCGTCCTTTTGGCACAAGAAGTCGACCCATTCCAATCTTTAAAATATAGAAATAGTCGAAACTTCTCCTGGCTCCCGAATGTATGGCTGCGAACGTCTGCATGGATATATCAGCATGACGAGGATTCGGTCCTCGATAACGTTCTAGTTTGGCATTCAAATAGTAACCAGTTGCTTTAAACCACTCCATGGGAGCACCACTCGATTCCAGTGGCCCTTTATTGTAAGTGATGGTTCCACCTCGTAACTCTCCTTTATGCCACTCGAATAAATCTCTTGGATGCGGCCGCCTTAACAATGCAATGTAGTTCTTCAAACTGCTGCCGCGCATTCTTCCAGTGCGTTTATCGATGAAAACGGCATTGTTGAACTTAGTCCAGACCACGAGAGTTTGCATCAGATATTCATTGTAGGTATCAAAGTCCACAAAAACCAACACTTTGGCGATGGGATTGAAAGTTCCTATCACATACGCAATGTCCATACGATTTTCGTTGCCGAACATCGCTTCGTCCGATCCTGGGTTTATCAATATAAGCGGTGCATTATGGGGTAGATTCATGTACTCGCGCCGGAATCGTCCTTTGATCACGACTCTAACAACATGATCCAGTTTAGGAGAACGTGCTACATCTTCCAATACGTCAGCAAAGAATCCCTCCGCGGAGATGTCAAAGAAAATGCATTCAAATGGTCCGATGTGCACGCTAGCCAGATGGTTGATGATCCGCACAGAATATTCCAGAATGTTCCGGTTGTAGCCAAAGGTCATCGATACAGCGACCACAAGAAAACATCCTGTCAGCTTCATGACTCCAACTCGAATGACTGATATTTGTTTCAATTTTCGTTATCTCAGGATTGAAATCGATTCTAGTTATCTAGATTCCTAAGTTCATTAAGAAATCAGTTCATACCTGGATTGTGCAACGCAATAACGCATTGCTAATGGAATCATGAAGCTTGCCACGTCGTGTATTCTAGTTCTGCTCGCGATTTTATCGATTTCATACAGTGCAACCATTTTAAATTTTCCTCTGCAAACAATTGAATACCTTGCCGGCGAACATGCGGGAATCTGTGAGTGCATTTTCTTCGACTTTTCACTTCAGTATCCTTTCGATAATGTCTTGAACAAATTGATGACTTCTCCAAAACTGCAATACATGGCAATTTAGGCACCAGTTTTTCATTTTAGCACCAAGCACCGCACTCGATTTTTTTAAAACTGCGGTGCTTATCAAAGTTACATTACTTCAAGTGCGGGTTCTTATTCCCCTTCTCTGATCATGACGAAAAACGAAGTGAAGTTTTGTTTTTAATTATGTTTATTTTTTCGTTACAGCAGAAGCTGTATCCTAAAAGACCCTTATCAGAGATAAGAAATAGTTACAATGTTGCTTTTTTTTTTTCATTTTCGTAATACCATGTTTTTTTATTAGGAAATCTGAAATGCCCCCATCATTTGCATCAAATTAGCGAGCAAATCTCGTGCTCCGTTTAGTTCGCCTCATCAGCTCAAGTGATGGGATCATTTAACAAGCTTAAGCTGACATTTCCAATTTCTCCCTGAAGTGTGCAACTTGTGCAACATTGTAACAGACTTCGGTGTTCCGGAAGTTAGATAGAACTTCAACGAAAAATTGTACTAAAATAATAAATCGATTAAGTGTCAAATAAAAATCATTTGCAAAAGTACCTCGCGATCATTTTCCCAACAGAAAACAACAGCCACAACCAGGGCAATTAATTTTCCGACTTTCACAAGACGACGAAATGCGCGCCGTCAAGTTGGGAAAACTCGAAATACCCTCCCTCCCCCCCTTCTATCACCCCACCATGTGATGGCGAAGACGACAAGCATAAATTATGACACATGTGTCAAGCTTCGTGGCTCTCCCTCACTCTTCGTGAGTGCCCTTTTGGTCCAAAAGGAACTCAACCCAACCGAGCACCACGATCAGCGGCTCGAAAGATTTTTCCGCGCCTCGGGGCGACGTGATTTTCACGAGGGTTTATTTTCTGCCGTTTGTAAAATCACACAAACACACATGCAACGATCGAGCACGAACCACTAAAAAATCACTAACACACTCAAACCGAACAAAAAAAAATACTGACACCGAGTTGCAACGAAACCAAAGATATTTTGAACTCACCCGAAAAGTGACGAATTTCACCTTAACAGCGCGTTTGCGCGTGTTGCGTGAGTCCAGAATACTAAACAAACAATAACAAATAATGCTGTTCTACCTGTGGGGGGAGAAGACAGAACGGCGAGACAGCTGTTCGTCGTGCACACACTCACACACACTTACACACTAATGCAAATCGTGCCACGTGCGGAATAAACCAAGAAACACCTGTTCGAGCTTAGGGTTGGGCGATCTTCTGGGCTGGATTAGTTAGCAAAAAGAAAATTTTCAGTACAGGATTATGAACTATGAATCAGAATTTTGTGAAACTTAACAACAAATAATCATTTATGTGTTATTTTGCTTAATCAAAATTAAATTTCGTTTTTTGAAATGTATTTGTTTTGATATAACTAAATATCAAAGTAGATTTGAAGATTTTCAAAACTTGGAAACTCCCTGGAATTAGCATATTTGTGACTACACTGAGTTTAATAAAGAGATTAATTTCACGGGAAATTAAAAATTATACTTAATTTCAACTGGCGATCTTTTCCCTTCTGGATTCGATTGCTTAGTAAAGGGAAGGTAGTGTATCGTCACAAATTGGACCTTATCAAGACACCTTAGGAAGACAACCTATGGAATGTTAACATCAACCTTAACATGTTAACATTGAGTTGATTAATAAACTGTCACTGAATCCGCTTTGTAAATGCCGGCCCCGATACTCTTCACGGGTGTTCCCTTCAGGAACAGGGAAAGATTTACTTTACTTTACTTAATTTACACGTTAAACCAGCAGGATCTAAATCAAAAGTGCTCCGATTTGGCTCTAATTTGGCTTAAGAGCTTGGTCAAAATAATTTGACTCGTATTTTTTTGTTTGTCGATAAGAGCGGTGGTTCGAAAAAATGAGCGTTTTTATTTGACAAGTTTCGTAAAAACCACATTTAAAAAAATAAAATGCTTCGGAAAGGCTGAATAATTGTTTTTCGTTCCAATTATTCAATCTAAATAGAATTTTTTTTGACTTAATTTCTGTTCAGCATGATGGTTTAAGAACCACATTCCAAACTTATATGTTTAATGCATTCTCCCCGTCAAAAAACCTTGAAACCCCAACGGGGGCGACAAATATTATTGCTGAAAATTTCAATTTTCGAAAAAAAAAAAAATTTAAAATCGACTTTAACTTATGTAAAGTACCTTGCATATGTTTATTTTTGAATTTTCAATCATTCCCTTTCAGAAATTACCATTATTGTTATAATGATTGAAAGATTTGGTGACACTTTTTGCTTAAAAATGTTGGGGGTTGGCCATTTGAAATTAAGAATTTTTACTATTTTGTGTCGACCTTGACAGAGCCGAGAAAAAAAAATTAATAAAAGTTGGATCAGCTGAATTATCCTTTAATTAATACCTTTTCTTTGAATGATTAGTGTAGAAAAAATATAGAGTTTTTTTTAACACTCTCGATTCCCGAGAAATTCTGATAAGGCACCTGGAAAAAAAAACAAATTCCATAAAATTATTTGGACGGACTATTTCGATAAACTATTATTCCTAATTAAATTATTTTGATGTAGAAATTATTTCAAGAAACGGTTAAAATTCGGGAACCAACAGTGCTCAGTAAAAAATTGTGTAAATTTAGAAGGTTCAATATCAGCTCTTATATGATGTAATTTTACCTCAATTTAGAGTGAAAAAGATTGATTACACCAGAAAAGTTGTAAAAAACACATTTTTTAGAAATAAAAGATGTACCCCTTCTTAGATGTAATATTTTACTGTGTGGCAAAACATGAAATTGAAGTGATTTTCAGTGTGACACCCTCTAAATCAAATTTGAAAATTTTTGTTGAAGTTTTTGTCTCCCCCCCCCCCTTCAATTTTTTTTTCAGTCAAGGGCAGAAAAATATGTTTGACAAAAAATAAATGAAAGAAGATTTTTTTGATAACCGTACAGCATTAAATTTTTAGGAATTATCATTTTTGTAACAGGCCATCAAAAAATCGCCAAAGCAAAATTTATAAAAAATGTTTGCAAAATATCAATGAATTTATGAAAAAAATCAATCCTTTCTATTTTTGTTTTAAACATGTATGAATAAATGTTATCCACTATCTAAATAGTTCAAAATAATCACAATCGGTTTTAAAAGTTTTTTCGATTTTTTTTTTGTACGGGTATATATTTATTCTCCCTTGGTTTCTTGAGAATTTGCATGCTCCTAAATTTAATTTAAAAGATAAAAATGCAGGCAAGTTTCAAAATGCTCAAACTTGCTATGGATTTTTTTTTATACATAACAGATGTCTCCGTATTTTGATTGTAAAGACCTTCCTATGAAAATTATTGTACTGGAAGTTTTAAATTCTTCAAATAATCAGTATTACTACAAATTTAAAAGTAAAAATACAGAAACATTTGATAAAATCTAATTTAGTTAGACATCGATTAATTCAAGCAAATTAATTGCATAAAAAAATAAAAAGAAGACAAATCATCCACTTTGCTAAACCACAGGTCTATTTTGGTCCCTATTGCAAGTTTCTGTATCAAAAAAGAGGATAAACTGAATTTTAAGTATCAATTATTAGAGTAAAATTAGACATCATAGTTAAAATAAAAGATTTCCGGTGGATAAAAACAAAAAAATCCCCGGTATTGAAAGAGGTTAATTTCCAATGTTTTGTTTATAGTTTTTTATTTTGGTTTAAGCAATCTCTAATATATTTTTTTTATATTCTTAAAACAAATATATTTTGGAAAGGCATATAAATCTTTATGAACACCTTTAAACTTCATTTGATAACTAATTTCTGTAAAATTGATTAATTTTTATCAAAATATCCAGTCCAGAAGATCCCTAGCCAACTTTCGCAGACCGTATGACTCATCCGAATTTTCACTTTTCCTCCCGCTTTTTCCACGCACAGCTCTAGAACCGACGGAATACCCCAGCTTCCGCGCCCCGCTCTCCAACGTGATGGCCCGCGTTGGCCAAAAGATCAAGCTGGAAGCCGAGGTGGCGGGCATTCCCCCGCCGGAGGTCATGTGGACCCACGACGGGCAGCACTTTGCCAACCGGGAAGTTAAGGTAAGTGACCACCGCCCACCCACAAAAACCACCACCGCCATCAAATGTTGTACATATCTGAACCATAAACATTTGCGCGCCCACGATCGAACACCGCAGTCGACACACACACTCATGGCTCATCAAGTTAAGTGGGGAAGAGGTTCACAAATCTGGCAGCGGGAGGCCGCGGGAATTGCACCGTTAGTCTACAAATCGTCTGTTTGCCCTTAATTGATTCTCCCGAGAAGTGGCGGCACGAGTCCGGGACTTGTGCAAGTGGGAGTCATAAAACACTTAATTAAGACATCTTACTCTGCATTTGGGACTGCCACTGGGTGGCTTGGGCGGGAAGTGTTGTCAACGTGTTAGGATTTTTCTTAATTTTGTATGAATTCCTTGAACCTTTTTTATGAACGCCTCTCAGTTTGGCAACACTGCCCCCTTCACATTTGCCAAAACCGAACCGAACCCGCTCGAACTCGTCGAAACTGATCGTTACAATCATTTTGTGCGGTGAGGTGGGCATTGCATTCTCATTCGCTCGTAAGTCGACCCACGAGGAGGACAGATTTCGTACGCACGCCAACCTCCATGCTCGTTCGTATATCTCACCCTGCGCACAAGCTTTCCCCCCACACCTTTCTTCTACTTCTCGATCTTTCCTCTGAAGTCATGCTTTTCCCTGGCTTCCACCACCTCTGAAATCATCCATTCGCTCCCGTTTCGGGGGCCCCATTTGGAACTTCACTTTTCCTAAGCCAGTCCGGTACTCTTTCGTCGCATTTTCCCTTCAATTTTCCCGCATTGCAACTCCACAAACAACAGAAGCAAAAAAAAAAGTCCAATCGGTGGCCAAGGCGCGAACCCAGCGAGCAAAGACACGACAGTTGACGTTATTTATCTTCTCGGGTCCCCCCAAGTTCCACGCTCGGTCGGTGTGTAGAATTTAATTATAATATTTAAAAATAGATAAATTACAAACGACGACCAGTGAGAGTTCGGTTTTGGCGGAGTTTGCTGTGTGAGTGTGAAGATGTGTGTGTGTGCGGGATCCTCACACGATTGTCTTCTCTTGGGGGAGGAAGAAAGGGCGCAGGCGCCAGCGCGACTCGGCCGTTTCTTGAGTGATGAAAAAGATGCAGATTTATGGCTCAAGTGCAGGGTGGAACCCTGGAAGGGTCGTCCACGCGCACCCACCTGTGGGAATGTTGTGTCTCGGAAGTTGATTGATCATCGTGGGCAACAGCAGTTCAGACGTGTAGAGAGTTGAATGACTTCCACCCCCTCCGGCGGTGGTGGGATTCGTCCCTGGCTGATCCACGCCACCCACTACAACCAATGATGCACCCATACAGCACAAGAAGTGAGTTCCCGAAGTTGAAGATCGTGGGGACACTCACGGAGAGGAGCAGGAGGTGACGCGGGAACCCGGGGACGGCCGCGGCCGCGGCAGGCTAGAAAAATGAAAATTCTCATTTCTCGTTCCCGATTTCATTTTAGTTCTTCTACGAAAACGGCAGAGCGCAATTGGTCATAGACGAGGCATTCCTGAAGGATGCTGGTGTCTACACGCTGACTGCCAAGAATATCGCCGGTGAAAGGTCCTGCTCGTGTAATGTTGTTGTGAAGGGTCGTCTGCCAAACGAAACGTCCGATTCCGAATTAGCTAGCGCCAGCGACATGGAACCAGTGAAGCCGTCCGTCCAGCTCCAGCTGAAGGACGTCGCAGTGTTTGAGGGCAAGCCAGTGCGCCTGGACTGTGTGATTGTGGGCCAACCGGAGCCGGAAGTGATCTGGTACCACGGGGAACGGCCCGTCAAGGAGTCCACCGATTTTCAGCTGCTGTTCCAAGGCGACCACTGTTCGCTGGTGATCCGCGAGGCATTTCTAGAAGATGCTGGCGAGTATCGTGTGGTCGCTATTAATAGCGCTGGTGAAGCTTCGAGCAAGTGTAATCTAATTGTGACACCGCTTAACACTGCGGAACCAGCTGTGCGCCAGCCGGCCGAACGGGTCCTGCCCCCACTCGGTGCGCCGCCCAAGTTCGAACGACTCCTCAGTGATATCCTTGCGGCCGAGGGCGAAAAGTGCCAGTTCGAGTGTGCCGTCAGCGGAGATCCGCGGCCGAACATCAAGTGGTACGTGAACAACCGCGAAATCGAAGAAAACCCGCGTGTGCATTCGCTGTTCCGCGAGGACGGCGTGGTGAAGCTAGTGATCGAACAGGTGTTCCCCGACGACAAGGGTGTGTACACGGCCAAAGCCTCCAACCCGTCCGGTGAGGCCAAGTGCTTCTCGAATCTGATCGTAAAGTCAATTAACGCGCCCGAGTTCGAGTCCGTGCCGGCGTTCCTCAGCGAAAGTGTTGTGTGTCCGACCTTCAAGGAACTGTTTGCCGATCGTACCGTGAAACTCCACGAGTCGACCAAGTTCGAGTGCATTGTTGTGGGCAAGCCCCAGCCGAAGATCCGGTGGTTTTTCAACGATCAACCCGTGCACGGCCATGATTTCCTCGTGTCCACCAGTGGCGATCGCCAAGTGCTCACCATCCCGGAAGTGCTACCGGAACTGGCCGGCAAGATCACCTGTTTCGCCGAAAACGATGCCGGTCATGCCCAGTGTGTGGCCTTTGTTGCCCTGGCCGATGCCTTTGGGGCTCCGATGATGCAGCCGCAGCCACTGGTGAGCGCCGAATCTATGCTCCAGGTTGACCACTCCGGATCGTCGTTCGTCACGCTCCAGAAGCAGGTCACCACTTCGTCCTCGTCCTACTCCTCCTCGACGGTCGTCGAGAATGGAGTGTCACAGTCCGAGGTTCACTCGCAGTCTGCCCACCTGGACAGCTCGTTCAAGAAAGTTGGTGACCAAGCGCCGGAAATTGCCCAAACCAAACAGTTTGCCCAGTTCCACCAGACCAACGACCTGCCGCCAGCGATCCAGCAGGAAACTTCGATCCTCAACATCGCCAACAACAACACCACCGAGATGCACGAAACGATTATCGCCAACTCGGGCCAAATCAGCACCGGCAAGCCCGCCAGACGCAGCTCGGCACCGCGCTTCGTGTCGCCGTTCAATGGCAAGATCGTCGACCAGGGCGCCGATGTCGTGCTCGAGGGCATCCTCGACGGCTACCCGACGCCCGAAGTTTCGATCACGAAGAACGACGTCGAGCTGCAGCCCGATGGCGAACGCATCACCGTTTCCTACTCACTCAACAAGATCGTAGTCGAGCTGAAGAACGTGTCGACAAACGACGCAGGACGATACACGGCCACAGCATCGAACGCCGCCGGTGCCTCATCTACTACCGCGGATCTCGTCGTCAAGAGTAAGAACAACCGCAACCCCGCCGTCAAAACACCCAGCACCCTCACTTTCCTTCTTCTTCTTCTCTGTTTCTCTCTCTCTCTCTCCCCACCACCCAACCAACTCAGAATCTATCTTTCCGCCCGTGTTCGGTCGACGTCTGCAGGCTCAGAGCGTCCGCCGTGGTGATCGCGTGATCCTTGCCGCCGAAGTGTCCGGTACGCCCGAACCCACCATCACCTGGTTCAAGGACAACGCTCCGGTACAGGAAGCGCTGCTCCCGGGAAGCTACAGCATGCAACAGGTTGGCCCTTGCCACAAGCTGATCTTCGAACAGATCGATCTGGCCGACGCCGGCAGGTACATGGTGCTTGCGAAGAACACCGGCGGCGAAGCCCAAAGCATCGCCGACATTGCCGTGCTGGACGCGGAACCCCAGCAGCAACAGCAGCCGAAGCATGTCTCCTTTGTAGATGTGCCGCAACCGCAGGTAATTAATCCGGTCGTGTCGTGTTGTACTATTTGCGTGTGTGTAGTCTTAGGAACGTGAAAAATGAACGCGCGAAAAATGGCCACCGAACGCGAATTCCAACTCTATCTCTCGCTCTAAATAGTCACCCCCTCATGTACACACACACATTCAGACGTTCTTCATTCTCCCTCATCTGAAATATCTTTCATTTTCTGTCTTTTTCACTTCATCACTTTGTACAACCACTTTGTGCGCACCATCTTCTCACAATCCCACCAACTCAGCCAACTCATTTCGGTGAACAGCAACAGCCAGAAGCTGTTGACCCGCCTGGTGGCTACGCGTCGACCCGCCAGGAGTTCTCGACCGAGTCGAGCCTGCGCGGTCCCACAACCGAATCGACCATCGTGACGGAAACGCGCCGAACGACCGAGGCCACCATGCGCATGGAACACAAGATCAGCTTTCCGGATCTTCCGATAACATTCTCACAGCGCACACAAACGCCCACGATCCCGGTGGTGTCGGCGGGAACGACCACCGAAACGACGGACTCACAGTCGGCCGGCACCAATACAGACCGCGTCGCGACACGCACAGACGCCACACAAACACCAACACCGTTGCAACAGCAGCAGCAGGTTCATAAGTCGGAAGCTACACAAACCCCTCCACAGGTGGCGCCCAAGCCGGCGGTACCGGAAGAACTCCCAACCGAAACCACGACCACAACCACAAAACGTAGTGCGTTCCACTTTTTCGAAAAAATCACCTCGAACGGAACCCAGGAGGTTCCGCAGGCGCCACCACCACCACTCTTCAAGCCCAAATCATTCATACCACTCAAACAGCCGGCGGTCGCAATCGATCAGACGCACCAGCTGGTAGGTGAAGAGTTGCAAATTTACCCACAACCATCACAACAGCAGGCCGAACTACTACATCCTCAGGGCATCACCGTACCCACTCCCCCGATCTACCACCAAGAACCCCATCCGACAATCTCCGAACAGCACCACCTACGAACCCTCGACACGAACGTCCCCATCCTTCCGATCCCCAAAATTATCGCCCAAGATCAGCAGCAACAACCAATCTATCGGCCACAGGCAACCACACCACACCTCGAGCGAGCACGCAGCTCCTCGCCACGACCATCGGCGGAAGCCATCGCAATGGAGAGACTCTGGACCGCTCCAAAAACATCCGGCTTCGTCACACTACCACGCACCAAACCATCATCTTCTTCTTGTTCCACCTCCGCTCGCAACCATCCACTAGAGGCTAGTAAACGCTCAACGCCTAAATCCGAATTTCAGCCAGTGCAAAACAACTTCTATACCCAGCAGCAGCAGCAGCATCAACAACAGCAGCAGATGTATTCGTCCTTCTCGTCATCTCAGCAGTTCCAGTCGTCGCAAATGTCTCAACAGCAGTTCTCGCAGTCGATGCAGTACCAGCCGTATCAGCCGTACAAGCCGTCTGTTGAGCAACTCCAAGCTCCCCAACCGATCCAGGCCCCGATGCCTGTTTATGCACCGCAACCGACCTTTGCTCCACAACCGCAACCGCAGCCGACCTTCGCTCCTCAACCGCAGCCAACTTTTGCTCCTCAACCGCAACCTGCCTTCGTCCCACAACCGCAACCAACTTTCGCCCCTCAACCTAAACCCGTACCGACCTACGCTCCGGCTCCGCAAACGCTTCCCCAGCCATTCAAGCCAACGCCAGCTCCAGTGGCTCCGGTGGCCAAGTTTGCCCCCGCTCCGGAACCCGTTCCGGTGGTGCACCACTCCCTCGCTTCTGCTCCTTCGAACGTACCGTCCTTTGGACCGTCCTACAACCAAACTCCGCAGCCGTTCAAGCCACTCCCTCCACCTTCGATCACGCCCAGTCAGGCGAGCTTCACGTCGGGACCGCCGGTGGATTTCCCACCGGTCCCGCAGACCTTCATGCCAGCCTATGTCCCACCTCCTGTTCAGACCTTTACCCCGGCTCCCGCTCCCGTCGAGCCAATCCCACAATTTACTCCAGCTCCCGCTCCGGTTCAAGCGCCGGCTCCGGCTCCAATGCAGCCACCGACGAACTTCCCGGAACCGCTGTACCAACAGCAGCCTCAGGAGCAAGTCTTTGGGCAGCAGCACAATGAGTACGTGCACCACCAACAGCTGCAGCAGTACCACCAACAGCAGGTACACATGGAGGAAGAGGTTTACAAGAAAAAGTCCGTCAAGGAGACCAAGCAGCTATTCGAGCAGACCATCCGTCAGCAGAACGAATCGTTAAACGATCTGAAGGCTCCGCGCATGATCCAGCAGATGGTCAACTCGCCGACCAAGGTTTGCACTCTGCCGCCCGACTTCGGCTACACCCCGGCCGAGATTGGTCTCGAGCCGGGCCCGCAGCCAACGATGGGCTACGCTCCGAAGCCCTCGAACGAACGCAAGAGCTCCTACTATCGTGAGAAGATCGAACAGTCGCTGTTCGAGAGCATGGATAAAGTGCCGGAACGTGTTCCGGCCGGCGGTGTCAAGATTATCCCGCCCAGTCCGCGCAAAAAGTCTAACCCGGGACAGTCGGATACCGCCGGGATGCCTCCTGCTTCGTTCGAGCAGCCTTCGGAAGCCAAGGCCACGCAGCCCATCGCTAACGCTAACGCTGCGACCAAGAGCCCGTTCACGGCCACGGAAAGCGAGTGCGAAAGCGACATGGACGTGATGCGGAAGATGAACGGAGTCAGCGGCTATCTGGCCGACACGGAGGAGGTCCAGAAGACGGTTTCGTTTAGCAGCGAGCAGAAGATCGAAAGCTTCTCCAAGTCCGAGAGCAGCGTGATCGTGCAAAGCTCGGAAGTCGTCCAACAACAGCAGGAGCAACAGCAACAACAACAGCAAACCGTTGTCGAATCGTCGCCGATCGAGTCCAAGGTGGAGACGGTTGAGGACGCTGCTGCGACCGTGACCGATGCGGGTGTCACTGCCGAGGCTCAACAGCCGCAGCAGCAGCAGCAGTCGGAGGAGCAGGTCGTCACCACCACTACAACCACCGCCGAAGCGGTTACCAAGGTTCGAGAGTGCTTGACAGTGCGCGCTTTGATTGATGTCCCTCGTGTGCGTGCGTTTTTTTGCTTACACAATATGCGTCTAACCCTCCCCCAATCCCCCAATCTCTCTCACAGCCCAAAACAATCGAAGCTTCTTCGAAGCAATCCGCATGATTTCCCCGTTTAAAGATTTTGCTAACGCTTTTTTTCGTGTTGTTGTTTTTGCTGCCGAGTGTCCGTAACCCTCATCCCAAACGAACGCCGAACGAATCGATCTATGTCAAAGAGTTTATTTTTGCCTCCCACAAGATCAGCTCGCGGGTGTCGTCACGCGGCAGCACAGGGCCCCAGCGGCGTCTGTAACGCAAAAATAAGTGCCCGCCAGCGACGTCGTCGCTGGTTGGCGAAAGAAATGTTCGCAACGCTTGCAATTTGTGTGTCAATGTGAAATTCCTGCTGCGAATTGTTGTTGCGGGGCTTTGCCGAGTTGTTCTAATTGGGATGTCTTTTTTTTGTTTGGTTTTATTTTGCTTTATTGCCAATTAGGAGTCCGTTGAGGAGATGAACTTCCTGGTTAACAACGATCTGCCAGAGGATCTGCAGCCGGTGAAGGTACTGCCGACAGAGGAGCCACTGCCGACGTTGAAGAAGGTCCCAGTGCCCGCTGCCGTCCAGCCGGAGCCCCAGCCAGAACCGGTGGTTTGTGAACCAGTGCCGGAGCCGGCTCCAGTTCAGCAAAATGGATTCTCGGCTGAACAGCACGAGATCGAAGCTGAAAAGACCACGATCAACCCGGTGTGGCAGCCGACCCAGGCCGGTGTCGCCTACAAGCCGGTCCACCCGGTATTCAACCCACCGCAGCAGCACGAAACTGGACCCACCGTCGCACCGCCATCAGTATTTGATCCGATCGAAAAGCTCCCGCAACCGACGGCAGTCAGCGAGATGGCCAGACCGCAACCAATCAGCTACTCTACGCAACAGACTTCGTCGTCGCAGTCCTTCCAACAGCAGAAGAGTTCGTCCTTCCAGTCCTACCAGCAGCAGACCTTCGTCCAGCAACAGCAACAACAGGAGCAGCAACACGTGTCGTTCCCACCGGTGGAACCTGCGGGACAACCTGCTCTGTACTACACCTCGGTCACGGCTCAACCGGTTCACAACACGATCGCGACTGAGACCTCCAATACGCTGCACATGAAGGAGACGACCGAGAGCAGCAACCGGGTCGTCAACATGCAGCAAACCCAGCAGGTCATCAGTCTGGGCCATCAGCCACGTCCGGCCTTCGTGCAGAAACAGGGTCGCGACAGCGATTACGACTCGGATGGAGCTCGCATTCGTCCGATGTGGACCCCAAATCCGTCCGACAGCGATGAGCCACACTTCCGCAGTGTTCGGCCAAACTTTGCGTCCCGCTCGACCAGCCTTCCGCGCACCTACGAACGCATCCAAACTCCGATGGAATTCGACACCGGCCCAGTGCTGATGCCGACCAAGATCGACGTATCCGGAGTCACGCAACAACAGCAACAACAGCAGCAGCAGCAGCAAGAGCAAACCACCGAAACCGTCGAAGTCCTGCAAACGCAAACGCTCGATCGCAAGTTCACCACGAAGCAGATGGCTACCCAGCACATGTCCACGTCGCGGGACGACATGGCCATCAAGGCGCACAAGGTGGCCCCCATCAACTTCGTCCAGAAGGCCCAGAACCAGGCCGAAAGCATGTCCCAGTCGTTCAAGACCAAGGCGTACCACTTTACCAACGAAGTGATGACCGACATGCGCAAGACCCCGATCAAGCCGATCCTGAAGAATGCCTTCGGCCACCAGCAGGCCCCGGTCACGCACGTCCTGCAGCCAGTTCCGCAAACGCAAGCCCCACCAGCCACCAACGGAACGTCGACGCCACAAGCGTACCGCGAGGAATCTCGGGTGTCCCAGTACGGTGAGTACAAATCTCTCTCTCTCTCCCTCCCTCTATTCAAAATGATGCAGTTTGGGGCCAGTTAGCAGCTGATGACCATAAACTACGACGCGGTGTGACAGCGTGGTCGTAAAATCATTTCGGCAACCGAAGCATTTCTGTTTTTTTGTTCGAAGCCTCAAATTGCATCTATTTTTAGCACCCACACCACCGCCATTCATATGATTTCTATGATTTCCTCATTTTTATCTTTATTTACTCTCATTTATCTTCTCTCTCTATATCTGTGATTTGTCCCACCCCCTCCCTCTTCTCTCCCTAAAAAACCTTCTACACATATGATTTGCTTTGATTTATCTCTCGTTTTCTATGAGTTTTATTGTGAGTTTTTTTGGTTTGTTCTGCTGATTTTTTTCGTTTTTTTCCTTTTTCTTCGTTTTGTTTGACTTTGTTTTTTTCTGCTGCCTTACAATTATACAACATTTTTTCTGAGGAGCAGAGTGGCCACTCGATTCCGGCGATCTGGACAATCTCTTTGCCGTAGAGACAGTGTAAAGAAACCACTTCACGTTGCTCATGTTGTTGAGCAATTTACGAGGAAATCAAACCGAATTCAAGTATTTTCGTATACCTGAAGTATGTAATTGTTAAGTACAAGTGTCGATTTTGATGTTTTATGAATTCTTTGTTTAGAAAAAAAAACCAAAGAATATTTACTTTTAGAAATATTTACAAATCAAAATAAACTATTCTCTTTTAAACTTACTAGTAAAGTAAACCTAAACTAAATTTGGTTATGTTTTATTTCCATGTTCGAAAATTTGTAATAATTGTATGTTTTAAATGTAATTTTTAGAGTTGTAAATGTTCAACGAAAATATTTCGATTAAATGTTTTGAAGTTCGAACAAAACACTTTTGACAGATGTTCAATGTTTGTAAACAATATTAAAATAATCAAATCTTGTGACGTTTAGGAAAACAAACTAGCGATTCATGCTCATTTCGTTTAAAAAAAAAAAACGAAGTTGACTTTATAGCTGTCGGCCACCATTGTTAGTACCAACCACTAGTGTCTTCCTTTTTATCTACAAGGACTTCGCCGCCCTGGGCTCCTAAGTGTATGAAAGTATGGCACGGAGCGACGGCGCCGAATACCCATATTTACACAAAGAATTTTAGAGCGCCCGCCGCGGGATTCGAACCGGCGACCTCTGGATTGTGAGTCCAGTGCGCGGTCCGATTGATCCACACGGGCGGGACTTTCGTTTAATAATCCGATCATAATATTGACCTTTTTTGACAGATGTGGCGGTGTGGCAATCAATAGAGTAGAAAACCGTGACGTCAGAAATGAACTCAATTCACTCACAGTTTATTTTTTGAGTGACTTTAACAGTTTGGCCTAATTTGACAGCTACCTTGTCCCCAGTTTTTATGTGGGAGAGAAAAGGAGGCGAATACTTTATGAAAATCATACCTGTCAAAATTCCTAGCCTCAAAATTTTGTCGCGAGTTGCTTTTCTCCTCTATTTGCCCACGGCCAAACCACACCGCCCCTACTGTCAAAAAGGTAAATATTATGATCGAGTTACCAGACGAATATTGTTTACTCTCCGATACTTTTTTGAGAGCTCAAAAAACTGCATAGTGCATCGGATTTCGGATAAATCTGGAGTTTTTTTTAAGTTCCAATAAACAATTTTGTTCTCGATTTTTAAGTGTTTTTGAATCCCCTAAAAAGCAAAAAAATACATTTTGTTTATTGGACCTTTAGAAGAAAACTCGAAAAATAAATAGCATATAAATTGCGATTTTGTTGTTTTTGTCTTTTTGAGATAAAATGTTATATCGATTTTTGATGTTGTTTTGAAAATATTCAAAATTGTATATTTTTATATATTTTTGATGTACCAGACTCTGTATGATTAACAGAGTTCAACTATAAATAATGATATTGGTTTATCATAACAAAACAATGATCTCATATGCCGAAACAAACGAGTAGCCACCCTGTCTCACATTCATTCTCACCAGAAACTTATAAATAACATTTTTCCTCTTTCTCACGCCGTCTACGAAAACAAAAATTTCCCGAAAAATTGTCTGTTACAACATTATTATGTGGTGTGGTAATCCGAAAATAATGACATAAATCCACGACTCGCCCCTCGCCAAATCGCGTTCCAATCTGTTGTCCCCGCGGGCGTTGTCCTTTGACCACACCACAGGCACCCGGCACGTCGATCCGGATACCGGAATCATCTACTTCAAGTACGATTTTGGGTACGAATTTGGCATAATCTTCCCCGGCGAGGGCCACCGCATCGTGGCCGGCAGTGGCCACTCGAAGCGCCAACCTGCCACCACCTCTTCTTCTTCCGTAAAACATCCGCGCTATTTGAGTCCGACGCCGTTTGGGCCTTCCGGCGCCCAGTCCGTTGAGGTGCCGGTCATTCACGAACGTACCCGGGACTACGTGCGCAATTGTACCCCGTCACCGTTCCGCCGGTCGGCGTCGGTTCCGGCGTCCGATCTGCAGGCTAGCCGGTACCAGCAGCGGTACAGCTACCCCGCGACCGGAAGTGGACGCTCCACGCCAAGGGTTACCCACTTCCGGCCGGTTTCGTCGCGGTGCACCACTCCAGGTTAGAAAGTGCCGTCGCCGCTGTCGCCAAATTCGATGTTGTAGCGCTCCGCCCCGTATTTATTGGCCCTCAAACCTCTAATCAAGAAGAATGCGCGCTTTCAATGTTCTATTTATTGCACTATGTGGACGCCAATCGGAACCGGATTGGCTGTGATGACTAAAGATATGGGAATTTGAAATTAACACTCATTGGATGCCAGCTTTCTGTTCGTTCTGTTCGCATTGTTAGTAGTTGGATGTCGATTACTTATTTAGCTGAACTTTAGCAGCACTCCACTATTTCTATATATTATCGAGATTTTGCAATTTCCAAAAGCACTCAAATAACTAATAATCCAGCGCTATCTGTTCTAACACACTAGGATTTTTAAGATAACAACAGACAAAACGTAAAATTCTCTGAGATTTCGGCCATCCGATTTGTTTGTGTTTTTTTAACTGGCTGAAACTAGTTAGATGCATTCCGCATGCCCAAAGCCATTTTGAATAATCATCATTTTTTCATATAAATTTGAAAGATTTTATTTTTTTCCAATAAACCAAATTTCCACTTTTTGCTTTTTGGGTGTTTTTGAAATCGCCTTGAGTCAGGGGTATTAAAAACACTCAAAAAGCCAAAAATTGGTTTATTGGACCTTTTCAAAAAAGAAAAAAAAAAAAACTCCAGATATTTTCAATTTGGTGTTTTCTGAAAAGTTTATGGTAGGAATGAACACTACACTGAAAAAAATTATACGCTGAAATTTTTAAATATTGGTTTTTAAAATCACTTTTTGTCACTAAAAATTGATTTCCATAAAAACAATTTTTTTTAAATTATAAATTTTAAGCCAGATTTTCAAAATTTCGAAACAAAAAGTATCGCAAAATGCTTTATACATCATTACAGTTATGCTACCGCCAAATTTGCAAAATATCAATGAATTTATATAAACACATTTTTCCAAAATTTCTACGTCTTTTTAATGTGACAAAAACTTAAATCAAAATTTGCAATAGCCTTATTTGCAATCAAAAAGTGAAGTGAACCTACTAAAAAAATTGCATTATAATTAAATATTGATTGAAATTTTGATAAAGTTACCGTTTTCAAGTTATAGCCATTTTTGATGAAAGTCGCTATTTTCGAAAAAAAAAACATGTTTTTGAAGATCTGAGAAATTTCCTGAGATTTGTCAATGCAAAGATAAAACAGAAAATTAAATTTTCTCAGTGTCACCCAATTGGGTACTAAAGCCCTATGTAAATTTTTATGTACAACGGTAAAAAACACGTTCAAAAACCATTTCTGATCATTTTTTTTTTTCAATTTTATACAAAAAAAGTAACAACGAGACAACATTTTTTCGATGGATCAACTATGGTCCCCTTGGAACGAACTGTCAAGTAGGAACTTTTCTGTTAAGAAGGACCGCGAGGTTAATTTTTCAAAATTGATTTAAAAATCCTTTTTAAACACTATGTGGTCGTACGAAGGGTTATTGTACTCAAAAAAAAAAAAAATCGCTGTAAACAATAATATCAGCAATTTAAGCTTCATTTTAGGACCCAATTATTCCACATTTTTTATCACCTAATGGTCCGGACTATAAAAAACTAATATTTGATGTTTTTATTTTAAAATAAAATATTTAGGAAATTTTCTCAGCTGTTATTAAAAATAATAAACTGCGACTCTTTTCGAAAAAATTACCTAAAAATGGCTACAACTTGAAAAAGGAGCATTTTATCAAAATTCAATGAATAATTACAAAAATAAAGTAAACTTTGTTATTTGTTTCAGTTTTTTGTAAATTACCACTTTAAAATGTTTTAATTATTTTTCAACGCATGATTGACAATTTCCAAAAATTATATATTTTTTAAAAACAATCATAGCTTCGATCCCAGATTTTGCCATCCGAAATTCAAGCGCAAAAGATGCATTTTTGTTTTTTATTCCTAAAAAAAACATTTGTTTAAGAAATCCTTATTTTGGGAATTAAAGAAGCTAAATTCCCAAAATAAGTATTTTTTCAAGGCTAGTAGGCTGAGGGCAAAAAAAGTTTCAGTGGAAATTTAAGTGCAATCAAGTGAAATTAATTTAAAATGCATTCCCCGATGTTTAAAATCATTTTTAGCATGCTTGAGATAATTCAAAAATCTTTTGAATTTTACTGAATTTTCAATGTATGATCTAATTCTACATTATTATGCTGTAGCATTTTTAAAAGAAAAGATTGGTAAATTTTAGTCCTTCATTTCAAAAAATTTAAACTTGAAATTATATTCTGAAAAAAGGAAAATTGCATTTGAAAATTGTCTACATTGTCAGAGACACCACAGAAAATTTTAAACAAATTCTTTTAACCCCCAAATAATCTCCACCGCCAACCGTCTCAATCTCGACAATTTTGATTAAGTACCGTCGCTGCTAGCAAACCTGCAGCCGCGATCAAAACAAAAACAAACACCTGTCACACCCACTTCACAACATTATGCGGTCTGTACTGTCTAGGTGAGTGTGTGTGGGCCAAATTCCTTCAAGAATGATGCATCACCCTACACCGGGGGATACATTTATCAAATTCTTGCCCTCAAAGTAGTCAGGTAGGGGAAAACTACTCATTGTCGGCAGGGTTATTAGTTGAGACGTAAGTCAACAAAAGAAAACCAATTGAAATAGGTGGGTTTCCCCCTTGGAAGGTGTGTGAAGGTACAATTTATTGCACAGCAGATCGTTCAACCACAAGAAACTCACGAGCACTAATTTAGCGTGCAAGGTTGGTGATCGTTTATTTTTAGTATGTAATTGGAGGTGTGTTTGCTTTCACCGTAAGTCACAATATTAGTGAATCATCAAGCGGCGTTGGAGATACCTGATGTATTCATGGAATTTTGAAAAATATTCAGAGTTGAGTCAGAGTGGTTGCTGAAAACCCCAACCTCCCCTAAACTCAATAAGCCAAGCGACTTCATCCTGTGGAAAAGTGTCAGCCGTTGAAAAATCGTGCGACTTGACGAAAATCTCCGGGAAATGACTCAAGTATTGACTTGATCCCTTGCAACCGCGCGCGCCCCACTTCTCTCGAAACCGACCTTCTTCGTCATTCACAGTCGATCGTCTTCTTCTTGGTCGTCATCGTCGTCGCCGGCTTTCGTGACACGACGACAAGTGCTAAATCGACAAACTCTCGCGAGGATTATCCCCGTGTCACGAAGTGGGGTCGTGCTCGAGTTACGAGAGCTCTTCACTCACACGAAATGGGGAACACCAACCCAAAAACATATTAAAATAAATTTTCCGACACACACACACGCAAACATTGTAGGTTATGTGCTTCGGACAAATTTTTCTCAAGAGAGTGATTGAGAAAATCGGTGCTTTTTCGCCACTTTTTCCCATGAAAAACAACAACAAAAAAAGAGTAAAATTTTGCGTAAGTGCCCTCGACGCCGGCCGTCTTCCGGCCTGTGAGTGCTATTAGGAATTTGTCGCCACTCATTTTGGGAGGCCCCAGAAATTGACGAATTAGTGGCGAGGCTAAAGTTAGAAAGAAGGAAAAAAAATCTCAAAACGAAACGAACATTTCCCAGTTTTTATGTAATAGCAATAAAAATCCTGCCGTCACTGCCGTAATGAAAAAGAAAGCGAAAAATATCATCATTTTCGTTCGTTCAGAATTCATAGAGGTCGCCAACATCTGTGTGGCCGCGGTCAGTTGCAATATTATTTTTCAACCAGACTGAGGGAAGAAAAGAAGAGGAAAAAAATCAGACAGGAATTATAAATGTGCACATGTAGCTGCACAGGGCGTCATGAAATAATTCTTGGCGCTTGCCTGTTGAGTAAATTTGCTGCAGCAGTAACGGCCAGGGACACTTGTTGCAGAGATTATAAAAATCTCACGAACAAACGTAAATTTCACGCGACAACGACGACAATGGCGATCGTTGGAGCGAGTAGTTAAATTTATGTAGAGTGGACTTTGGTACATGGGCTTAAATTGAGGATTTCATTGAAAAATCCAGATTTTTTTTATTTTTGGATCTTAACAGTCCGATAAAACGTAAAAAAACACACTAAAGGACGCAATTTTGTGCAGCTTTCAATGCCTATCCTTTTGACTTCACAAATTCACAAAACTTGCTTTGAACCCTGAGATATACAAAAACTCCCTCTTACATAAAATGTAGTTCCGATCAGTTCGTGCTATATTGAAACATCCTGCAATTGTGACAACTTGCCATGAGAAATTTACGTCAGAAGAGGCCGTTTTGTCAAAACTCCGGCAACTAACAAAACTCGGAACATCAATAGAAAAAATATCAAGATCACGCCCGATATATTTTTTGGACATTTCCCTCTTTTTCAAAATATTTAAATGGCATTTTTGATCAATTCAGTATTTTTTTTCTTCAAATTTTCAGAATACTGTTTCAGATAACAACATTAATTTTTTTAAAATCTGAAAAGTTTGCTCTACTTTTATGTAAAATTTTGCATCATATTTTAAGGTTCTTTCTTTTACTTGAATTTGGAAATAATTTTTTGCAGTTTCGTTGTGAAACTACTAACTTTTACTGACATTCTCAAAGACGAATCGAAAGACTTTGTGCGGAGGGGTGTGTTTTTTAAACAGTCAAGTTTTAATGTTTTTGATCAGTTTAGTATCTTCGGCAAAGTTATAGGTATTGATAAAATGCATTCAGCAGATAGAGTATCACTCTTTAATAATTTGTTCATTTCTTATTTCACGACAAAGCATCAAAATGTACAAAATGTTGCAAAGTAACCGCCGACCTTACAAGTCGCATTCTCAACGCCAGTCCGCAGTTTGTGTGCGCGTCGCCACTTTTTTTAAAATGTGCACCGTAGACAAAAACAGTGTGGTTCTGGATTTTTGTCAACTCCAAAACCAACCAAGCCCAAAGCTTGTAAAAAAATTTCTCGCAGACCTTCAAGTAAACCAAGAAAACTTGCGAGCATTGCAATTATGCAATAGAACAAAAATAGCCGTGTTGCAGTTCGCCGACTCAGCAATGGCCTCGTCCATCATCGACAAACCTTTGGTTTATCAGGGTTGCAAAATCCCGATTTACCTGGACAACAACGCTACGGAAGTTCGTGTGCTTGACCTACCTCTAGGCATAAGCAATGATGACGTAGTCAAAGTGATGAGTAAATACGGCGAAGTTTTGACCATCACCAACGACCGCTGGATTAACTTCTTCCCAGGAATCCCAAATGGAGTTCGGACCCTGCGGATGTTGCTGAAACAGCCAACGCCGAAATCAATCACTGTAAACAATGCTGCTGCAACAGTGACGATTATAGGCAAAAAATCGCTTTGCAAACTCAAAGCAAAGAACAAAAATGTGCGGATTCGAGTAAAAGGTGGGCCAAAAAGCAGTACACAACCGATTGAACCCGAGCCAAGCAGCAGCAGCAGTAAAAGCAACAACAGTAAACCAGAACAAAATGCAATGGAAACAAGTGAAATTGACGAAGAAGACAACGACGGATTCGAGACCGTGCTTTTAAGCACACCCGCCGCCGAAAGCGCTTACAGGCATATTTGGACGCGGAAGACGAGCTAACAAAAACGAAGAGAGATGGCTGCAGAAGAAACAGATGAAGAAGATGAAGATGTCATAAAGGCAAAATATTATAAGAAAAAATGTTGTGAGATAACTTCTAAATCCCTGGAAGAAGAGGACGAAGAAAAACTTAAAGAACTTGATAATTCATTCTTTAAATATTCCGCTAAATATTTGAAACATAGACAGAAATCGTTAGAAAAAAGGCATGGTAATAATTATTGAAGTGATTTTAAACTCTGTAATCTTTCCTCTTTCACTATCCACCTTGAAGAGATGAATGCACAATGGTGTAAAGTCTCTATAATAATAATAAAAAAAAAAAAAAAAATGTACAAAATAAACATGTTTTAACATTTTTTTATATGAGTCATTCCAAGTCGAAAAAATGTTAAGTGCATTTTAAAATTTTCAATCAAATTTGAAATATTTTTTTTGTGTTTTTGGATAAAGTTGACCATTTTTGAAAATATTTTTTTCGAAAAGATCCAGAAAAATCTAAAAAATTGCTTCAAAAACATTTTATTGGTTACCAAGATGCAACTTTGGTTGCCAAGATACAACTTTTGAAAGAACAATAAAAACAAAAAAAAAGGTTTTCACACATTATGTTAAAATAACAAAAATGCATAAAAATGATATGTTTGAAAAAAAGCTTAAAATGTTATAAGACTGTTATTACAATAACAAACCCATAACAACAAAATCTTAACGAACGAATGACAAAACATAAAATATTATTGGCCGAGAATTGAAAAATGTCAAAAATAAAGTTATTCTTAAGTTATTTCCGTCTGCTCGAGTAGTTCAAAGTAAAACGAATTAATTTTTTATTCAAAAAAAAATGTATTTTGCGCAATTCCATTTTGTGTGTGAAAAGGTGACATATAAAAAATGTATAATTGTAACTATTGTTTTTTGATTTCTTCTCATCAATGCCAACTTTGCTAAAGATTTATTTATTTATTTATTAAAATCATCCGACCCCATGGTCTAAAGAAACCAAATCGATAAAAAAAACCCGTTCTGAATGACATCTGGCAAAATACAATTTTCATTTTTACTCACGAAAATTTTCCAAAAATGATTGCTTATTTAATTTTATTTTCTTGCACCAACCAATAATTTCAATAAAAGATCATCAATCATTTCAATAAATTTAAAAAAATACATTTCACAGTCCAATCAACATTCAAATAAATCCAAATTTTAATTAACCAGACAAATGAAAACACATGCAGCAAAAAGGTGCAGATGACCTTTCTCATGTTCCTAAGGAAAAATGTATCTATTGTGAATCTATATTTTTGTTGTTTATTCTTGAGATCCATCCGGTTGAAATGCAACAAGGTAAAATGGTACCTTTGATTAGGCAAGTACACATTGTATTTAAAGTTTTTTTTTTCAAAAATTTTCATAATATTTATGAAATTATGAAAATATTGAAGGGTTGGGGACAAAAAATAGAAATAAAATTTGCGATGGCCTTAAAGAGATAAACAACTCAAAAGTTTATGCTAAATTAAAATACAAAAAAGATCATTGTTCGAAGTCTTATACAGTTATTCTTCTTCAACAGTAAACTTTTGTGAGAAAACGAAAAAAATGTTTTTTATACATCCGGATATAAAATTTGAAGAGCATTTTTTATTTCTTTTAAATCTAATCCATTTGCATGAACGTTGGACAGAGTTAGAATTTTGTTTTAAAGATAAATAAAAAATATTTTTAAAAAATATAAAAAAAGCAAAAAAGAATCTGAAAAATTTGAACCCCAATTGAAAATTCAAACAAAGTACCAATACGTATTTCCATTTCATCTCTTATGTGTTATTGCGGATTTCAGAGATTTTGCAACAATCGTGCTAGTTGTAAAAAGCTCTCCAACATAGTGCACACCTCAAACTACAGCAGAAAAAAACTATCTAAGACACACACCCTAGTTTGAAACTGATCTAAAGTGGTCGAAAGCAACAAATCTCAGTCGAGACACGCACCACTCTAGGCGAGCGGGGGGAGAAAGGGTATGATTTTCAGTGTGCAAATATTTTATGTGCAGTTATGATTTGCACAGGGGGAGAATTTTGTGCAAAGTGTGCAATATCTTTTGAAACATCTACTGTTAAAAGATAGGACAAATTTAGGTTCACTATCAAAAACCGTCAAAACCGTGTTGTTTTGTGTTGTGTGTGCATTAATAACCCTAACTCCTAGCTAAATAAAATGTGGTAAGTATGAGTTTGATTTTTAATCCTTAACTTTAACAAAACTAGCGCATGCTCCTGTGTGTGTGTGAATTAGTGACGCCAAAAAGCAGTGACAAACCAGCTACCGAACCGCCACCCTACGACCGAATCGCTTCGCCATCGAATCGCATGTCATGAGTTCGCTTCACGCCAGCCTCACCTTTGCATCCCAACGCAACGCTGCTGCCTAGCCTATCGTCGTAAGCCGTAGTTAAATCCCCTGTGCTGGAAGTTTAAACCTCTAACCGAGCTCGTTCCCCTCCAGACCATTCGGCGGCGAGCGTGCCCACCCAGGGTAGCACCCGCTCGGCGACCAGCACACCGAAGCACCCCCAGGATCCGGCCATCGCCACCAAGCAGCCCCTGTTTGTTGCCGTAAGGATCACACCCTCAGCCCTAAAGTGGTTGATGACCCTATATTATTAAACTCTTTGCTTCCTTTTTAGCCCCTGAAGGACATCGCGGTCGTTGCCGGCCAGCCGGCCCGTTTCGAGTGTATCGTCGCGTGCGACGCCACCCCGGCGGTTCGCTGGACCAAGAACAACGTCCCGATCGACGAGAGCGGCCAGCGGTACTATCCGGAGTACCGGAACGGGGTGTGCCGTCTGTCGCTGCCCGTGGCGTACGAAGGTGAGCGCGTTGGTTCGACGCTAGGAAATTCTAAGTAAAAAAAACTCACCACAATTCCATTCCATTCCAGGTGACTCCGCTAGGTACTGCTGCGTTGCCGAGAACCACCTGGGACACAGCCAGACCTGTGCCGATCTGACCGTCGTCGACAGCAACTGGAGAACGGCGTCTGCGGTGACGGAGTTCTAAGCGCGTTTAGAAATGGAGAGAAAGAGTCTCGCAGTCATGCCGCAGAGACGCAAACACGAACACTAGCCTAGGGTAGGAAGAAAATGAAAGAATAAAAACATGAAGGATCAGAAAGAAAAATACACACGCACACTTTCAAACTAGAGGAGAAATCGATCACACATAATTCGAAATGAAATAAAATTATATACATAAAAAAAAATCAATCGAAAAAAAAACTAAAAATCAAATACACAACCAAATTATGTAGGGAAAATCCAGAAAAGGAAACGAAAGTAAAGAAATTTGTTTGTTTTATTTTCACTTTAAAAATTACAATCAATTTCAAAAAGCAAAAAGTAAGGTTTTTGAAAACTACTTTTTAATGTAAAGTGTTGCTTTTACTCGTTGTCTATTTAGTGGTTTTTTATCATTTCACTTATTTATTTATACGAATGTGAGAGAAATGTAAGTTATTTATTTTAGTCTGTAATTTTCTTTGACAAATAAACAGAGAAAACTAAACGATTGATGCTCAGTTCTTCACCAACTTCGTTAATCACCTGCGTTTATTTATTTTTTGGTTAAAATCAATCGTTTAAACGAAAAAAAAAGTGAAAACATTTCAAAATTTTACACACAAAAAAAAACAACCTTATATTCAACCAAAATGGAAAATCGAAATATATCAAATATTTGTTCACAACCCCCCGAAATGATGATTAATCTATAAATAATTTTGAAGTGGAAATCTGAATAAGGAAGTGAATTTTTATAAGCTAGCTTTTACTTGTTTGCCCACACGCACCTACCCATTACACACCCGCCACCCGCCGTCTAATTGACTTCGAACGCAAATAAAAAAGTGGAAATTATCATGTTATATTATCTCAAACACCCCCACCCCCTTCACACCCTCATCCGATCACTTTTGTTTTACCCCCTTTTCAAAGAAGAAAAAAAAAATATCACTATGTAAACAAATTGATTGAATAAATCGAAAGTACTCAAATATATTAAAATGCGAGAAAGGCAGTTTAGTGGATTGGAAAGAAAACAACAAATCAAATGTGTTTTATTTACGTTAATTGTTTGAAATTGTATTATTAAATGAAAATTACTTTAAATTTACTGTCGCAATTTTTGTATAACGACGATTTATTTCTAAAATCTATCTATTTTGAGTATATCCGTTAACATTTATATGTAATGTTAACGAATGTAAGAATTTGAAAACAAGCTTTAAAAGACGCCATGTTCGTGGAAAGTCACAAACTAAAGTAAAGGAAAATCTTTCAACCAGAGCATTGCGCATGCGCGGAAAACTACGAAACTTTCTCATTATACCAGTTTGAGATTGAAGCTTAACTTCTATGCGCAGCTTTTCGGGAAAATTTCGAATCACATCTCTACATGCTACAAGGCGTTATAACAAAAAGTTGTATACTACCATGCGTGTCCATTCTAGGATTCTCGAGAAAAGAATGTGATGGAGACGCATGATGGTTTGAAATTACAGTTGCTTTCTAGAGCTATCATTGCTTTTGCTTCTGGGTGTAAATTTAATATTGAAAATGAATTAAGAACAACAACAATAAATTAAGAATAACAGTTTTTGAAAAATCTCATTTTTGAATAAGTTTTAAATTACAAAAAATGCCATTTTTGAGATATGGCAAAAGTTGGTGCAAATTCATCTGGCAGTGTTGCCAGTTTTTCGGAAAACATCATTTTTTTTGAAAAACATGGAAAAGTATCAAAAAACTTCTTTGACATTATTTAAAGATGTAAAATTGAGTTTGGTAACCAAAATAACTTTACATTCAATTTTATATCGTGCATCATTTCAATAATGTGCCACATTTTTTTTTGTTGAAAATGCGACTTTTCTATCTGTGGAAGTTTTGACATATTTATTATTAACACAATATTTAAAAATTTTGCAAATTTATTTCTCAAATCTATCTATCTAAATTTTCGAATTTTCAACATAAAAAAATATTTGCTTCCGCTTATCTAAATTTATGAAAATTTACTGAAAACTCTCTGATTTGCTAGATTTTGAGTAAATGCTGAAATTTGCTGCATTCTAAAATTCCTCCATAAGATATTTTTGAAATGGAGAAAATGGAACATTTTTCGAAAATTTCAGTGCATTTAACTTGAAAACGATGTATTTTATAAAACAATTGCAAAGTAATTTTCTATTGTGAATCTTACGTTACATCAAAATATGATTTTCAAAAATTTTTATGATATGTTCGTATACCGTAAGTGGGGGTAACATTGGGTCTGGGGTGAGATTGGGTCAAAGTGACATTATCGGATTTTACCATTTCCCAGATTCTTCTCAATGAAACCAAATTCTATTAAAAGGGTTGTGTAGGGGACATCTTAAGCTGACTTAGCTGAAAAAATCTCGTTCCTAGAACAAATCCTAAAAGTTTGGCAGCTGTCTAAAGTTGAGATACGTTTTTGGCCAGAAATGACCTCTCGAAAAATCAACTTTTTAATATTTTTGTTGTAATTGCTCGAAAAGTTTGTTTGAAAATCTCTGCTTCAAATATTGTAGCATGTCAATACGATTCCATCGAACAAGAAACATTGTTGGATGACTTGACTTTACTAATCATTGTATTTGAGCCAATGTCAACCCCCTTAGTCTTAGGGGTGAGATTGGGTCTATTTTCAAACGATTGGTATTTAAGGTAGAGTGCATCTAATTGCACCATATTTTGGGAAAATATTGGTAAACTATCAAAGAACAATTCCACGTTTAAAGATTTTCGATGTTACTTAAATTGTTTTTGTTATTAGGAAATTATGAGAGGTGTATCGTTTTTTGACCCATAGTCATCCCCACAAAAATCAATTTTTTTCTGAAACTCCATCTCCGATACCAGATTTTGAACCATTTTTTACAGATACCCAAATTTTTTCAAATTAGTCGTTTTTTGGTAGTTGAATTTTTCGCGATAAAAATTGAAATAAAAATATCGAGGATTTTCCCACGTTCCTTTTTTTCGATAAGTCCGTGTTATAACCTACAAACTTGGCTGAAGACACCAAATCGAATGCCCATTTTGTATGGGCTGGTCATTGTCTCACAAAATTGTATGGAGACTTGCATGGAAAACTAATAACGCAAACGGGTTCTTTTGACAGAGGAAATGCTAGGACAAAGATTCATCCAAATATTTAAAAAAAATATAAAGATAAGTTGATTTAAGAAAACGTAGAGAATGACTATTAAGTAAATTCAAAAGAGAAAATGACTCAAACAAAACTTTGTATCATTTCCAATTGCATGACTCAGCCAGTGCAGTGCTTCCGGCTCAACAAGCGGATGCACACTTTGTACCTTTCCATATCAAAAATAGAGCTATAAATTCAAAACACAAAAACCATCTCAACCGAGGAAAGGTGGCGCACGTGCCCCACCACACTTGCCATTAATTCAGTGCAAAGCCCAAGCCCAGATCGTTTCACACCTTGCTTAAAAGTGCACTCGCCAAAACCTGGGGTTGGGCACACGATTTTATAAACAACAGAAAGCAAAACATATGTTTTAATTAGGCATAAAATTACACCCACCGCTGAAAGGTGCGAAAACCCATGCTTCCAACCACAAACCCACCCACCCACACTTGGCACTGACAAATGGTTTAAAATAATGCGAATTTTCTATTTCCACCGCGTGATTGTGTTTATCTTTTCGCTTTCAACGGCGATGCATTTTCCTTTCGTGAATAGAAAAGTGAAAAGTACCTGCCCTGACCACCGAAGCAGCAGTCTCAGCAGTGTCGTAAATAATCGTCTGTCAGTTCTTGCGGCGAGCGGCACTTAGTCATGCAAAGACATTATGAGGGGTGGATTTTATTTAAAGTTGTTGTGATTCAAATGGACTTGAGACATGAGGCGCCGCAACGGATTTTGTTTATCTTAAACTGATGACTTGTGCCGGATCGTGACTCATTAGGCCAAATCTAAACTCGTGAATGAAAGATCTAGTTCAACGATCATCTCCCATACACGAAAAAAGAAAAACAATCCAATATCGGTCTGAGAAAACAATTTCCCCGTCAAACAACGCTTAACAAGGTTTATGCGAACCAACTGTTCTGGATCGCTTGCAAGTCCGTCGTCTAAACAAACCAAACATCAACTCCTTGAAGAGTTGGAATGCTTGCGAAACCCGAGATGGAAGTGCCTGGGTTCTATTTTTATGCTCACGAAATCGAATTTTGCACGGAATTCCAGCCCGATTAGTCATCAAAGCATGCGGCGCACATGGCTGGCTCTGGTGGCGCAATCCAATGCATCGTTTAGTTCGGCAAAAGGTGTTCTAAATTTGATGTTCTGGGTGGATTGATTCTCGATTCTTAAAAAAAAACTTCCTAAAAATATAGCATTAAGAGAAACACCGGTTTCAAAACCACCCAAAAAGCAAAAAAAAGGTTTATAAAACTATTTAAATTAAACTGCATAGATGAGCTGACCATATTCAAATAAATAAAAACAATTCCAGAGTTTTTTTTGAAAAGGACCGATAAACTATTGTCTTTCATATGTTTATAGGACCTAATCAAAAAAAACTCGAGAATTGTAACAAATGTTGAATCCCCATCCAGACTTTCTTTATTGATCTGTGTATTCCGATGTGATCTATGAATTAATCAAAGTCGGCAGCAATGCAGTCCAGCCGGTCTAGCCTCAATTATCCGAAAGTTTGGAACTTTGGATTTTTGAATTATTATGTTTTTTCTTCTTATTTTAACGTAAAATTCGAATACCGTCATCAAGGGTGACATTGGGTCTGGGAGGTGAGATTGTCATACAAATTTCAGCAGTTTCGTATGACTCAATCTCGCCCCCCAACCCCAATGTCTCCCCTGTTGACGGTAATCAACTTTTCAAAATAAAATGGCAACGGCGTTATCAGAGTTTAGTGTTTATTCTTTTGAAATTTTGTTTTTAAGCAAAAGATATTACAAAATGTGTTGAACGTTATTATAGTTAGCAGCAATTCCCCACGAAAACAGTATGATTTCTCCGATCGGGCTCAAAATTTTTCTGGGGGTTCCTTGGCCGAAATAATTAGACCCGTATTTTTTTTGTTTGGCCATTAGGGTGACCTACGCCGTGTTAGGGTGGTCCGAAAAATGGCAATTTTCGCAATAACCACTATTTTCAAAAAAATCATAACTCCGTGCCATTTCAATCGATTTTAACTGTCTTATACGCAAATGAAAGGGTATTAGATAGGTTTTTAAAGAAAAATAGTGAGAAGTTTCAAATATCTGGTTTAACATTTGAAAAGGTCGTATGAAAACTTAAAATGCTGTTTTGAAGGTCTCTGGACCAAAGAACCTATGCCTGAAAATATTTTTGCCGGATTCCTCGGAAAATTTTACATAACATTTAAAAAAATTGTGAAGTTATGTTTTCAATATTCTGAGATACGATTTTTTGAAAAAAAAAAACGGGGTTTTTAGACGCTCCACGCGCAAAAATGGGAAAAGGACAAAAACGGGGAAAAAAAACAACTTTTTTCATTCATTCAGTTGAACATCTTAAAAACAGTGCTGAAAAGAACTACTTTTGTGTGTTTTAAAATGCATTTTACACTGGTTCAGTTGTCTTGCTATCATTTTTTTCCATGAAAAATTTGCCAAAAACAAAAAAAATACAAAAAAAACTTTTTGCGGTACTATACATACAAATTTCGACGTTAAAAAAATTCCACATGATTTTTCGGCCCAATTTTGAAGAGGGGGCTGACAAAAACTTAAAAATATTTGCAGCAGCCTTATTTTCAAATTTAAAGTTTTACATAACATTTTTAATTCCTAATAAGCGAAAATGTCTGTGGGTAATTCTCTACCAACTCACACGAAATCGGGAAAAGTTGACCCGACCCCTCTTCGATTTGCGTGAAACTTTGTCCTAAGGGGTAACTTTTGTCCCTGATCACGAACCCGAGGTCCGTTTTTTTGATATCTCGTGACGGAGGGACGGTACGACCCCTTCCATTTTTGAACATGCGAAAAAAGAGGTGTTTTTCAATAATTTGCAGCCTGAAACGGTGATGAGATAGAAATTTGGTGTCAAAGGGACTTTTATGTAAAATTAGACGCCCGATTTGATGGCGTACTCAGAATTCCGAAAAAACGTATTTTTCATAAAAAAAACACTCTCCCATTTTCCGTTACTCGACTGTAAATTTTTTTGGAACATGTCATTTTATGGGAAATTTAATGTACTTTTCGAATCTACATTGACCAAGAAGGGTCATTTTTTCATTTAGAACAAAATTTTTCATTTTAAAATATCGTGTTTTTTCTAACATTGCAGGGTTATTTTTTAGAGTGTAACAATGTTCTACAAAGTTGTAGAACAGACAATTACAAAAAAAATGATATATAGACATAAGGGTTTGCTTATAAACATCACGAGTTATCGCGATTTTACGAAAAAAAGTTTTGAAAAAGTTACTTTTTGCGTTTCCCTTTGTTTCGTCGTCCGTGTCTGTCGCGGGTGACCATGAACGGCCATGATCGATGACGACCAACTTTTTCAAAACTTTTTTTCGTAAAATCGCGATAACTCATTATGTTTATAAGCAAACCCCTTATGTATATATATTAAAAATTTTGTAATTGTCTGCTCTACAACTTTGTAGAACATTGTTACACTCTAAAAAATAACCTTGCAAAGTTAGAAAAAACACGAAATTTTAAAATGAAAAATTTTGTTCTAAATGAAAAAATGACCCTTCTGGGTCAATGTAGATTCGAAAAGTACATTAAATTTCCCATAAAATGACATGTTCCAAAAAAAATTTACAGTCGAGTAACGGAAAATGGGAGAGTTTTTAATACTTTTTTAGTGTTTTTTTCGATGAAAAATACGTTTTTTTCGGAATTCTGAGTACGCCATCAAATCGGGCGTCTAATTTTACATAAAAGTTCCTTTGACACCAAATTTCTATCTCATCACCTATTCAGGCTGCAAATTATTGAAAAACACCTCTTTTTTTCGCATGTTCAAAAATGGAAGGGGTCGTACCGCCCCTCCGTCACGAGATATCAAAAAACGGACCTCGGATTCGTGATCAGGGACAAAAGTTACCCCTTAGGACAAAGTTTCACGCAAATCGAAGAGGGGTCGGGGCAACTGCTGTGTGAGTTGGCGGAGAATTACCCCTGTATCTTATAATTATATTTATAGTTATAGTATAACATAAAATTATTCAATTTTCTCTTAATGGAATAAATTCCTATATATTTAAACATGTGATACAGTCGACTCTCTGGTTGTCGATCTTCTCGATATCAATATTGCTCCAGGTGTCAATAAAATTTTCAAGAAGTTTGCTTTGATTTTTCGTGCTATAATTTGATACCTCCCGCTCTCGACTGTCCTTTCCATATCGACAACGAGTGAGTCCACTGTATTTCAATCAAAACTTTGTAAATTGGCCGAAGGCGAAGTGTAACCAAACAGCGTCAGCTGATCATTACGTTAGGATCAAGCAAGATAGACTGTTTACATCACTTCGTTATTCGTCCATTTACATTGTCATTTCAAACAAAACGAAATTTCGAATGATTCTCATATTATTTTTGACACTGAGCAAAAAATAACAAACCGACCATTCATCATCCCTTCTCAACACATCAGCAATGACAGCCAAATCCCACCGGATGCCAGCACGAATGACGCGACTTCTCAATCCTTCTAAAAATCGTCCGCCACGTCAGACTTGCTTTCAGCGTTTGACAGCTATCTTCGCTGTGTTCGTGACTTCCCAAGTCCAACTTGCGCACATTTCCCCCGCCCTACTGCGCAAACTCAACCCACTAAAACTCGCGTCAAGCTAAGCCGGCCCGGCTAATTCTGTTCCCCAAAAATGTAAACATCAACACGGAAACAGTTGGTTGCCAGGGTTTTCTTTTTTTTTGCCGTCGCCAAGAAGCCATGTTTTCTTCGTGCGCCATATTTGTTTTGGTTGCGATTTCGCTTTGCGTCGCTGTTCGTAACAGAGAGTGCGCTAGTAAAAAACGAGAGAATGAGAGTTGGCGCTCTTCGCCCGCTAGGGTTCGGGAATTTTCCCCTAGCCGAGTGGCTGCAAGGGGGTGTGAGTGAGGTCGGGAAATTTCGGAAAATTTCGGCAATTTTCGGCGTTCGTGAAAATTCGGCCATGTTCGGGAGATTTTCGGTTTGTTTATCGACGGAGGTGATGTAAATTTTGCGAATAGTTGATTGTTCCGTGACAGATTTTTGTCAACTATTTAAGCGTACTGTCTGTGGGCGATTTTTCAATGGCGTTGGTGGCAGACATTTTTGAATCCGATTGTGTTCGAAACATGAGATAAATTTCCGTTGAGTCGCATTGAACAGAAATTGGGTCAAGAAAAGCCATCGTCCGAGGATTATCGAGTGAGACACTGTAATGATTTTTTCAGTGAGAAAAGTGATTTAAATTTGAGCTAATTAGTACGTGCCTATTAATTTGAATGTTGAGACTAGAAGCAAGCAATAAATGCACCTAATAAATCAACGTTCGTAACGATCATTCTCACTCGATAGGGGTTAGGCAATTATTTAATTAATTAATCTCGTCAAGCATCTTCAGCTGGGCCGTGGAGGGCACCCAAAAGATTGGCCACGATCCAATCAGATTCGATCAGGAAAAAAAACACTAAACGCGCTAAGCAAAAAAAATCCGCCATTTTTCAAACACACACAGATATCTACACGCACACACGCGGGAGATTTCCTCAAACTTGCGCTAATCTTTGTTTATTTTTAAAAGACGCGGTCTATTCTGGCAACACGGGCCACAAAACCATTTCCACCACTGACTTTTACTGGGGCGTTTTACTGTGCTGCTCTGCGGTTGTTGCAATAAATTTTCATACGACACACAAACAGACACACACACACGCGCTGGCTTGGTGTGGCATTTTTTCGACTTTTCTTGTTGTTGTGAGGATCAACTTTAGCATGGGTGAGTGCGAGCAGAGTGTAAACCGTTTGGTGGCGCCATCATTCGAAATGCGGTCATGTTATGAATTATAATTTTGGGGTTATTTTTAGAAGATAATCATCAATTTTCTGGCATAATCCAACCAAAAATCAAAACAAATCATCAACATTATTGGCAGGCAGTATATTTGAATGAAAATCTTTTAAAAGTTAGGTTATTAAGTGATTCTACAATTTAGCCCGGACTCTATTATCCGAAATCCTCGTAATGTTTTCTTTCCGGATAACCGAATCAGGAATTTTAACTTTTCGGTGTCATTTTTAAAGTTGTTGAGCTGAAAAAAGACCCTAAAAATACTCTGAAGTAAAATATTATGTTTTCCAAGATGGCGAAGGTGACCTATTGAAAATAAAAACTTTCTGATGAAACTGGTAATTAGCTACTAAAATTTTGACTAATGTTTGATCGCTGAACTCGAATTCAACTCAAAGTAATATGAAAATCAGAAATAAGCAAAATAAAATATTTTGTTCGTGATTCGATTAAGGGGTTACATACATGTAAATCGGAATATAATCAGAGGTTGATATGATTACACGTATGAACTTTTTTTTTAAATATTTTTGCAGGGCATTAAAATGTACATTTTCATCTATTAACAAAACAAATTCGGAGTCATTTGGTTATATCATTCCCGAGATTTAGCTATTTGAAGTTAGCAGTTTCAAAAAACGCACGCCTCGTTAAACCGGTCCTGTGTGCATGACGAAGGCTGATTTTCAAAAACTTACTTTAAAAAAAAAAAGATAAAAATATTTTATTTATTTTCATAAAAAAAATCGTCAGTTTATGATTTATGTATTTTTTGTTAAAAGGATTTTTTTTTTAAATCGGGCTTCGTCATGCATACGAAATATGTCTTGGGAGTCTTCACCTCAAATTTCAGCTAATTTGGTCCGTCCCATCTTGAGATATCGTGGCACCCGTAAATCAACTCGGTGCTTAGAGAAAAACGTTCACAAAGTTTGACAGTTCGCTTTGCGCCTGGCAAAATTTTGAACTTAAATCGACTCTTACTCAGTTTAGATTCGAAATATCTTCATGAAAATTCCAGGAGTGAATGAAAATCATCTTTATAGTGGATTTAGTGAATTTAATTTAGATGGTTCCAAGAAAGGATTCAAATAATCAAATTTCGGACAATCGAACTATTTACCCATACGGCTGGTACAAATTTTATTTAAAATTTTTGTCTCCCCCTTTTTTGTTTTCGTCAAATCTTACATTTTTTGAAAACTAATGATTGCAAAACAACTGAACTTGTATAAAATGCAATTTAAAACACTTTTTTTTCCTTACTCTTGGTGACACCTTTATTTACAAGTTATAATTGTTCCAAAATGGATTTGATGTAACACACAGCTAAAAGGAACTCAAAAACTCTGTTATGCACCTCAAAAGAACTTATTGTATCTTGATTATTCACCAATAAAACCGAATTGAAAAAACACTTTTTCCTTGCAAATGTTGAAACTATGGCTTGTTATTTCAATATTTATATATTTTTTATTTTTCTGTCCATACAAAAAAAGAAACGTAAATATTCGAGCATCTGTATCTTTGAAAGGAATTTTCTAATCGATTTGGTGTCATCAGCAAAGTTGTAGGTATTGATGAGGGACTATTCAGACAGAAATAGACAGGTACAAGGAAAAAAAATAGATTTTCACAAAAAAACCCCAACATCCAAATTTCATAATTTTTGAATTTTTATATTTTCTGGGGGATAAAAACCCGCAACTTTTGAGCCAAAAAGAAGTAGTTACGGGTAAAAAATTTGCCGCCGAGCTTTGATTTTTTTTTTGGTTTGGAAAACATAGAAATCTCACCCGATTTATTTTTGACTGTGGTCTTTAATGAAACTCGAATTAGCAATTGTACCTTTAAAAATTTAGTTCTGAAGTTAGAATTTTATTGAGGAACATTGAAGTTTGGACCTTTAATTGCTGATAGAGCGGATAGAAGAAAATCAAACAGGCAAAATGTTATAGTCTTACCAAACTGCCCCCATTTTCTAATGCCAATATCTCAGCCAATTTTCAATGTTAAAAATTAATCATTTGTAATTTTATGATTTCCATGAAAATATTGTATTTTTTTTTCTATAGAACTCTTCATAACCTTTTGTCAAAACAAAACTGTTCTTACATATAATAATTAATGTGAACGATTTCATCATCAAATCTATTTTTTGTTTACAATTTAAAACATCTTAAAAGAAAACTGTGGATTCTAAAAAAATAATTTTGAGTTATTGATGCAGTTTGGTTCAAAATCGTGTGCCCTTTCAGAAAAGCCTACAACATCCAGTACTTTGTTCAAGAAATCTGGAGGAAATCCAGTTTTTTTCGCAAAAACTTAACACGTAACCTTATGTGTGGGACAAACTTCAAACGCGTTTTTCTCAGGTTGCTGTTTTTGCATATGGGACATTTATGCGAAATGAATTTATTTCAAACAAAATAGTCATAAATATTCCCCGGGACCCATGGTGTAGGGGTAAGCATGGTTGCCTCTCACCCAGTCGGCCTGAGTTCGATCCCAGCAGGTCCCGGTGGCTTTTTTCGAGACGAAATTTGTCTGATCACGCCTTCCTTCGGGCGGGGAAGTAAATGTTGGCCCCGGACGAACCTAAAAAGGTTAGGTCGTTAGCTCAGTCCTGGTGTAGTAGGAGTCGTCTCCCTGGGTCCTGTCTCGGTGGAGTCGCTTGTAGGCAATTGGACTTAAAATCCAAAGGTCGTATGTTCGAATCCCGGGGTAAATGGAAGCTAAGGTGTAAAAAGAGGTTTGCAATTGCCTCAACAATCAAGCCTTCGGACACCTAGTTTCTAGTAGGAATCTCGCAATCGAGAACGCTGAGAAAGGCTGTAGAGCGAATAATTTGATTTTATGAAATAAATATTTAAAATTTAAATACCCTAATAACATTAATTTTTTGACACATGCAGAAAGCACTTTGAAGCATCTTTTTTCAAATTATTAACAAAAATGTCTTGCGGCAAGAATATAAAGTATAAGTAACCTTAAAATAGTATATAATAATCAAGACTACATCTCCGGAACAACATTCGAAAAGATCGCATAAGCATTTCGACAGCTGCCCAAGCAAAATACATTTTTGCATGGTAAAAATTACAATTGGAAGGAGACTTATATGAAAACCCAAATAATGCAAAATGGCTTCTTTTCACTTAGGGAATGCATGGATAAAGCCTCATTAAAATCTCTTCCCCCCATTTTTATGAATGGGGAATTTGTAGCGAAGTTGAGAATATAATTTTGAAAAGTTTGATAGATTTAATAGTATTTGAGTTGATTTTAAAATGTTAAATTTCAAAAAATGGCAAAAAAAACTCAAACCTAACGGCCAAAAGACATCGAATAAACCAGCAAATCGCATCGCATCGCGTTTTGGTGTGATGCTCGGATGCTATTTTTAAATCCGCGCGCGCGGCAGCAGAGGCATCTAACACCACGCTCTGGTGCGAATCGATTTCATGACAGCGATGCCCCAGCTTCAAGTTTAAGCTTGCCAGTTTTTCCCGCACCATGCGATAAAAGTCTGTGAAATTCGCGCAAAGCGGCACTACATTGTAGCGTGCTTTTGTCCCAAATTTGTGCAGTTTTTGCGATTTTCTGTTTCCTTCTGTGTCCATTTTTTTTTGCGAAAAATTCCTTCCCTGGACGTCATGCTGCAAGAATTTAGGTTTGCCTAGCCAGGAAAATCACCAACGTGTGTGCGCGCGCGACACACTCACCCACCTTGGAAAAGTTTCCTCCATTTTGAATTTTCCCTCCCTGGTTACTGTGTCGACTCAGTTGCTGGTCGGAGTGGTTTGCTTCAAACGATTTTAAAAGTCCGATGAACTTTGTGCGAGTTTAGCCTCGTTCAATTAGGAAAACGTTTCATCTTGCGAATTTCTCATCTCGTCAAAAGACGTTCAGGAAAAGGTTTTTTTTTTCAAATTTCACCTCGTTGATACGGAAACGAGCCGTGGTCTGACCTTGAATAAGTGTCAACTTGTTCTCAGAAAAAAAAGGACCTAACGTTCTGCTAAATATCCAACGAGACAGAGGGTCGTTTTTTTGAATTTCATAACATTACACAAGTGAAAAAAGAGTGCTCTAAATATCACCAGATGATCGTAAATTTCAACACTTGCTGCGTGACTTGAAACTGATGCGAAGCACTTTCCTCGACCGTGGTTTTGTACTGCCTGTTGTTGCGTACGGTTTTGCTAGCAGCTGCTGACAAATTAGTGATGAATTGCTGAGGATGTTTGCAGGAAGAGTAGTTAGCTCGGAGAAGAATAATGGAAATTTGTGGTGTGTGCAATGAGTCTTCAAGTACATCAATAACAAACACATGACTTATTTTGAATTTGAGCTTTTTGGCTTTCATCTAATATGATTTGATGATCTTTTTCTTTTACCCTAAAACTAGTATTATTTGTAAAACTTTTTTTTTTTAATTGACATCAGGATTATGCTAAAATAAAAATTTCACTTTTATGGACAACTATATTTTACTAGTAGTATTTTGAACATAAAATTGCTTATTTAATGAAAAAAGATTTTTGTTTGAAAAAAAATAACTATTTTTAAAATTATACAGTTTATTAAATTTCTGTTATAGAGCAATTCCATCTCAAATCAGGAATTTTTCTGGTACTTTTGTACCCGACCCTCTCCGAATTCAATGAAAATTTTTAGACATGTTATCCTAGGCCTATATAAGCCATTTTTGTGTTTATGGAGCCAAAAGTACTCGAAAATAACATTTGAGAAGGGCGTAAGTAGTTTAAATATTTTTTATTTTGCAATTTAAAAATTACTGTATCTCGAAGCCGTTGCGTCGTATCAAAAAGTGGTCAAAGACAAACTTGTAGGAAATTGGACGGGCTTTCTGAAAAAATACACTGAAACAAAAATACACGCCACTTCTATGAGATTTTTGATTTTTAAGTCTAAAACTTAAAAAAATTGGACGAGCTTTCCGGTGAAAATATTTACTAGACTGAAAAACCAAGTCTGTCATATAGAAATTGCCAAAAACCACCAAAAAAAAACGTTTTTTCAACATTTTTATTTTTAAAACCGCTGTATCTTCCCAAGGTCAATATCGAGACTTTTATGTAAAATTGTCTGGAGAATCGATTCCCACTCCGGTTTTTAAAAATTTTGACGTTTAGACCACACAGCTAAAGAAGTAGTAATCCAGCTGCGTGTAAAAGGCCTGGGTGTAAAATATGTATTGCATTATTTTATGCAATTTCATGTAATTTTACACCCTGAAATATGTAGCCCATCAGTATGGGAAACCTACTTGACCAAAATGTCAAGCCCATATATGCGTTTAGCCTTACAGCTTTACATCGGTCTGATGGTCGAGTGGGCTAAGGCGCCAGTCCTTACTGTTTGTTCTTGGTTTGAATCCTGTCGGTTGCAACTTTTTTTGTGTTCGCAAAAATTGTACATGCAGTGTGTAATATTAAGTGTTTATTTTGACGAAGGTGATGTGCATGCTTTTGCATGCGATTTTACCATCGGATTTTTTGCTGTGCACTTATCAAAAAAACAGTTTTGGTAAATGATTTTTGTATTTTTTAAAGAGAGACATACCATTCTGCATTTTTCGTCAGTCTTTTGGTAACATTTTAGGCTGTTTCCTCAAAAATTTTGAACGAAGCAAAATCGTGACATCACCTTCAAATTTAAGTTTTAGTATTAAAAATCAAAAAATCTCATAGAAGTGGCGTGTATTTTTGCGCAACGCAAAAAGTAACATTTTCAAAACTTTTTTTCGTAAAATCGCGATAACTCGTGATGTTTATAAGCAAACCCCTTATGTCTATATATCAAAATTTTTGTAATTGTCTGCTCTACAACTTTGTAGAACATTGTTACACTCTAAAAAATAACCCTGCAAAGTTAGAAAAAACACGAAATTTTAAAATGAAAAATTTTGTTCTAAATGAAAAAATAACCTTTCTGGGACAATGTAGATTCGAAAAGTACATTAAATTTCCCATAAAATGACATGTTCCAACATTTTTTACAGTCGAGTAACGGAAAATGGGAGAATTTTTAAAACTTTTTTAGTGTTTTTTTCGATGAAAAATACGTTTTTTCGGAATTCTGAGTACGCCATCAAATCGGGCGTCTAATTTTACATAAAAGTCCCTTTGACTCCAAATTTCTATCTCATCACCGTTTCAGGCTGCAAATGATTGAAAAACACCTCTTTTTTCGCATGTTCAAAAATGGAAGGGCTCGTACCGCCCCTCCGTCACGAGATATCAAAAAACGGACCTCGGATTCGTGATCAGGGACAAAAGTTACCCCTTAGGACAAAGTTTCACGCAAATCGAAGAGGGGTCGGGGCAACTGCTGTGTGAGTTGGCGGAGAATTACCCAGATACAGTAATTTTTAAATTGCAAAATACAAACATATTTAAATTACTTACGCCCTTCTCAAATGTTATTTTCGAGTACTTTTGGCTCCCTATACACAAAAATGGCTTATATAGGCTTAGGATAACATGTCTACAAAGATTCATTGAAATCGGAGAGGGTCGGGTACAAAAGTACCTGAAAAATTCCTGATTTGAGCTGGAATTGCTCATATATTAAATGTGTTGAAGTTTTTACTTTATGATAAACTGAGACAATTTTATTTTTTCTCCCCCAACTAATACATGCTGAAATTACTGACCAACAACTTGTTGAAGCAATCCACAGTGTTCTATTGAAACAAAAACATTAAGCTGAGAAAACATCACCGCTAAAATAAACATGATGAAACACCATGCTGCTCCATTCACCAAAAAAAAATAAACCGTTGAATCAACACACGGCAAATGCACTCATGATGCACCATCCCAAGAAAAGAAAAATTGGATCAACCTGTCACCACCAACACCTTCGAACGACCAACAACAATAAGCAAAGCACTACACCTTTCGGTCCATCAACCGGTGAATGAATCACACAAAAAGAAAATACTTTTGTGTGTCCATTTTCTAAATAAACGTGCACACGTCAGCCGATTTTGGGACAGTTTTTTTTTTGTGGTGTCAGCGAGTGGCCACTTTTGCAGCACATTTTGGGCGACTCTTAGCCCAACTCAGTGCTGGCTGGTGGGACGCGTGGGCGTAATGCTAGCAGCTTAGACCAAATTTCAAATTCAGCATGAGGAGGTTATTTTTGGCACTTTCACGACGACGTTCCCGCTGGGTTAGTTGGCTCATCGTGGAAAATTGTTGTTTTCCGTTGGGGTTCTAGAACTTGTGCCGGGAAAGTGACACCTTCCAGTTTGAGGAATGCAGTAAATTGCGGGCGGTGCCACTCGTGCATGAAATAGATGACTTTTTTTGGCGTTTAATGTGTCGCAGAAATATGCAGCCAACGTGGCACTTTTTTCAGTAATACTTTTCAAAAACTACGAAGCTTGATTAATTCTTCAATATTGGTCTTTTCACCTCAATCGTACACAAAAAACCGCAAAATTGATCAACTTTGTTTTTGAATCAACAAATTCTGATCAAGCTCAAACTTGATGCAGCTGTACCACTAAAACAAGCAAGAATCACGATTTTCATCCAAATCGGACCATGCAAGAAGTTCCTAAAAGAAGATTTTTCAAAAAATCGAAATATTGATTGCAAAAATGCACTAATTTAAAAAAATGAAAAACTGCAACTATTCTCAAAAAAGATACCTGAAAATGGCTATAACTTGAAAACGGTGCACTTTATCAAAATTTCACTTAAGTACTTTTTGATTGCAAATTTGATTTTACATCGAAAAATGCAGTTTAAAAATTTTTGCGACCAATATTTCGATTTTTTGAAAAAAAAAATCAGTATTGATTCTAAAAATCATAACTCGATCAGAGATTTTTTGCACATTCTGGAATTTCTGAAAACTTGGCATTTGATGTCCCCTAAAACATTTCAAAAAATTAAAAAAAAATTAAAAATAGTGTTGTTTTGGCAAATCAAGGTTTAATGACAAAAATTTAAACTAAAAATCAAAAAAAAATTTACCGTGTATAATTTTTTTCAGTGTAGCCCTTATCCATACCTACAACTTCGCCGAAGACACCAAATCAATCAAAAAGTTCCTTCAAAAGATACAGATTTTTGAATTTTTACACATCATTTTTGGATGGACAGCTGCTAAATTTGTATAGAAAATTATATGGTCAGTCGGATTAAAAAATACAATAAATTAAATTAAAAAAAGACCGATTTCGTAGAGAATTGCTCTACTGCCATATTTGGCGATGAAAAGTAAGCCGTTTCGTTATTCGAGAATGACAAAAAGAGTAAGTAGTTTTACAACAGAATTGCCAAAATTCAAAAATACTGTCAATATGTCATATTTTTTATGTTTATTAATTCATTTATTTCTGGCAGCTTTAATCTTTCTGGTCATTCGTTGCCCTTTTATTCAATAATAAAATCAAATTTTAAACCCAATTTTGAAATATTGGAGGGAAATATATCTCAAAGCGCATGATTACAGTTAAGGATCATCCATAAACCAAGTGGAAATATATTTTTTTTTTTTTTCAATTTTGGACGCCAGAATGCCAGTATGAAATATAGGACGAGTCATAAATAGTACACAAACGACGAAATCTTCAAATCTTAAATATTCAAGTCTGCAAATTTTCCAATCTTTATCTTATAATTTTCCATCAATTGGGGCGAATCGGGATTATATTATGAATAGAGACATCAGTTTTTAGATAATTTAAAAGCTTTAAATTTAGATTTCGATATGACAGAAATCGATAAAAACAAATATCAAAATATTGCACAAAACCTTTTAGTCGTGGTTTTGTGGTGCTATCCGGCTCAAGTGCCCCGATTAGCCCCAGATAACGGTATCATATATCTTTCAGAAAAACAACAACAATTTGATTCTGGCTTTCAGTACAGTACAGTTCGATTACAACTTCGTGAAAGCGTTTTCTACTGAATAAGGGGGCAACTTCCACAATTATTTTTCGTTTGAAGATATAAATTTTGATTCCCTGACAATATTTTGACAATATTCCTGCTACATGTTGTTTGAAATATCGATATTTTAAAAGTAATGATCATTTTCCGTTGAAATTTTTATTAGCATACAAAATGTGAGCAAGCACATTTCGATCGAAAGTTTTGCAAAATAATTTGTTTATACAGTGAAAATTGGAAAAATTATTCAATAAATTAGTTCAATCGGCAAGTAAGAGCAAAAAAACACTTCACAAGCTGCTAAACGTCATCCCAAGATTAAAAAATGTTCAGCACCCTCTTCCTCCCTACCACACACACAAAATCATTCACACACACACACACACACAACAACCATTTCCCACCACAATGTGCTCTGCCACTGACTGGCTAGGCCGACACGGCGCGAAACTCGAGAAAAACTTCTAAATTTAGATTCTGCTCGAAGGAAGAAACCGCCGATCGCGCGCGGCACACACCACTGAACTGATCCAACTGATGCTGGTGAAAAACAACATTTTCCCTTACATTTTTCCGCCGACATCTCTGCTCCTCCCCAATCCCACCCGCGTGAGCCACTCAAAAGAATTTTATTTTATTATGAATGCGAGTGGGATCGGTGGAAATTTATAAATTTCACAAGATACTTTCTGACACTTCTCAGTTCGCCCTCCCCGTAACCCACCCTTGCTCTTCTCTTTTCTCCACCAAAATGCCCACTTTCCATCCCGCATTTCCATGTCAATTTTTCACAGTTTGGAGGAATTTCGACTGGTTGTGAAATTAATGTGCATTTTCTCCCCCCAGAACTAAGCAAGGAGACGTCCTACCGAAGCTACAAGGAGCTGCGGCCCAGGGTGAACAATCCGGAGTGGCAGGACCACAACGGATTCCAGGAGCAGAAGGAGGCACGGGACCGGGTGGACACCGTCCACGAGGAGCACTACCGGCGCACCTTCGAGACCACGTACCGGTCGATCTGCCTGATCCAGACGTCGTCGTCTTCGTCGAAGACGATGGAAGGTAAATTTATTTGAATATAATTTCTACTTTTGACTGATTTAATTGCATACTTTTGCTGTAAATAAAAGTACACTTTAGAGGTAATAAAAAGTATTTTGGGATGCAAAATAAGGTAAACTAATTGCACAGTAGTTTAGAAGAGTTGTTTTGGCTTTGTTTTGTTGATTTTTTGGTAGTTTGAAATTCACTGGTTTTGGCTGAGTTTAGTAACTTCTAACAAATGGAAATTAGTGCGGAAATTAGTTTACTTAATCTGGTAGTTGAGCGTTTTATTTAAGCTAAGAAAAGAAACTGACCCACCAATTTAGAATGCTTTTCAACACATCTACAGAAATTTTAATTTATTATAACAAACAGAACCTGAAGAAAAAACGAACTTCAAAGCAAAACATTCAAATCCGATCAAAACCAGAAGCGAACGTTTGGTTTTCTTTATAATACGTTTTATTATAAAATACAATAAGAAACCTCAAATTACAAAAAAATATTAAATAATGAATATAAGCTACACAGTAAAAAAATTTAAATTTGAAAGGTGTAGTTTTTGAAGGGTGGATATTACCTCTTTAATGTTGTAATTTTACCTCAATTTAGACATTACAACAGAAAAGTGGTAAAATTAAACATTTTCATAGGTAAAATTACCCATTTTTTCTGACATAAAAGATGTACCCCTTCCCAGATGTAATATTACCTTGATTTTTTTTTACTGTGTACTCTAAAAATTGCAATTACTTTCACTTCACCAAGGAAAATGCCTTGCAATTTTAAATTGAGCCCTCTGAAATTTACCGTTGCTTCAATGCAGAGGTAAATCGCCAAATATCATAGCTTGATTATATTTTGAATTTGTAGTTTTTCTAAACTACAAATACTTAAACATATTTGATATTTTGTATCCCGAGTCCAGATCACAAAATTAAGTGGATTAAATGAATTTTCCGAAAAATGGTGAAGTTTTGGTGCCTTCAGAAGAGTTGTAGCGAATAAAAAGGGGTAACTTTTGGTTTGGTGGTTCACGATTAGGGTGATTTTGAAAATCTAACTTTTCAGGAATATTTTTGGGATTTTGTAGAAAGTTGTTGGGCTTGCCAATTCAAGTAACTTTGTCGAAGACATCAAAATTGTATCTCGTAATCTATGCCTACTCCAAATTTATAGAAGGCATCTGAGCAAACCTTCAAAAATCAGTTTTTTTAACTTGGCAATTCTTGGTTATGTTTTAGAGAAAAGTGAAATTCGGGGCACTTTTAGAGCTCTGAAAAATGAACAATTTTATTTTTTTTTACATGTCAATTTGGACTTGAGGGTCAAAAGCGCCAGGGTGCATTTGAAATAAGAGATCCAGCACTACAAACGCTGCAAAAATTTCAGGGGTGTTTTTCTTTAAACTCGAGATATCTTCATTTGAAAAAGTCAAATTTTCAAGGGAAAACCTTATGGGACCACCCTAACGAAATTCGAAAATTGTCCCAATATATGTTTTTCCATGTAATTTTGGCCGCTGAATCTGAATCTGCCCTTAGAATTTAGCCAAAGTATCGTAAAATTAATTTTTGGTCATGTTTTGGGATTCCATGTAAAATTATCATTTAAACCCATAACAGGACCAAAAATCGATTTGTTGACAATTTGGTTTAATTCTGAAGACACCAATGCTCGAAAACTTCACCATTTTTCCGAAAATCAATTTTCCACTTAATTTTGCGATCTGGTCCAGGTTATGTTTAGAACTTGAATGAAAAAAAAGCATACGGGAAAAAAATCCAATTGACCTATTTCTCTTTTTAACACTAAAAGTTTAATAAAAAAAACGTATTTTGAAATTTTAGTAATTATTAATAATTTTAAGTAACTTGATTAATTGATTGATAAGTACAAAGGCATTTTTTCGTCATAGTTCAGGTAGATGCAAAATGTGGTACCGGAGATATTTTTTTTTGAAAAAAAGTAAATTTTGAAAAAAAAATCGAAAATATTGTAAAACAAAACTTCAAGAATCATTTTAAGATGCAGAAGAAAAATATTCATTTATTTTGACTGAAACCTTTTTTTTTAGGTAGAAGCATTTTGAGATAAAAATGTTCGAAATATGTTCAACTATTTACAAATTTAAAATAGGGAAAATTCTCGTTTGTTTGGCAGGTTAAGCACTTTCTCCTAACTCCATCCAATTTGCTGATTTTTGTACTATTTAAACAACTTATTTTGAAAAACTGTTTATAGAAACTTGCTTGCTCATTTCCTATTGAACTATTATCATCCGATTTAAGTTGAAAACGCGTTTTATGAGCTATAATTGAATGCCAAGGTTCTAAAATGGCAACATTAGAGGCACGCTAGAATTAGGTGCTGTTCCGCTACATCACCACATCCGAAAAATTATATTTTAGAAAAGCAAAAAAAACCTACTATTTTCTTTTTTTATAAGTTGGACTGCCGAGTAAGTAAGGCTCTTAATTTTATCTTATTTTCAACTCACGATATCTCGAAAACTAATGGTTCAATTTGCAATTTTTAAAATGAAACTAAATGAAATTTACTGCCTTTTTAAGCAATTCAGAAATTTTAGAATGAAGAGTAACCTTTGAAAGAACTTACAATATTTTCAAATTGTAGAATTGTTTAAAATTCATAATTATCAACATTAAGAAAATCAGACAATTGTAATAAAAGTTTAATTTTTTAACATTAAAAATCACACTTGCTAAAAAATTTCAAAAAACTCAAACGATGTTTATGCAATTGAAAAATAAAACAAATTTATGAACAAAAATTATCTCAGTTTTTTCAATTCCAATCAAACGTTCTCCCAGTAATAAAGCCTTCAATTCGCACCCAACTAGCACAGCAAACGATGTAGCCCAATTTTAAGCTTCTTTCTTAGGCGGTTAAATTGTTGCTCGGGGTAAAAAGACAGTTGTTGCACGACTAGAAGTTTTCAGTTTTGTTCATTCATTTGATTTTAAATGTTACTTAAATTGTAAAATTCTAAGTTGATAGAATGTCTTAAAATGTCGCTTTGCCCCATTTTTCTTCTGCAACCCATCAGACCACGAAATCCCCTCCCAGTACCTTTCCCACCCTTTTTGGTTGCTTCCAGCACCAGCTCTGTAGATCGACCAAATTGTAACGTTTTAAGCCAACTGTTGATAACTGGATATCAGTTTGGCGTTACTGTTGCTCCACACATTTAGTTGCTGATTTATTTTAAGTCAAGTTGTTTTTTTCGTAAACTCACGCTATCGGATGAAAGTATAGTTTTTTTTTTTTGGTTCGGCTTTAAGGGGGCTTCGCTCACGTGCACAGTTACTTTTTGGCTGGTTCGGAATTGTAAATAACGCTTCCATAAAATTAGCCCCGCAATAATTAAGCGTGTAACAAGTGTGCGATGGATGACGCGCGTGTGTGTGAGAGTGAATGTTTTGGAGGTTTGTTTTGAGTGCGCGCGCGCTTAAGTTTTATAACTTTGACGCATAAAAGATGATTATGGTCGTTTCTGGTGGAAGAAAAGAAAGAAAATTGTAAAAACATGACAAGCTGGTAAGTACGCGAGATTTACGCCACGCGCGACCGTCACCGATCCGTGACAGAACAACTGTGTCAATTGCATGTTTATGCTGAATTAAATAAAATAGTGACTCTTTTTTTACTCTGTGCTTCTTCAGAAATTGGATGAACGAAAGTTTGGTGTATCACAATGAGGCACTTGTTCAAAAGCCCCAAAAATTAGTGACTTAATCATTTAGATCCCTTGAAGCATTATTAACAATCTTTATTTAAATTAAATTTAAATTTATTTTTTTATTAATCTTAAATAAAGTTTATAAAAATCAGGCAAAACAAAGACATCAAAAAATGTAGCATATAAATTTGATGAAATCACATTTGTCTAGGGTGGATAAGGGAACAATTTTTAACTTAAAAATTCATTTCAAATTACATTTTAATCAACTAAATGGAGCAACCGCTCAATTGCACTTCTCAATCAATCAAACGCAAAAGCTGAACAAACATTCCCATTAAAACCATGAAGCTGTCGACATGTGTGCTTGTACTGATGGTAAAAATATCGATCGTCAACGCCAACAACAGCCGCGTCCTGGACTATCCTCTGCAGATAATCGAGTATCTGATCGGCGAACAAACCGGAACCTTTGAGTCTATATTTGTTGAAGTTTCATCACAAAACTCGTACGACAACGTTTTAAGCGAACTACTGCAATCACCAAAGCTACAATTTACTACTAAGTATGTATACCGGAACGATTTTCAGTTATCAAACCTGCACGAGATTTTACCGAAGAATCCATCTCTATTGGTTATTCAACCAGGTTGTCAAAGTGACTTCTTTCCTTTCGTAAAATCTGGAGCTTTACTTCCATTATTCAACAAGTTTAACCCCACTACTAAAGTGCTAGTTTTCGTGGACTTTTCAGAACAATCTGTTCTGGAAGTGCTAAAATGGATTTTCACTCATGTTAATTGCAATAATGTGTTGATTTTCAACACAGCTAGTCCGGAGTTGCGATTGAAGAGTTTGAAATCCTACATCGGTCTAGATAATCAAAGCCTTCATCCAACACAACTCTTCGAATGGTTCAAAGCTGAGTTTTGAGAAGTTAACATAACCTTCCTTCCAGCTATGCGGTCCGGAGACTTGGAATCTACTCCTTACAAATGGGTAAACTGTAAAGTGGTTGAAAGCGAAGTTTCGTTCAATGCGATTATTTGGAAATATTGCAGTTCACCCACGTTGCCCTGGACGAAGCCGGAGTGTTGAGCTTGTGGCAGCGACAGCATGGAGTGTTCAGTTGCAAGTGGATCTGGGGCTCGAGACCTCGTGGAAGCACAGAAGAGGAAAAGTTTCTAAATTTTGAAGACATTTTGATGGCGTGGATTGTCCTCGGGGTAGGATATAGCGTGAGCTCTGTTGAATTTCTGGGGGAAATGTACGCGAAAAGGTTCAAAACTTGTGCGGTGTTTGCGGTAAACACAGGTTTTAATGTTCTTGCTGCTCTGTGGTAAATGAGTAAACTCATAAAAATCAGATTGACAACGGCAATTTTTCAGAAACTACCTGATTTGTCGAACTAATGAATGTATTTTAACTTGAAAAAGTGCTTGAGTGACTAAAATAAAAAATGTTACAATAAAAAGTCAGCTAATTTTTCAAAATCCAACCAATCTTGCAGCAAGACAGTGAGCATGAGAAAAACTCTCTCGCTGCTCTCCTCTCCAGAGCAAAGGAGACCAAAACGTCGCACTCACGCACACAATCGATCTCTGATTGTTGATGTATTTGTTTTGGTCGCCTTGCGTGAGTTAGTGAGTGAGAGCAGGTCAAACAGGGTATAGTTCGTGATCAGTTTTTTTTTACCAAATTAACAATGCTGTTTTTAGGTGAACTAGGGGAAATATATCCATATCCGCTATTAAATCAACATTTTCAGATGTATCAACAATGGAGAGTTGCTTTATAATCTCAACCCCCCTCCCCTTCATGGACAGTTGGCCATACAAAAAAAGCTTTTTTGTATGGATCATGGACCCCCCCTAATTGGTTTATGGATGGCCCCTTTTTTGAGACTTCGGACAAAAGTTTCCTTTGTATTTTTTTATATGAAGAAACTTTGTGAGTACTTTTTCCATGACAAAGAAACTTTTGAATAAAAATATTTTAAAAATATTCAAATTATCACTGCCATTTTGCGTGGTCAAATATAAATGTATTTAGGCCTTTTGGTTGCTATTTTGATGGTTGACATTTTGAATGTATTTTTATTTGAGAAATCGGAAAATTTTACGATTTATTTATTTTTTGTATAATTTTCTTTCGGAGGCTTTATCTTAGCAACCATTATTTCAAACTTTAATATCTTTGAAGCAAATTTCTATAAATTTATCTGAGCTTTTCGAAAAAAAAAATACTTTTAGAGATGGTTGTTGAACATGAGTTTTACACGTTATCTATATATTATCACGGGCGTTAATAAATAGAGTTCACGCGCGCTGATATGACCGCAGAAGAATGGCCGCATGACAGCCGCAGAACAAATTTTTGGCTGTTGTCAAACGTTGCCTTGAGTTTTCTGCTGACTTTTTGGAAAATATTCAAAACAAATCAGGTTGACAGCCAAATCAACGCTGAATTTCAGTTCAACCTGCTGATTTTTACACAGCGGTAGTTCGGCGGCTGTAACCTCCTGTCAGTCACAGCGAAGAAGAAAAGTGATTTTATCTCGCAATAAAACATTTCGACGGTTTTGTTCGAACGCGAATCACTTCAATACGGACCATCGGATCGAGGTGCTCCTTGTTGCGTTGGGTTCGTACAAGTCCAAGGAAGGTTTATATGCTAAAAAATTGTAACTTTGGCCACTCTGGGACCGATTCCGGAGCATCTGCAGATTGTATGGGCAAATTTACGAAAACTCAAATTTTGATCACAGGAGGCTGAATAAGCAAAAAAGTTAAAAACGTCAACAAATGAAAAAAGGCAGAACAAAGTTTGTCGGATAAGGCTTGTTTAAAAAAAAAACTTGGAAATAACTCGAAAACGAAGCACGATATCAAACATTATGTGAAGTTCTTTTTGATTGCAAATTTGTTTTTCTTCTTAAAATCAGATTTAAAATATTTTATCCATTTTTTTATTGTTTTTTTAAATTATCAATTTTTCCGAAAAAATGGCGCAAAACTGCAAAATAATGTTTTACAGCTAAACTTGTATCTGTATCACATAAACCATATCCATAAAGAGGATTTTTAAGAATTGTTGAGTAGTGCAATTAATTTTTTGTGTGAAAAATTGTAATAAAAGATGGGTAAATTTTTAAGAGTATGAATATATAATGTTGCCGAGGCATAAAATTAATCAGAAAACACAGGAAAAACGTAACTTAATCCACCTTTAGGTGGTTGGTGCCTTCCTCTCATTTATAGAGTGATTACAATCCCCTAAAGTGTCCACATGGTTTATGGATCTCCCCTAACGTGATCGCAGCACCTAAGAGGTCCTAATAAAAATAAGTGACGAGTAAAAAAAACAGACTTCCTACAGACTTTTTGTCAATATTATACATACACCGCCTTTCAGGAAAATGGCATCCCTCAACAAGGCTTTTTTCGTGGCGATCAGACGGGACCATTTGAGGTTATGTAAATTCAGACCATTTTTTAAACTGCTTGTAATTTTAGATAGATAAGTCAGATCTTGAAAATTCTTAATCCACAAGAAAGGTCTTTTCATATGCTTTCTAAAAATATATAACATGTGAGGGTTTCATGAAAAAACTACCCTTTTTACCATTATTTTAATGCAATATGAAACAGTTTTTTTAACATAACTTTTTAAATACATGATAAAACTGCATGAATTCAAATAGCAACTTAGGGGACGTTAAGACGGATCGATTAGAACCATTTCGGCCAAAATCGGTTGAGCCTGTGACAAGATATTCCAGTGACATTGATTTGGTACACATGTTCTACATACAGCCAAACACACAGACATTTGCTCAGCTGGTGATTCTGAGTCGATTTGTACAAATGAAGGTAGGTCTAGGAGGTCTAACTAAAAAGTTCGTTTTTCGAGTGATTTTATAGCCTTTCCTCAGTAAAGTGAGGAAGGCAAAAATCAATTCCCGTGATAGTGAACTGTGTTCATGAATTTGAGCACCACGAAGGAATTCATTCAAGAGTATGGTGCATTTGCACTATGAATGTCAATATATTCCTTCGTGTTTTTCAGATTATGGACACAATTCACGATTTCGAGGACTGACTTTTTTCCGTGAATGCCTTTTTGTATGGGCAATTGTCAAAACTGAACGAAAACTTGTATGGACAAACTAATTAAGCAAAATGACTTCTTTGGTTAGAGAAATATTTCACAATTATTTGGGACAATCGCTCACTGGTCAAAAGCTATTGCATTGGGAGCATTTCAATCACTTTAAAAATAAATTCAATCAACACAGCAAAGCAATACAAAACGCAAAAAAAACAATCGATTCAGCCAACAGTCACCTTCACACCATGGAACTCACAAGGTTTGGTATTGCACTGTTGCTTCAAGTATCAACTGTAATCGCAGAGCATCAAAACGTTCTGGAATATTCGCTGCGGACTATCGAGTATCTGATCGACGAACATGTGGGACGTTTTGAGTGTGTCTTGCTCGACATTTCTCCGCAAAATGCCTACGACAATATCCTAAACGATTTGTTGCGATCTCCCAAGTTAGAGTACGTGGTAAAGTATGTGATCCAAGGGGCGTTTAGGAGCCCGCAGTTACCGAAGTATCCTCAGTTGCTCGTGGTTCATCCCGGTCGTGAAGCTGATTTTGTCCCGTTCGTTAAATCCGGAACACTTAACAATTTTGTTGAACTGTTCAACCCTTTCACTCCAGTGCTGGTTTTCATGGACCTTTCCCTGGCCTATGTAGAGTATATTTTACGATTGGTTTTAATTAATGCAAATTTTAGTCGTACTTTATTTTTCGATACTACGAGCTCGACAGTAGGGTTAAGTAGTTTGAAGATTTTTGTTGAAGCTAAAGACGATCTGCCGCATCCAAAGTACCTTTTCAAATGGTTCAAAGGACAGCTCCTACGCAGCAACATCACCTACACCCAGGAACCAGGTGGAAACCTGCTGTCTCCTTCGTTCAAGTGGATTATGTCTACCGCTGAATATTTGAAGGGAGAAGCCCTCGAGTACTACAACACGGAAGGAGGATCCGTGGAAGCTGATGTGCAACTGGAACAGAACGTGAGCTATGGAGTTCAACCTTACTTCCGGACGTTTATCGTTACCGCCCCTGTCATGACTCGTATCCTGGTTCCCAGGGGTAGAGCATTGAGTGAGGTAGAACTCATGCTGCTACCGTTTGAATGGCACGTGTGGGCTTTGCTGATGATTGTTTTAGTTTCGACGGAGGTCTTCAAGCATTTCAATCCGGATTTGCTCAGAAATGATCCAGTTTTACTCGTTGTCTGTGGGTTTGAGCGGCATAATTTACACCACGCTGGTCGCTGGGAAAAGATCATTCTCCAATCTCTGATTATTTTGATGTTCTTCATGACAAACGCCTTTGAGACCAAGATCGTTTCGTTGATGATTGACAGACCATCGGCTCAACCGGTACGAAGCTTGACGGACTTTGACAAGTATGGTATAAAGTTTCGATACAATCTTACCGCGAATGCTGCAAGTGTAAATCACTCAACAATTGGAAAGTACTTAATTCACGGAGAACCTGTCCGCATTTGAACAAACATGGTTCGTCGTTTTGAATGATGATGTTTTCTTCGATGGCATTCTCATTCATCGAACAGCATACCGTAGCCAATACTTGAAGGCAATGGAATTTACGCACGTGGCCCTCGACGAAGGTGGAATTTTGAATTTGTGGTTGCGGCAGGCTAGGGAAAATCTATGGCTGGAGATTTGGGGAGCACGACCCAGAGGAAAAGCTGTAGATGAAGAGTATCTCACCTTTGAAGATATGATGCTGGCGTGGATAGTGTTGGGGATTGGTTACGGTGTAGGCATGGTTGGATTCGTTGGAGAGCTAGCTAGGAAGCGGTTTGTTTAAGTTGTTTTCAGAGTGTGAGGTTTAAACCTAGATTAAACAAATGCAAAATTCCTTCACAACATGGTTGACGCCGACCCAACCGAACATCCCTGCAGACCCAACTAGTTGATATTGTGCAGTGCAGCGTTTCTCGAGATACAAACATTTGGCAGAATCAATTTTTCAAATGTCGTATCGCCAGCCAGACAGCGCTCGTTGCACGCCACATTTGCGTTACCCTTGGTTGGCGGCCCCAAACGCGCCTTAGATCTCTTGGCCATGCTCGAGTTCGATTTGTGTATCCGTTCTGCCAAGTTTATGTCACCTTACTAAATTTCTATAATTGCACAATTTCTTTGTCTGCGCAAAATTCTGCCACAACAACAATGTTTTCAAAAAATATTTACTTCCATTGAAAGTTACATCACACACCTGGTGCATTAAAAGTTTTCTTCGTCCACCATAATTCACCAGGAAAAGCGTTCCCTCCGCAAATGGACGGTACAGAAAAAAAAAAAACAAAAAGAAAAAGAAACATTTCCCCCCACAAATAATATTAATAACCGTGACTCATGCGGACGCGCGCGCAAAAATTAAGCCAACCTTCGCCATTATAAAACCACCTCCGTCGAGTGAGAACATTTCGCATGGCCTCGATCTTCTTGCTTGTTTTTCCCCCGCGGGTGGGCAGCAATTTTCGATCCATTTTCACCTTTGCAAGACACACACACACGAAAACGGGGGAAATTTTTTGATCCAACGAATGTTAATTAAATCATCTGCTCCCACACGGTGCTCTGGGCGATGACGGTCGGTTTCGGAGAGATATTTTTCCGCCAAACAGGTGAAAAACAGCAACGGTTTGACGTTGCTGTTCTACCTTGGAGTATGAAGGTGAACCGAAAAAATGTTATGGTCTTGGATGTATCAAAATGGCGGTTGCAAACGTTTTAGCACTGAATGATTAATAAAACTATTTGTTCCGAATTTACTGCTCTATTATTAAGACTAACGAACTGCAGGTATTCATTCCTGTCAAACAGTTTCAGTTGTGAAACGTTGTAAAGTAAAAAGACTTTTTTTTTTTAAATCCGATAGAAAAAGAACAAGTAAGACGATGGACCCGTGACAGAAATCAATATAGTTGCAAACAAGTGGAATTAGTGTCTTTTCATAACAGCTGTATATCTGGAGTTTTTTTTGAAAAGGTCCAATAAACAAAATTTTAAATTTTTGCTTTTTGGGTGTTTTTAGAACCGCCTTGAGTCAGGGGTGTTCAAAAACACCCAAAAAGTAAAAAATAAAAATTTAGTTTATAGGTCCTTTTCAAAAAAAACTCCAGATATATAAACAAATCCCTAAAAAATACTGACTGCGAAATGTAGTGCGATGAGTTACAATCGTATTCCTCCTTCAGAGTAACCAACCAACTTTGCTCTAGTTCAAAGTCGAACGACAATCTTGGAACAAATCTGCAGTACAGTCATCCCACATATTCAGAACACCCACAAATTCGGAACACTTTTGTGATAATTTGTCAATAGCAAGCAAAACGCAGCTTTTCTCTCGACGCTACTATTTTTAGGACCTTTATTTGGACATTTTCTTGCTATTTCACTAGTAAAAGTAGTAGTTTTTGAACAAAAAACTTCACTTCAAGACTATTTTATCCAGAGCACCAAAACACTGCCTCCAAATTGCCTGTTCCATGATTGTGGGATGTTATTGTGTCTCCCACAATTGTGGAACACCTGAATTTAACTGATATTTTCACAAAAAAGTTATCAGACCATTCATAAAACATTACTAAGCATGAGTTTTATTGGTTTCAGAGTGCAAGGTCATGATTTTGTAAAAAATATGTACTCCTGGAGAGAAAAAAAAGTTTAAGAAAAAAGTGTTCCGTAAGAAAAAAGTGTTCCAAATTTGTGGATTTCAAGGGTCAATGTTTTTCTTCGAAAACTTGATATAAATCGTAAAAATGCACAGCCGGTCTATACATCAATCGAAAGATCGCAAGAAAAGCTTTCACATGAAGGTAAAAACAATTCATTATGTTCAATTATCGATTTTATATGATTTGTTGAACATTGGCCGATCTGTAAACTGTTCCGAATATGAGGGATGACTGTATGCTTTTTCAATTATAAAATCGTTTTTACCAACAGATCTTTTTGATACTAATATTTAATCGTTCGAGCCATAATTTTATCTTTATCTTGAAAAATTCTGCTAAGAACCCAGCAAAGCTCGAGCAGTATCCGATTCCCAATATGATCCAAGCCAGCATCATGTCGTCGAAAACAAGAAACTTTCCATTCTCGACAGCCCCTAGCGGCTTCGTTCCCACTATGTGTCGTGCATAATAATCAGCGTACTGCCGGTACCAAAAGTCTAAAACTCCTGCCTCGTGCAGGGCAACATGAGTGAATCTAAAAATATTCAAATACTGACAGCGATACGCAGTCCGATGCACCAGAATCGCTTCAAAATAAACATCATCCAGAACAACGAACCAAGTTCGACCCTGAACAAAATCGTGCGAAAGTTTTGGAACCGCGTCTGCCAGCTCTTGGTCAACATACATAGCAACGCCTGGTTCATTGTCATAGATATCAACATATTCACCGTGCACTACATACTTTCCAATCACCGTGTGGTTCACACTTTGTGGATGTTCAGAGAGATTGTAGCGAAACTTCAATCCGTACTTGTCAAAGTCCTCTAATTTTGTAGCGGTCTGCAACGATGGTTTGTCTACCATCAACGAGATGATCTTGGTCTCAAACGCGTTCTTCATCAAGAACATCAGGATGATCAATGAATGCAGGAAAATCTTCTCCCAGCGTCCAGCTTCATGCAGGTTGTGTCGTTCAAATCCACACACCGCCAGAAGAATCGGATCGTTCTTAAACAATTCCGGCCAAACATGCCTGACAGCTTCAGCCAAACTGAGCACAAACAGAAGCAGCGTCCACACGTGCCAACTGAAAGGCATCACCATCAGCTCCACCGCGTTCAACGGTCTTCCTCTGGGAACCAGAATACGACATATTTCGGGAGCGGTAACAAAAATGGTCATAAACTCGCTGAAAGAACCATACGAAACGTTCCTCGCTAGCTGTACGTCAGCATCTTCAGGACCACCTTCCTGCTTGTGAAACTCGTGAACATTTCCATTCAGATATTCAGCAGTTGTCTTGATCCACTTGAAACTGGGATCCATTGAGTTCTCGATATGTTCTGGAACGTAGGATATGTTGGCTCCCTGGAGTCTTGATTCAAAAAATAAAAACAGATACTTTGGATGTGGCAAATACTCAAACTCTTCCAGATAATAATTAAGGCTGCTCAACCGTACCAATGGACTCATTGTATCGAAGATGATAACGTTATTGTAATTAAGCGTATAAAGTAACTTCCTTATCATCAACTCGACAAATTTCTCGGAAAAGTTAACAAACACTAGAACTTTGGATGCGGGATTAAACCTTGTGAGAAAATAGTAAACATCTGTAATCGCCGTTTTCGAACTAAGGTCAGCCTCGAGGCCAGGATATATGACGAGTAAAGAGGGATCCTTCGGTAGTCGCTTGCTCCAAATGGGTGCACGGATCACGAACTTGGGCACGTACTGTAGTTGTGACGATCGCAGTAAATCGCTCATCACGGTGTCAGTAGCATGTTGCTGGGAAATGTCCAAAAATACGCTCTCAAAGGTTCCATAATGATCTTCTGTTAGGTATTCGATAATTTGAAGGGGATAGTCCAAAACATGAGAATTTTCGGTTGAAACGATCGATAAGCGAAACAGAACGAGAACGCTCGCGAACAACTTCATGATTCCGACGCAATCACTTGGGAAATGAAATAGCGCAGTCATTTCTTTAAATTAACGCAATACACCAAATGCATTTTTTACTTTCTATAGAATTAAGTTTTGACTTTGATGGTAGCATCAATTTCGCAGTAGTAATAAAATTCAGCATGCTAGATTGTATTATCCAAATGAATATGCAATAGGGTGCCCAGAAAAAATGACCTCCTGCTCCACAAGCGAAAAACGGGGTTTTGGGTTACTTTAAGCATCTGTGCAAATTTTGAGCGAAATTGGTTGAGATTAACCCATTGATACCCGAGCCTGAAGCTGGTGAAGAAAATGTTTTTCAAACAAAAATAACATTTTTAAATCGCCAATAACTTTTCAGGATCGAGTTTTACAACTTTGGTATGTTCTACAAAGTTGTAGAGCATGAATCTCATCTTTGGGAATATTAGTAGAAGTCCGTGCAGGCAAAACAGTAAGAAAATTGTGTTTTCCATACATTTTTTCGATTTTTCCCATACAAACTTCACCCCCGAGTATCAATGGGTAAATGTTGACCGATTTTGCTCATATTTGGCACAAAGTCCTAAAATAGCTCAAATAACAATAATCAGCTAGTGGATCGAGGTTTTAAAAACCCCTTATTCTGGGCACCCTAATATACAAACATCGAAAAGAATTTTTTTTTTGATACACGTTTTTTGTAATTTTAAATTGTTTCTATGATTTTTTTTTTTTGGATTTGGATATTTTATCCTGTAACCCACAATTTTATTCTTATCACGAACAATTCTCCTAGGAATCCAACAAAACTCAAGCAATACCCGATCCCTAAAATGATCCACGCCAGCAACATGTCGTCAAACCCAAGAAAACTTGCATCCCCGGTTTCCCCTAGTGGCCTCACCCCCAAAATGCGCCGAGAGTATAAAACAGCGTACTGTCGAAACCAAAAGTCCGAAATTCCTGCCTCGTACAGGGCAACATGTGTAAATCGAAAAACATTCAAATACTTACTGCGCAAAGCAGTCCGATGAACTAGAATCGCTTCAAGATAAACTTCATCCTGCAAAACAATGAACCAAGACCGTCCGCGGTTGAAATCGTATGAAAGTCTGGGGACCAAATCTGCCAAATCTTGGTAGACATACTTGGCAATTCCAGGTTCGGTGTCGTAGATTTCCACTTCTTCGCCATGCTCTACATACTTTCCAATCACTGAGTGGTTTTTACCATGTGGAAACTCAGAGAGATTGTATCGAAACTTTAGTCCGTACTTGTCAAAGTCCTCCAATTTTTGTGCTGTCTGAGCCGATGGCTTGTCAACCATCAACGAAATGATCTTGGTCTCTAGAGCGCTGCTCATGAAAAACATAAGAATGATTAAGGATTGCAGAATTATTTTCTCCCAGCGTCCAGCTTCATGCAGATTGTGTCGTTCAAATCCACAAACCACCAGCAAAATTGGATCGTTTCTTATCAGTCCAGGCCCGAAATGCTTGACAACTTCAGCCAAACCGAGCAGCATCAGTAGTAGCGTCCAAACTTGCCAGCTAAACGGCATCACCATCAGCTCCATCACATGCATAGGTTCACCTCTGGGAACCAGAATACGACCAATTTGGGGGGCGGTAACGAAAAAGGTCATAAACGCGCTGAAAGAACCATACGAAACGTTCGTCTTTAGCTGTATGTCGGCATCGTCTGGACCATTTTCCTGTTTGTGAAACTCGTGGACTTCTCCGTTCAGATATTCAGCAGTTGCCACAATCCACTTGAAACTGGGATTCGTCGTATCTCCATTACGCTCTGGAACGTATGATATGTTACCTCCTCGAAGTCTCGATTCAAAAAACATGAAGAGATACTTTGGATGTGGCAAAAACTTAAACTTTTCTATGTAATAATTAAGGCTGCTCAAACGTACATCTGGACTCATTGTATCGAAGATGATAACATTATTGTACTTGAGTATATGAAGAATTTTTATCATCTTCACCTCGACGTATTCCTCGGTGAAGTTTAAAAACAAAAGAACTTTCGTGGCGGGATCAAAGTGTTCTAAAAAGCAATAAACTCCTGTAGTCGTCGTCGGTGGCCTTATGTCGGCTTCGTCGCCAACATGTATGACCAGCAGCGAGGGATTATTTGGTAGTTGCTCACTTACAAAAGGTGTTCGGATCATATACTTGGCCACGTATTGTAGTTGTGATGAGCGCATTAAATCGCTAAGCACGTTATCACTTTGTTGCTGAGAAAAGTCATAAAATATGCTTTCAAAGGTTCCATAATGATCTTCATTTAGATATTCGATAATTTGGAGAGGATAGTCCAAAACATGAGAATTTTCGTTTGAAACGATCGATATGCAAAACAGGACGAGAACGCTCACAAATAACTTCATTATTCCGACACGATCACTTGGGAAATGAAACAACTCAATTTTTAAAATTGTGTCCTTTACTTTAGTTGATTATGCATAGGTTCCTTCTTTTGTTATCGATAGAATCTCATGAAACATGAAATCCATTAAACTTATGTATTCACAGAAGGATGTGTGTAATTATTGTAGGTAATAAAAACAATTCCTATGAGATAAATTCTAAATGAACTTTTTAAAATACTTAGTTTATTTAAACAATTTCTTCTTCCTAATAGTAACTTCGGTGATAAATGCAACCAAACTGATCCAATACCCTATTCCTAAGATTATCCACGCCAGTAACATATCTTCAAATACAAGAAAACCTTCATCTACGAGTTTTCCTTTTGGTCTAATACCCCAAGCTCCAAGCCAGTACGAATCCCCGCTTTGTCGCCACCAGTAATTAAGAATCCCAGCTTCATGAAGTGTCATTTCAGTGAAATGAAACGTCTCCACATACTGGCTTCGAAATGCCGTTAGGTGAACTAGAATCGCATCAACGAAGAAACTTTCATCTAGAACAACGAACCATGATTGGTCGCGCTCAAAGTCGTACGAACATCTCGGAACCAAGTCTACCATTTGTTGAGTGACATACTTGGCGAATCCTGGAATATTTTCCCATATCTCAATATGCTCACCATTATCAATATACTTTCCAATCACTGGGTGGTCTTTAACTTCGGGATATTCGTTAAGATTGTAACGGAACTTCAATCCATACCTATCAAAATCCTCCAAAGTTTTGACGTTTTGAACGGATGGCTTATCAACCATCAACGAGACGATTTTCGTCTCGAAAGCATTCGTCATGAAAAACATCAAAATTATCAAAGACTGCAGGCTAATCTTCTCCCAGCGTCCAGCACGATGCAAGTTATATCGTCCAAAGCCAAAAACTACAAGCAGAATAGGATCATTTCTAAACCACTCTGGCAGGAAATGTTTCACAACTTCCGCCAAAACGAGCAACATCAGTAGCAGCGCCCAAACTTTCCCATCGAACGGCATTACCATTATTTCAACCGCGTTTAAAGCTCTACCTCTGGGAACCAAAATGCGACCCACCTGAGGAGCCGTGACGAAGAAGCATTGGAAGTAATCCGGGACACCATAGGCAATATTTACCTCCAGCTGGACATCAGCCGCTTTTGGACCGCCTTCCTGTTTGTGGAATTCACGAGCTTCACCTTTAAGATATCCAACTGTTGCCATAAGCCATTTGAAATTGGGATTGTCGTTACGACTCCGTGGTTCCCGAACGTAAGAAATGTTTTTTCCACGAAGTTCTTGTTTGAACCAGAGACACTTTGGATGTGGAAAATCATCCTCAACTACTGTATAGTCTGTCAAACTACTTGCTATAACTGCCGAATCGTTCGCATTAAAGAATAAAACCTTGTTAATATTTAAATTGACAAGAACAAATCGCATCAAAGAAATCGCATAGGACTGCGAAAAGTCTAGAAACACGAAAACTGTGGTGACTGGGTTGAACCTGTTAAGAAAATGTAAAAAATTGCTGACCACCCTTTTGGATCTCAGATCGTCATCACGACCTGGATGTAGCACCAGCAACGAGGGATCCTTCGGTAGAAGATCACTCTTAGAAAATCCTTGTGTCACGTACTTTACCACGTATTCTAATTTGGACGATTGCAGCAAATCACTTAGGACATTGCCGTAGGGATTCTGCGACGAGGTATCGATAAAGACACACTCGAACGTTCCAACGTGCTTGTCCTTGAGATACTCTACAACGCGCAAGGGGTAATCTAAAATGTGCGAGGACTCGGTTATCGATGTTTTGATTAGCAGAAATACGACACACGCTGCCAGAGTCATGGTCTTAATGCAAATGGCTTTTTTTCATCTGAAAAGAATTCAATCCATGTGATGAAATAGATTAAACAGATTTAAAAACAAATATTACAATTACCATGATTGCATAATGTCATTTATTAATAAATGTGACCTTCTTGACAGTTTGCTTATTTTATTTATTCAAAAACTTTCACAAATCTTACAGTTTTGATTCTGCTGTAAATCATAACAACAAAAATCGTACCCAAATCAAGAAATAAATATTTAGAATGTGAGGATTTACATGAAGTATTGATTTTTGTCTGTATCGTGAATCTGTGCACGTTCAGCACCTTTCCCTTTTTTCATTGATTTTTCGTAAAATTTGTCGATAGTTATTAATAATGGTGCTCAATACAGCTTTCTTCCTTTTCATCAAATGTTCAGCTGAAAATCCAACAATACTTACGCCAAAACCCACCGCTAGTATAACCCGTTAGGGTGTAGTATGGTTGTATGGAAAAAATAAAGTTGTTCAAATTTAGTTAGCTCAGCAATTTTTAAAGTTTATTTTGGGGTCCTAAACAACTCCCTAAAGTTTGGGAACGATTGGTTAAGTCCCCACCCCCCAATGCCCAAAGCGATTAAATTTTCCATATAAATTTGTATGGGGAAAACTATTTTTTTTGATTTTGATAATTTAAAAATCCACGTTTCACGTTATATAAAAACCGGATTCATATTTGGATGCTCTGGAAGGTGCTCTACAACTTTCCCGAAGAGAGTATGGTGCTAACTTACTCCTATTAAAAGATACAGCGTGTTCAAAACTCGTCTAAAACGTGTTTTTTGCTCGAAAAGCACGTTTTAGACGAGTTTTGAGGACGCTGTATCTTCTTTCAGGAGCAAGTTAGCACCATACTCTCTTCGGGAAAGTTGTAGAGCATCTTCCAGAGCATCCAAATATGAATCCGGTTTTGATATAGCATTAAACGTGGATTTTTTAAATATCAAAATTAAAAAAAAAAAGATTTTCCCATACAAATTTATATGGGAAATTGAATCGCTTTGCGCAATGTGAGGACTGAACCAATCGTTCTCATCCTTTGGGGAGTTGTTTAGGTTCCCAAAAGGAACTGAAAAATTGCTGTGCTGGAAAATCGATTTTGATATTACACCCTGATAACCCATGCCAGCAACATGTCTTCAATAACAGAAACTTATCATCTTCCATGTGTCTACGTGACCTTACACCCCAAGCCCAAAGACAGTGCACATCACCGCTTTGTCGTTGCCACAACTTTTGAATGCCAGCTAAATCAAGAGCACTCGTAATAAAAAAACATCAACACAATCAATGACTGCAAGGCCATTTTCTCCAGATGTCCTGCTCGATAAAGGTTATTATTTCTCAAAGCCACAAACCACGAGCATAATCGGATCGTTCTTAAAAACCTCCGACAAGAATCGTTTGATAGCTTCTGCTAGAACCAGAACCATCAGCAGCACCGTCCAAACTTGCCAATCGAACGGCATCACCATAATCTCAACCGCATTACCCACTTGACAGTAGGATAGTTAGTTTCCCGACTATTTCTTTCACTAACGTAGGAGATATTGCTTCCTTGGAGTTGTCCTTTTAGCCACTTAAAAATATACTTTGGATGTGGTTGCGCCTCTTGAAGTGCGTGATAATTAGCTAAACTACTCAACACAACCATCGTTCCCGATGTATCGAAAATCAATACGTTATTGAATTTCAATTGGGATAGAACCGAGCGCACGTAAGGAAAAACGTTTATGTCGCGGACATCCCAAAAAACAAAAACCTTAGTGGCAGGATTGAATAATAGCAAGAATTGGAAAATATATTTAGACGTGAAGTAGTATGGTCTCAAGTCATCCACGTTGCCTAAGTGTATAACAAGCAAGGAAGGGTTTTTCGGTAGTAGATCACTCCGGTAGGATCCTCTTACTACAAACTTTGTCGCGTATTGGAGTGTTGAAGATTTGAGCAAATCAGTAATGACGAGATTTTTCGAAGAAATGTCGAAAAAGACACACTCGAAGGTTCCAGCTTATTCGTCCATTAGATGATGTACAATTTGTAGAGAATATTCTAGAACGTCAATTGCTGACGGCAGCAATCGATATGACGAATAATATAAAAGTGCTGCACGTTTGTGTTAGCTTCATGGTTCCAATTGCAGTGGCTTACAATTTGTAGATTATTTGAATGGATTTTTTTTTCGATAGTAGCGATAACATACATTGATTTATTCTATTTCTCAATTTGTAGATTGAAGAATTCTTCTTTTCATTACCAAATAAGTGGTGATTCTAGTCTTCAACAGTTCAACAATGAATCCAATCAAACTAACGCCATAACCTGTAACTAAAACTGCCCAAGCCACCGTCATATCACTAAAGGCAAGATATTTATCATCTTTAATGTAGCCGCGCGGCTTGCAACCCCAAACCTCTCGAAAAGACAAGTCTCCAACTATCCACCACCACAACCTTAGAATTCCAGCCTCCCAGAGTGCGTTGTGCGTGAATCGAAACGTATCCAAGTACTGACTTCGCAATGCCGTCTGATACAACATAACCGCATCGACGAAAAAAAGCTCATCGATAACAATGAACCAAGTCTTTCCCCGTTCAAAATCGTACGAAAGTCTTGGGACAAGATCGGCGAGCTCTTGGTTTACCAATTTTGCAAAACCTGGCTCATTTTGCCAAACTTCAACACGCTCCCCGTGGACTACATACTTACCAATAATTGAATGATTTACAGCCTGTGGACTTTTTATAAGATCATATCAAAATTTCAATCCGTACTTATCAAAGTCTTCCAAGGTTTGTGCAGTCGGCGCCGAAGGCTTCTCAACTAGCAAAGAAATGATCTTAGTCTCGAAGGCACTCGCCACGAAAAACATCAAAATTATCAGTGAATGTAGCCATACCTTCTCCCAGCGACCAGCTCGATGCAGGTTGTACCGCTCAAACCCACACACAACAAGCATAATTGGATCATTTCTGAACAAGTCAGGAACAAATCTTTTGCAGCCTTCCGCCAAACATAGCACAGTCAGTAGCAGCGTCCACACTTGCCAACTAAACGGCATCATCATCAACTCGAAGACGTTCAACGGTCGTCCTCTGGGAACCAGAATCCGGCCCACTTGAGGAGCAGTGACGAAAAAAGAATGATAGTGCTCCAGCACGACGTACGCAATTTTTGCTTCCAGGTATACGTCCGGTTCGATTGGACCGTCGGCTTGTGGCAAGAACTCGTAAGCTGCACCATTGAGATGTTCCGCTACTGTCTGTATCCATTTAAATGCAGGATCACTGTCACTATCAGACGCTTTTCTAGCGTACGAAATCCTGCTCCCTAGTAATTGTTCTTTAAACCATTGGAAAAGATAATTCGGAAGAGGCGTAACGCCGTCAAGCATCGCGTAATCTTTCAAGCTACTCAATACCACCGTTGAGTCCTCGGTGTCGAAGAACAATACGTTACTGTAGTGCGCTTCTACCAGTGCCCATCGTAGATTAGTAAAGACGTCCACGCTGAAGATGTTCCAAAACACAAACACCGTGGTGGCTGGGTTGAACAAGTAAAGAAACCTGAAGATGTCATGACTGGTCAAGTACGGCCACAGATCGGTTTTGCTACCCGGGTGGATCACCAGCAGTGAAGGATTCTTCGGTAGATGTTCGCTTCTGAAGGTTCCTTGCACTACGTACTTTGTTGTGTAAAGTAACTGGGAAGATTTTAACAATTCACTCAGAACGTTATCGTAAGGATTTTTCGGTACGGCATCGAAGAAAACGCACTCAAAGGTTCCAACGTGATCGTCCATCATGTACTGGATAATTTGCAGAGAATATTCTAGAACGTTCATGCTTGCGGCAAATGTAATCGATGAAATTAAAAGAACCAGCAAGCATGCTGACAGTTTCATGGTTACACTGCAAGTGAGTGTTGAATTTGAGCAAATTTACTTTTGGAAGTAATGAAATCGTATCGTCCAGTCTTTACATTGATATTCATTAAAGTTTCACCTATTCAATATGAATAAATGAATAAAGAAATCTTAAATAAAGTATTCAAGGCCCGCTGCACTTAAAAAATGTTTATTCTTCATCAGGTGAGAAATATAAATATTGAACCCAAATTCAGGAAATAACCTTTATAATAAAGCATTAAATCGCAAGAAGATATGCCCAAAATTACCAATATGCACTATTCCCCTTTCACGATCAAGTAAGAAAAAGATAGTTAAATAAGCAATAATTCTGCTCATTTTCCGCCCGACGCGTTCCACGCGGGCAATCAAAACAAGGTCCAGACTTTTTTGCTCTGCCACAACCGATCGTGCACATTCCGACCAATTCCAGACTGCCTGCCAGCTACCCCACGCTGCTGTAGAACCCTACTGCAAATCCATAAACCGTGATGCGCGTCAAGATCGGCGCGATCTATACGCCTCAAGCACATATGCTGCTGCTGCTGCACTTCCCCTTCAGCCCGTTCTGCGCAACATAGAAAGATCCCACGTCTAGCTGGGGCTTCCCCTGCAAAATCGAGGTTTAGCTTGGCCTATAGCATAACTGTCAGCAGCAGCTGTTGGACGAAACCAGCAGCCGAAAACCTCAATGAATTATTCAAGCCATCTTTCTCCTCGCGCTCGCGCGAAAAGGCGTTGATGATCTCTAGAAGGTGGTTCCCTACCTTCCCCTCGTCAGGGGAGGGAGGAAGATCCACAGCAGAAGTGACGGACGAAAAGAAGCGGTATTTTCATTTCACCACACCACATCAACCAGCCAGCAGCAACATTGGCAGTAGCTATGCCAGGGCCAGAGTTGTACCCGGGGGTTGTGGCGCCCCCTGTATAGGCGAAGTAGCTTCTCGTGAGCAAATCTTCAATCATAGTAAAAATTTTGGGTAAAAATGTATTACAAAACATGTTGAACATGGTCAAACAACTTTTAAGAAGTAGATTGAGCATGAGCATGAGCATGAGAGACCACCCATGGTTGTCCTTCTCCGTTGCTGAACAGGACCGTAATATCCTATCAATACAACCGACCATACGCTTGAACGATCTAATGGTGTTTCCCTTATCAACAGCATGTATGAATGCGCTGAAAAGATAAAACATCAAGATCATTAAAACTAGATCTGGAGCAAATAGGTAACAGTCGTTGGCCACCAACGGCGCCCGCCATGTCAGTTTGTAGATCTCGGGGGATTGGGACGGGAATGTTAGTTAGCACAGGTTGCTACAAAGGGTGGGTTCTATACGATATCCACACCCCCACGTGTGCCGGAAAACTACTTCTACTTGGGATTTTGTTAGTGGGTAAGGGTAATGGCCAGGATTCAACATAGAGGATGATGATGCGACCCAATAATCAATAAATTTTGTTTAATGGTGTGATGTATTATGCATTCTCAAGGCAAACAGTCGGAGTATGCGGATGAGACTATTCCCGGTTATTTGGTGTTGAGTTTAGCATAAATGATTCAATCTTAGACAGCCGGCTGTGGAAAGATAAAACCAACTAAAATGCGAAAACGCGAAACCGCTCAGACCGAAATACACACACAATCGGGGGGACAACAAAGACGGAAACGGCAACGAAAATCCGGCGTGTTATCCGCGACGAGCACCGTTCAAATTCTCCAAAGCAACTGTCAACATCGCGAAATCGTCCGGGTCGAAATACACACACAATCGGGGGGGAAACAAAGACGGAAACGGCAACGAAAACCCGGCGTGTTATCCGCGACGAGCACCGTTCAAATTCTCCAAAGCAACTGTCAACATCGCGAAATCGTCCGGGTCGAAATAAACACACAATCGGGGGGAAAACAAAGACGGAAACGGCAACGAAAACCCGGCGTGTTATCCGCGACGAGCACCGTTCAAATTCTCCAAAGCAACTGTCAACATCGCGAAATCGTCCGGGTCGAAATACACACACAATCGGGGGGAAAACAAAGACGGAAACGGCAACGAAAACCCGGCGTGTTATCCGCGACGAGCACCGTTCAAATTCTCCAAAGCAACTGTCAACATCGCGAAATCGTCCGGGTCGAAATAAACACACAATCGGGGGGAAAACAAAGACGGAAACGGCAACGAAAACCCGGCGTGTTATCCGCGACGAGCACCGTTCAAATTCTCCAAAGCAACTGTCAACATCGCGAAATCGTCCGGGTCGAAATACACACACAATCGGGGGGGAAACAAAGACGGAAACGGCAACGAAAACCCGGCGTGTTATCCGCGACGAGCACCGTTCAAATTCTCCAAAGCAACTGTCAACATCGCGAAATCGTCCGGGTCGAAATACACACACAATCGGGGGGAAAACAAAGACGGAAACGGCAACGAAAACCCGGCGTGTTATCCGCGACGAGCACCGTTCAAATTCTCCAAAGCAACTGTCAACATCGCGAAATCGTCCGGGTCGAAATACACACACAATCGGGGGGACAACAAAGACGGAAACGGCAACGAAAATCCGGCGTGTTATCCGCGACGAGCACCGTTCAAATTCTCCAAAGCAACTGTCAACATCGCGAAATCGTCCGGGTCGAAATACACACACAATCGGGGGGGAAACAAAGACGGAAACGGCAACGAAAACCCGGCGTGTTATCCGCGACGAGCACCGTTCAAATTCTCCAAAGCAACTGTCAACATCGCGAAATCGTCCGGGTCGAAATAAACACACAATCGGGGGGAAAACAAAGACGGAAACGGCAACGAAAACCCGGCGTGTTATCCGCGACGAGCACCGTTCAAATTCTCCAAAGCAACTGTCAACATCGCGAAATCGTCCGGGTCGAAATACACACACAATCGGGGGGAAAACAAAGACGGAAACGGCAACGAAAACCCGGCGTGTTATCCGCGACGAGCACCGTTCAAATTCTCCAAAGCAACTGTCAACATCGCGAAATCGTCCGGGTCGAAATAAACACACAATCGGGGGGAAAACAAAGACGGAAACGGCAACGAAAACCCGGCGTGTTATCCGCGACGAGCACCGTTCAAATTCTCCAAAGCAACTGTCAACATCGCGAAATCGTCCGGGTCGAAATACACACACAATCGGGGGGGAAACAAAGACGGAAACGGCAACGAAAACCCGGCGTGTTATCCGCGACGAGCACCGTTCAAATTCTCCAAAGCAACTGTCAACATCGCGAAATCGTCCGGGTCGAAATACACACACAATCGGGGGGAAAACAAAGACGGAAACGGCAACGAAAACCCGGCGTGTTATCCGCGACGAGCACCGTTCAAATTCTCCAAAGCAACTGTCAACATCGCGAAATCGTCCGGGTCGAAATACACACACAATCGGGGGGAAAACAAAGACGGAAACGGCAACGAAAACCCGGCGTGTTATCCGCGACGAGCACCGTTCAAATTCTCCAAAGCAACTGTCAACATCGCGAAATCGTCCGGGTCGAAATAAACACACAATCGGGGAAAACAAAGACGGAAACGGCAACGAAAACCCGGCGTGTTATCCGCGACGAGCACCGTTCAAATTCTCCAAAGCAACTGTCAACATCGCGAAATCGTCCGGGTCGAAATACACACACAATCGGGGGGGAAACAAAGACGGAAACGGCAACGAAAACCCGGCGTGTTATCCGCGACGAGCACCGTTCAAATTCTCCAAAGCAACTGTCAACATCGCGAAATCGTCCGGGTCGAAATAAACACACAATCGGGGGGAAAACAAAGACGGAAACGGCAACGAAAACCCGGCGTGTTATCCGCGACGAGCACCGTTCAAATTCTCCAAAGCAACTGTCAACATCGCGAAATCGTCCGGGTCGAAATAAACACACAATCGGGGGGAAAACAAAGACGGAAACGGCAACGAAAACCCGGCGTGTTATCCGCGACGAGCACCGTTCAAATTCTCCAAAGCAACTGTCAACATCGCGAAATCGTCCGGGTCGAAATACACACACAATCGGGGGGGAAACAAAGACGGAAACGGCAACGAAAACCCGGCGTGTTATCCGCGACGAGCACCGTTCAAATTCTCCAAAGCAACTGTCAACATCGCGAAATCGTCCGGGTCGAAATACACACACAATCGGGGGGAAAACAAAGACGGAAACGGCAACGAAAACCCGGCGTGTTATCCGCGACGAGCACCGTTCAAATTCTCCAAAGCAACTGTCAACATCGCGAAATCGTCCGGGTCGAAATACCCAAACAACTTTTAAGAAGTAGATTAAATATTTATTATATCATGATTTATGTATTCATTTAGATTATATGTCAGTTTTTGATGTATTTTTTTAATATTTTTAAATGTTCATAAAGAGAAAACAACGTCTCATTTCGTCGTTCTCGTGTTATTTTGTCGCACGTGCATTTTGGGCCAAATAGAGCATGAGCATGAGCATGAGAGATCACCCATGGTTGCCCCTCCGTTGCTGAACAGAACCGTAATATCCTTTCAGCACTACTGATCATAGGCTTCGACTATCAAGTGGTAATTCCCTTATCAACAGCATGTATGAATGCGCTGAAAAGATAAAACACCATGATTGCTAAAGCTAGATCAGTTGCGAATAGGTAACAGTCATTGGCCACCAACGGCGCCCGCCATGTCAGTTTGTAGACCTCGATTTTAAGGGACGGGAATGTTAGTTAGCGCAGGTTGCTACTAGGGCAGCTGATTTACTCTGTGCTTACACCCCACAAGCGCCAGGAACCTGAAAATTTGTTAGTAGGATAGGGTGCTTGGTCAGGATTCATCATAGAAGATGATGATGCGACCCAAAATCGAAGTGTTTGTTGAAAGGTTTTATATATTATTCTCAAGGCAAACAATCGGATGCTGCGGATGAGACATTTCCCGTTTAACTGTTGTTAAATTTTAAATGAAATGGTTTTATCTTAGACAACCGGCTGTAGAAAGATAAAGCCAAATAATGTTTATTTATAGAATGAGGTGTTAAACGCAATGCTGCAATGATAGCGTAGTCTGATTTTTAATTATATAACAATTTAATTCATAAATTTGTTACGGAATTGACGCTACGAACTCAACCATCAAATGCCTTTCGATCTTCTTTCTGTTAGCTAGATAAGGTATTGATTTTCGTTGCCTCTCGAGCTACGATGCTATGGAGAGGGCTTAACACACAAACAACCGACGTCGAGCCCTCCGAGCTACACAAGCCTACACAGCCACACAAAAGAGACGAAAATTATCACGAAAAAACAGGACTGCGCGTCCCCAGAAGCACTGCACTTATGACGGCATTATTCAATTATACTGACCAATCACCCCATGCACACAAACAGCCACACAAAAGAGACGAAAATTATCACGAAAAAACAGGACTGCGCGTCCTCAGAAGCACTGCACTTATGACGGCATTGTTCAATTATACTGACCAATCACCCCATGCACACAAACAGCCACACAAAAGAGACGAAAATTATCACAAAAAAACAGGACTGCGCGTCCTCAGAAGCACTGCACTTATGACGGCATTATTCAATTATACTGACCAATCACCCCATGCACACAAACAGCCACACAAAAGAGACGAAAATTATCACGAAAAAACAGGACTGCGCGTCCTCAGAAGCACTGCACTTATGACGGCATTATTCAATTATACTGACCAATCACCCCATGCACACAAACAGCCACACAAAAGAGACGAAAATTATCACGAAAAAACAGGACTGCGCGTCCCCAGAAGCAATGCACTTATGACGGCATTATTCAATTATACTGACCAATCACCCCATGCACACAAACAGCCACACAAAAGAGACGAAAATTATCACGAAAAAACAGGACTGCGCGTCCCCAGAAGCACTGCACTTATGACGGCATTATTCAATTATACTGACCAATCACCCCATGCACACAAACAGCCACACAAAAGAGACGAAAATTATCACGAAAAAACAGGACTGCGCGTCCTCAGAAGCACTGCACTTATGACGGCATTGTTCAATTATACTGACCAATCACCCCATGCACACAAACAGCCACACAAAAGAGACGAAAATTATCACAAAAAAACAGGACTGCGCGTCCTCAGAAGCACTGCACTTATGACGGCATTATTCAATTATACTGACCAATCACCCCATGCACACAAACAGCCACACAAAAGAGACGAAAATTATCACGAAAAACAGGACTGCGCGTCCTCAGAAGCACTGCACTTATGACGGCATTATTCAATTATACTGACCAATCACCCCATGCACACAAACAGCCACACAAAAGAGACGAAAATTATCACGAAAAAACAGGACTGCGCGTCCTCAGAAGCACTGCACTTATGACGGCATTGTTCAATTATACTGACCAATCACCCCATGCACACAAACAGCCACACAAAAGAGACGAAAATTATCACAAAAAAAACAGGACTGCGCGTCCCCAGAAGCACTGCACTTATGACGGCATTATTCAATTATACTGACCAATCACCCCATGCACACAAACAGCCACACAAAAGAGACGAAAATTATCACGAAAAAACAGGACTGCGCGTCCCCAGAAGCACTGCACTTATCTTAATATTTTTAAATGTTCATAAAGAGAAAACAACGTCTCATTTCGTCGTTCTCGTGTTATTTTGTCGCACGTGCATTTTGGGCCAAATAGAGTTAAAAAAGCCATTTTGTGCAGCCTTCTATGCCTCACCTTTTGACCTTCACAGATATCCAAAATTCGATTTCAATCCTGAGATATTCAATAAAACCGAAAAAAAACTCCGTGCATCGTTGTCACTACTCATATGAAAGAAGTTTCAATCCAATCTTGTCGTGCTATCTTTAAACATCCTGAAAATTGATGTAAGTGTGACATTTGGCCAAAGGGATTTCAGGTCAGAACGTGTTTGACACAAGTACGAGCTCGACTACCGTAAACATTTTGAGTTATAACTCGGGACTCCAGCAACCAAATTCAACCAAACTTCAGGACAATGCAAAACCAAAAACAAAATGTGTTTCTTATTGTTTACATTGCGTACTCTATTTTTTGTTTATTTGAGGTCAAGCATTTTCTCGAAACGTCAAAAAGCGACGTGCGACAAGATAGCACGACAACGCCGATTTAATGAAAAGGGAAAAAATTAACTACCGTAAACCGGGGTGACTTTGATAGGATTTCAAGTTGTTTTTAGAAATTTTTCCAACAGGTAAGGGTTTTCTCAAGGTTATTATTTTTAAAACATGTACTGGGGTAGGCCACACAAAGTCCATGCACTATTTTGGAAAAAAAGGTTTTTCAGTAGTGTTTAGAAAAATAGTTACGTTAAAAATTCTTAGTTTTAATTCCGGGGTGACTTTGATAGTCACAGTTTTTTTTCCTAAAATCATATTTAAGATGTTCCAACTTTATTTTTACGTTAAATGTACCATCACTAAAGTAGCTGATATAGTTTGAAAGAAAAAAATCAATGTTTATGTTAAGTTAACTAAGTTTATAAGCTTTTAAACAAAATACATATAAATTTTAGGTAAAATTGTTAAAAAGTCGGAATTTTGCCTGAAATTTGTTAAAACTAGTTTTGTTTATAAAATTATTGATTTATATTGCATTTTATACTGAATTCGAAGCACGAATCACAAGTTAAAACATTTTACATGAAATTTGTTCAACTGAAAATGCCTATAAATTTGAAGATTGTTTTAACTGTGTTTCAAAAACACATATTATTTATTATTTACAAACTTATTTAACCTTCTCCTAGTGGAAAATTGTCCAAAGAATCCGAAAATGCATTCCGTTTTCCGATTCAAAATCATGTTCATTGAGAAAATCATGACACTTTGAGAAGTTTAAAATAATGACTTTCATTAACATTTTCTTAACTATAGTTAACTAACTTTTTAAACTCTTCAAAATTTTATGAAAACTTCTTCTTGAGGAACTTTGAACACTTCTCTACCACGGTCAGTATGTTTCTGAACCATTCCTTACGTTTTTTAATTGTACTCTTCATTTTGCGGAAAAATCGCAAACCTATCAAAGTCACCCCGTTTTACGGTATGCAAAATTTGTTCTACATACTGCTAACCGAATTGTTGACGATAACTATGGTTAGTAAATTTTCACAATTTTGCGGAACGCGTGAAATCCATGGAATTTGTTACTTTCGTAAAATCGAAAAATATTTAAAAAAAAAACATATCTATCCAACATACAAAAATTTGCCAAATTTTTCACATCTGATTTTCAGAATTTAAGGAAAGTGTCAAAAATGTTTTATACAACTTTGCATTTTTTTTCCCTTAATTTTTACGTTGTATGACGATCTGTGATCCCAACCTTCAATTTGTGAAATATTAAAAAGTCTTTATTTGATTAAAAATGCAAAATAAGCGTTAAAAATAGCAATTGTTTACAATCGATTATAGTACATGCAATTATTTTTTTTAATTTGATTGAATAATTTATTTTTTCCCACTTTTCAAGTGAAATTTTGAAATGGGGGCGGAGGGTCAAAAACTTTGACTTTACAATGGCATAAAAAATATAATAATAATATAAAATTAAAAATTAAAAAAGACCCTTCTTTCAGTTTCCCACTTTTTCATTCCCCAATCTAAATTTCCCTAAATCCACTTTCCAAATTTACACTAACATACCACATCTAACTGATTCGGAGCGTTTGGTACGGTATGTCCACGCATCCTTCTTCCCTGTTGATTCTGTAAAATGTGAACCGTTCACAGAATCAGTCTCTGCGGTAAATGCAACGCAGTAGACCTGGCCGCTAAAATTAGTGCAATAAATTATTGGGGTAACTCGGATGTATACAATCATCGGATCATCAAAATATGGTGTCTTGATGAAAGTTGTTCTAAATTCAATGAAGGTTCTACATCTGAGAAATGGTGAGAATCGGATAACTATTGCGCCCTCAACCGTTAAAATACTGAAACAGTTGCTTTTCTCCATAGATTTTGACATTTTTTCCATACAACCTTCAAGCGATTAGAGGAAGTGGGTTCGTGATCAGAATGAGCTCAAATTTGGAATTTGGTGATGGGCCAATCTTTGGTTTCAGACGGTAGCCCCGAGGAAGCCTGGCTTGGACCACCCTATAGCAGTATACTGCTCATATTTGAAAAAAAAAATTATTATGTATCCTTCCCAATTTGCTTCTTGAATAATTTGACGGAACTTCAAACGAATTGAATCAGGTAGTTTAATTTTGTCAAATATTTTGTTATCTTCCAATCTGTGTTAGATATTTTTTTATATTTTTCAAAATTTCAAAAAAAAATCCTCAATTAATGTATGGGGAATAAACGTAGGAAATAAAGTTCCAAATGCAGTTTAAATTTTCAAGTTATCGCAGTTTTTCCCGTTTCTGAGCTCGCGTTTAAATTTGCAAAAAATCGTATTTCGGAGTCTTCTTAATGAAATTTCGCCATTTTTGGAAATATTATATAAAATTTGGTCCCGACAGCATTTTAAGCTTTCATGCGACGTTTTCAAATATTAGGATAGGTTTTCAATCGCTTATAAGAGAGCTAAAACCGGTTGCAACGACGAGGGATAATGATTTTTTTTTAATTTAGATCGCCGCACTTTGTCTCTCCATCAGTGTTTGCGTGTTGTTGTCGGAGGTTTTGGATGATGATGTTGGCCATTTAAGCAAGTAAAAAAAGCACATATTCCCTTTTGTTTTTTATTAAATTAGCCAAAACCATTGACATAAATTTTCGTCAATCAAAACAAGATGGAGGAATCACAACAGACTTGGCTTACACACTGATCGAATAATACCAAATTAAGCTTGACAGAAAAAGGCGGAGAGAAAAAGTGCGGCAAGAGTGGAAATAGCTCGTTTCGATTTAGTGCCAGAGCGACAATATTTCAGCCAGGGAATTTTGAATTTTGAGCCGGGCTAAACATCTTTATTTCGAGTTTTGGAGAAAAAAATAAAAGGGTGGGTAAAAAACCATAAATAAATTTATAATGATTCTATTGAAAAAACAATTACTTTGACATTTCGGGTGGTACTTGCAATAACCAGCTTTTTTAAAAATATTTATTGAAAAAAATAATAAGCTTCAAATAGCTTTGAAAAAAAAAAAAAAAAGATATATTTTCAAAACTTTTTCCGAATCAATTTTCAAAACCAAAGAACTTTTCCCAACATGAACTCAACCAAACCAAACCCCTCAACGAACCACCCCTCAGCACAACTCTGCCGCCAAACTCCTGCAGCAGACGAATCCATGCCGAGAGCCGTCGTCGTCGTCGTCGCCGCGCACTGATCGTGCCCGCAGGCCCGACACGGAAAAATCGCACCCGCCCGAGACTTTATTTCGCGAGTCGCCGTCAAGCGATCAACATCGCCGGAACTCTTCCGCCGCGATCATCGCCACCGCCACCAACAATAACAAACACACTCTGGCAGTGTCTTAGTGTGAGTGAGTGTTTTCCCAAGAATTTCCCGCGCCCACCCGGTTCTAGCGCGAGGGGTCCTCCAACGGGTCGCGATCTGCACCGTGTCTCGGCACGGTCGGAAAATTCGCCCCACGCATACAGTCGCAAGATTTTCGTGATCGTGTCACACGAATCGTGTGCGCGCCGTGGAAAATCCGCGACGACCGACCCAGGACCATCGATCGGGACAGTTTTCCACCGTGGTGTCACTCTTCGCTCGCTCTTCAAACACGACCGACGTCTTAAGTTATTCGTCTCGGGGATGACTTGAAGCACCCAGCAGCAGCTCAAGACTTAGAGTGGTGTGTGCTCTTATATATTCTGGTGGTGAAAATTTTCCCAAGTGCCGTTTAAAAAAGGACTTTGTCGATTTTTCGGTGTGCGCCGCGGGGGACTTTGTCGGATTCTCGCGATTTTCGTCGGGACTTAGGCGGATTTTGGTGATCGTCGCCGGGACTTTGTCGATTTTTGCGCGGTTTTCGTCGGGACTTGTGATTTTTTCGTGACATTTTCGCGGGGACTTGTGATTTTTTCGTGACTTTTTCACAGGGACTTGGGAAAAAAGTGAATTTGTGAAAAGATTTTTTTTTGATCTTCGATGCTTTCTGAAAATTATTCTGGAACTCAACAGATTTCGGAATTTTTGGAAACAAAAAAAATCATTGATTTTCATCGGGACTTGTGAAATTTCGTGACTTGGGAAAACTAGTGTACTTCTGTGAAGAAAATCAAGCGGATATCGGTGAACTTCCGGATTTCACTCCGGACTTTCGGCGATTTCCGCAGTTCCAGATCAAAGGAAAAAAGTCTCACTTTTTGGATTATCAGTTTCAGTCAGTGTAATTCAGCGGACTTATAACTTTCGTCAAGCAGCAGCACCACCAGCAGTAGCGGCAGCAGCAGGAAGATACAACGAAAATCTTAACCGTGGATTAGCGACGAGGATTAGCCTAAGGAAGTTTTTCTTTTCTGTTAAGTTTCGTAATTTAAAGTGTTTCATCGAATTTAATTTATTGAGTGTTTCAACGGAAGAAAAAAAGAAGCTTAAAGCCAATTGAATCTTTCTACTGTGTGTGTGCAATTGTGTGAGCTAATAAAGCTAAAAAAAAGGCCACCTAAGAAAAAGTTTAAAGGCCAGTGAAAACTCGAAAGAGCTAGCAGCTTCAACCTGGATTAGCTCGCACAGGAAAAGAGGAAGAAAAGCCGCGCAGGATGCAACGACCCAATCCTAATCAGCAGTTCCAGCTGCAGCAGCAGCAGTCGCAGCAAAAGTCGATGGTTATGCAACAGTCGTCGACTTCGTCCTCGGTTCAGCAGCAATCGTCGCAGCAGTTCATGAGCCAGGAGTTTTCCCAGCAGCAGCAATTTTCCTCCCAGCAGAGGATCAGCCAGCAATCGGTTAGCCGTCAGGTTACCCAGCAAAGAGGTCAGTTTCACCGGAAGAGTGCCCCAAAATCAAGAAAATTTCGATTACGTAACGTGCAAGTGCGTGGGCGTCAACTGGGTGTGACTTACGCCACTTTCCCGTAAAACCGCCCAAAACCATGTGCAAAATGGCGAACAAAGTGACTCACGTGGCTGGAACCAAGAGACTGTGACAATGTGCGAAGAAAAATATCTAAAAAGTGCATGAAAAACCCTCAAAAACCCACTAAAATCGAGAAAAAAAAACCCAGAAGAGCAGTTCACGCGAGCGCTTGAACCCAGCTTGCGCGGAGCTGCGTCGCTAAAAATAGTGCCCGCGAGCCGCGCTCGAAAATTCTGTGAGTGAGCGCTATTTTTAAACCGCACAACTTTTCTTCTCGCAGCTGAAGGAAATTCCTTTGGCCCGATTTTTTATGACCCACCGCGCGTCGCACCCTCCACAAATTGTCACCGCAGAAAAAGAAGAAGAAAAAAAAGGAGTGCTCGCAGCGACCGCTTCGAGCGCTGGTCGGTGAGGGAATGAGCGCTCGCGCAGCGAGTGAGCAGCTCGCGCAGGGTTCGGGAAAAGTCGGGAAATTTTCGGTGAAATTCGAGAAATTTCGGCAAAATTCGGAAGTGCGTGGGCGAAGAATTTCGTGGGTTCACCAACACATGCTCGCGAGCGTGCTGGAGTGGTGAGCAGGGAAGAGCGAGGGGCGTTTGAGTGAGCCGGCGATGAGTTATGAGATGCATTGTTTTGGTTTTCGGTGACTCACGGCTCACGAGGGAATGTGAGCACGCAGGTGTTGCGGCGTGACCTTAGAGGCGTGCAAATAAGTTTGTTGATGAAGCATTTTTAAACTTGTTGTTTTGACAGCTTTGCATTTGTTTGCATTTATTTATAGTTTGACAAGAGTTTCCAAACATAAGTATATGTTTGCCCTTTAAATCTTAGAGCATCATTGAAAAATAACTTATTCATCTAAACAAGATGAATTATAAACAAAATATGTTTGATTTTAACTCAAAAATTCTGAACAAATAAACATTTTTTATTTAGGTTTTTCTTGGGTAGGCAATATTCTAATGTTTTGAGTAGGAAAATGATAAACCATTTTAGAAGAAGGTTTTTGTTCTTACTTTTCTTTTTCAAGCCATTTCAAATATTTTTCGAAGTTTATGTCCCTCGACTCTGGCCAAAGTCGAGGGGGTCAAAATAAATTAAAAAAATACAAAAACTTTTTGCAGTACTGCACAACGGAATTTCACAAAAATTCTGAATATTTTTTATGGAAAATGCATTTGAAATTGTTTTCAGATGATTGGACTTCTATTTTCATTAATATTTTAAAGTTTTTTGAATATTTTTTTGCCCCCTGATTTTTTGGACCGATATGAAGGGGCATAATAAAAAAAGCATTTTCATTAAAATTTTGAAGTTTTTTGAATATTTTTTTGCCCCCTGATTTTTTGGACCGATTTGAAGAGGGATAATTTAAATAAAATGCATTCCCTAAAGATAAACATGTATAGGAAATCTGTTTAAAAATTTCTTCAAATTATGAATTATTCACTGCACTTAGCCGCAGTAGCCAGACTGACGTTCCCCAGAACCGCAGAATGCTAAGGGAGCGCTCTTTTATTACGTAACGCAGTTGGGGGGGAGGGGGCGTCGGTGGCTGTGTTACGCTCCATACAAAATTTTTAAAATTTGTATGGAAATTTTGTTACGAGGGGGGGGGAGGGGGTCTAAAAATCCGATTTTTTGCGTTACGTAATAAAAGAACGCTCCCTAATGTATGTTGCCAAGCTTAATAATTCCGAATAAGGCCGATGCAAATATTTTTCTTAGTTTTTGTCTCTCTTTTTGGGGGGGGGGAGGGATGTGGTCAAAAAATTAAAAATTATCTCAACAACTGAATGAAAAAGTGTTTTAAAATTCATTTTACACTATTTCAGTTGTTTTGCAAACACTAGTTTAATGTAAGATTTGACGAAAACTAAAATTATAACAAAAAAAAATTGCGGTGCTGTACATCGAAAATTTTATAAAATTCTCAAGATTTTTGAATAAACCCAAACATGTTGAAAATGATTCTTAACGCAGGGGAATGCTTTTTAAATTGATTTCAGCTGATTGAACATGAATTTCCATTGAAATTTCGAAGTTTTTTGAAAAAATAATTATGTTTCCCCCTGATTTTTCGGACCGATTTTGAAGGGGGTGGATACAAAAACTTTTAAAAATATTTGTACTAGCCTAATAGTAAAATACGCAACACTTGCGAACATTTTTTTGTAAATTAAGGTTTTTATTATCTTGATTGTCAAAAATAATAAGGATAAATTATTGTTGTAAGAGATCAAAAACACCCCATATCGTTTTTAGTCAGTTACACCAGATTTTCTAAATAAATTGGTTTTCCGTTTCCAAGACAACAATTGAAAAAAAAACTATATTTTTTATAAACAATCTTGTTTGATCTTTGTTTGATTATTTAGTGTGGGAAAAAAGAATATATTTCAGAGAAAATCCCATTTTTTTGCCAAAAAAAAAGGATTTGATTTTTGCTGGCTTACTTTTTCAAAAGGTCCTATCGATATAAGAAACCTATGGCTCATAGATCATTAAAAAAAGTGTTCTAGGTTTATATTTTTATATAAGCAATTTACAAAACTTCATTCATCCATTTATTATGTTCACAATGTCGTTCAGCATTCGTCATACCTTTAAAAAAAAAAAGTCTCGATACAAAGTTGAGAGTCTGCCTTTTTAAGGGGAAACATTTCGAAAAAAATTTTTTTTTTTCAGGAGATACACAAATTTTACCGAAGATTCACATTTTGACATTTAAAATCCAATCAATAAATTTAAAGATATCGGATCAATGTACCATCGTTTTGCAACTGCAACAATTTCTTGTCAAAAATAACAGGATCGAAAAGTATACAAGTGCTGAAAACGTTTCAGCACACGTCATATTTATTCAACTTGACAGATCCTCGTTGGATAAATGTACGATTCGTGCTGAAAAAGCCATATTTTGCAACTTGTTGTAAAAACTATTATTCCATCATTTAGATTATTAGAAAAGCCAAATCTCATCAAACAAAGTATAACACAAGCAAAAAAAAACCTGAATTCTAGATTAAATTTTCAAAACAACCTATCCCTCATGGGTTTCCTATGCAGATAGGGCCTTTTGAAAATTTAATCGAGAATTCCTGAAAGGTTGAAATGGTGACAATGTACTTTTCGATTGAAAATTCAAACAAATAAAATAAAACTAGAAACAAAATTCTAAGCCCACCTATTAAAATTTTTAAGCAAAAAGTATCAAAAATGCTTTATACCTTATTACAATTATGCTACTATTGAAAATTGTACACATCGTTGAATAAATGTACGACTCGTGCTGAAAAAATCTTCTTTTTGCAACATGTTGCATAAACTATTATTTTCCAAAATTTGTATGACCTTTTCGATCTGAGGTTCCCAAATTCAAAGCTTTCAAAGAGTCCAAAAAACGTTTTTTGATAAAAAAAATAAACAAAAATAATTCGTTATACTTGACGATCAATTCACGACTTTTTTTTTTCATTAGGTCCCATGAACAAATATTAACATTGAGTGTATCCCTTTCATACCTTATGCCAATGCCCATAGGAGTAAGCGGGATACACTCAATGTTTACATTTGTGATTTGTGTATAGCACCAAACAAAAAAAATCTAGAATTTTACAAGTTTAAAAAAAAATTTCAGCGACAGTTATTTTTTTAGATTTTTTGGAAATTTTTCGATGGGTACTAAAATTTGAAATAAAATTTGCAATGGCCTTGACAAAAGGAATAAATGGACAAAGTATTGTACAATTTAAATAAATCCTTCTGTTAACGCTACCTAAATGTAATGTTCACGGAACCTCTCAGTTTTATTTTATTTTCAGTGCAGCGTATGCGTAAATTTTTCCCTACAAAAAAAAAACAAATTAATTTTCAAAAAAAAGAAACAATACCAGAAGTAATTTTGACGAAAACTTCCTCCAGTACTGCCTGCGATCTAGCAACCTTGTCATGATCGGCTCCCCTCCCACTAACATTTACACACAAGATCCTCTGTAATTATTAAGTCAAATGTAATTACAAAAGCCGACTCGGTCCTAACCAAGTCCCAGTACCGAAAAGGACCTAATAAAAATAATTTTATGAAAAAAAAACCTTGTCATGAGATATAAAGGAAATCTTAATGGATTGAATATAATTTTTGGAGGTCAAATTCTCAAAATTTGAATGAAAATAATTTCCGGAACACATGCGTTGCAAAATAGTTTCAAAATATTTTTAAAACATTCTATCCCTTCATAATAAATAACATAACCACAAGCAGCTAATCTCCAATTTTGACGTTTCGATCTGCCACATTATCCCATTCTTGGCCTCCACGCCACGACCCGTCAAATTTACCATACATGGTCTAAACCTCCGCCAGCTGCAGTAATGACCCTCCTCCGAACAGCCCAAACCAGTCCGAGTCGATCCGCAAACGACCGTGCGAATGCAATCGGCCACAATTATTGACCATAAAAAATTAATTAACAGCGCCGATCCGCCGCCATTATGGCAGGCGTCATACCATCGGAAAGGAAACGTGTTTGTGTGTTCGTAATTGCAAGTGGGAGTAATGGCAGCATAATGTTGACCATAACGATAAGCCGAATCGAGCCGAATTGCGCAACTAATTGGTCCAATTAGGTATACGGCTTGATTCTCGTGTGCGGATGCATCGCGGAGCTGATGTGCCATAATGGAGGGTGATCAATCTGAATTCCTCGAATGATTGACGCCTCTGTGATTAATTGGACGCGCTCTTTGACGGGTGTGAACTTTTTGGATGAGAGGGCAATTATTCGGTCATTCGGTGCAAATTTATAAATTGCTGAAAATCCTAAATTTCATACAAATAATGGTTGAAAATCAAAATTGAAAAGCTTATAAATTCCCAATCATTAGCTGCAAAAGATAAAACGCAAAGTCAAGGTGGCTTGCCCTAATACGGAAACCTTTTTATGGCAAATCAATCAAGCGAAATAGTAGGTGCCTCCAACTCGGTGCAACCTTCGCACACCTTTCAATATCTCGTTTGCTCGATTTTGCATAATAACCCATTTCTATCAGGTGATAATTACCAACCGATCGATTTGAGACAACAAAACGCTCAATTCGGAAGGAGCCCCCCGCTGGCTTTAACAAGCTGACCGCCGCCGACTACGACTGTCAAGTTACCATAAATGGACTACTGAGTGCTATAATCTACTGCAAGTGCGACCTCCCGCAGAATTATGAATTCAGACCGCAGCAGGTCGTCGTCGTCAGCTGTTGCTGCCGAACGAACTGGTTCACATCGCTGGGAACGTGACTGCAAAAGTTGAGGTTAGAAAATCGGAAGCCTTGCGCCGGATAAGCCCGCCGAGGTGCCATGGGAAAAGTACGAGACAACTCTCGCGCGGATAATTGACAGGTGCATTACGGCCCAATATGGTGTCCGCTGCGTTGCATTCGGTTGGTGGTCAAGTTCAACGGCGGTGAGACTTGAAGTCCCATCACTTGATTGCTCTTGGGCCAATTTTCCGGGTGCGTGTCCGGAACCTAGCCCAGGCCTCATTAACCGTACTTCGACCCGGTGCGAAAATCGAAGGAGCCCATGAGTGTTACGTTACGTTACGAACGAAACGCGCGCGGGGTTTCGATTTCATTAAATTTCATCGCCTGCTGCGCAACGGGTCCTGGGCACGGGCAGCGGCAGAGCCTACTTATTAGTTTCGGAAAATTAATTTTCCCTGATGGTGTGTATTTCCCAGATGGATCGATTCATCCGCAACGCTTTGCTTTTCTAATCAGCGGCTCATTAGCCGATAGCGCACTCTGCTGCCTATCATTACCGGCTCTAAAGAAGTGCGGCCAAAGGCAAACCATCCATCAACTGAAGGGGTTCCCAGTACGAGGTCATCACACTGCCGGCCAAGTCGGTACCTTTCACTGATCGCTGTATGGCGTGTAGTTGGCGAAAGAACTGTTGGCGGTGCTGGGAATACTTAACATTGCAAAAAATGTGCAGAAATAATTGATTGAATTTGCAAAACAAATTTGTTTACTGAACGATAACATGAATAAAACACAAAAAGTTAAATTCCCAAAATAAGGCATCTTTGCGTTAGAGTTTAGGATAGTGCGGAATCTGGTATCAGAAGAATTTTTTTATGGAAAAATTATATTTGATGCAAAGATGCAAAATCAAAATCGCAATCGACAATTACTTTTTTTTATTGATGAGGCTATTGCAAATATTTTTCAAAGTTTTTTTTTTTCTATTTGGATCGATATTCAAAGTTAGAAATTTCAATTTCTGTGATTTTTTTGGCTTTTTTTTTTAAACGGAAGTAAAATTTATAAACGTCCAAATAAGTTTTTTTTTTCCTTTAAGACTTTTAGGACCAGTAGTTTTTTTTTTTTAACAATTGTTAGATCTATTTTTTTATTTTTAGTTTATGACCTTCCGAAAATTCAAGTTAAAAAAACTTTTGTGAATATAAAGTGAAACTTTTTTGGATAGATATTCAAAGTTAGAAATTGTAATTTATGTGAATTTTTTGCCTTTTTTCCAATAAAAAAGTTTTGTTTTTTTTCAATCGGAAGTAAAATTAATAAACGTCTAAATGAGTTTTTCTCCTTTAAGACTATTAGTATTTTTTTAAACAATTGTTAGGTCTATTTTTTTATTTTTAGTTTATGTCTCTTCGAAAATTCAAGTGTAAAAAAAACTATTGTAGATATAAAGTGAAACTCTTTTGTACACAAATAGTGCACTTTAAAATTTTTAGTAAATGTGGAATTTTGGAAACAAGAAGGGATGGGATAATCGCAAACAAATCATTTTCGCTTGCGAACTTTATTCACCTGCGAAAGAGAGAGGAGGCAAATCACGCAAAAGAAAATCGCTCCGGAAATTCTCCAAGAAAATCAATCTGCTGATGATTTTTTTGTGGATTTCCTTGTCAGCACAACTTAGAATTATTTATTTCGATTTGTTTTCACACATTGCCCATCTACAAAATGTGGCAGGTCATTTTTCAACGTGTGACGTTTCACCTGCAAGTGTAGTAGTGAAAAAGATGTTCCGCTGAATAATCAAGGTGTTGATTTTTTTAGAATCCTTTTATCGATCTTTCGTGCGCGAGAGAGGAGAGGCATGCTCCCTTTGGATTTTTTCTCTTGATGAACGCCCAATGATTTTCTTTTGATGATGATTATTCCATCGCTGGAAACAAGGATCATAAAAATACAATAAACTTTAGGAAATAAAATACATTTTTTAAATTAATTGATTTTTTTCCAACTGTTGGTAATACCATAAATATAATAATGAATGAAGCATATTGTGATACCTTAAACCAGGGTGACATTAATAGCCGGGGTGACATTGATGGGTTGTAGATATGTTAGCAAAATGAAAAATATGAATTAATTTCAAACGGAATGGTATGGTAATGTTTAAAGTAGCTGGTTTCAACGAATTTTGAAGAGGTTTGAAAGTTAGTTAACTATAGTTATGAAAACAGAGATAAATATGACTATTTCAATACTCTCAAAGTGACTTGTTTCTATCCATAAAAATGAATTCAAATCGGAAAACTAACTGCATTATCGGCTTCTGTGGATCACATCACACTGAAAACAATTTAAATTAGTTTTTATGTTACTAGTTTAAAGTGTTATTGAAACAGAATTCAAAAATGTTATCAGATTTATACGCATTTTAAGTAGAACAAGTTTTTTAACTAAATTGAGTTTTTTTTCAATTTTGCTATGAAATTGATTTTGGTGGCATCCAAAAATTATATTATTAAATAAAAAAAATAATCAATATCTAACGAATTTTGATCAAACCTATTGAAAAATATATTTTTGCAATTCCGTCTTAGAACTACTTACTTTTCTCTACCAAAAATAACAGAATTGAAAAGTAAAATTTTTCAAAACAAATGCTGAAAAGTTCTACTTTTTAGCACTGAAATCGAATCTGAAAAGAAGGACTTTTCAGCACTTGTTAAGAGAAAATAGTAGTGTATGCAACAAGGTGCAAAAAGAGAAGATTTCTTCATCCCGAGTCGTACAATTATCCAACGAATTTCACCAAATTGGATAAATACGACGAATGCTGAAAAAATCAAGTTTTGCAACGAGTTCCATAAAACATGATTTGCAATTCCGAAAAACACAATTTGAATGGAATTATGAGTCAAATGTCTATGTATTTAGCCAATAAACCGTTTAAATCAAAACAATACAGTCCAGACTGGATACTCCGAAGACCTTGGCAAAAATTTACTTCGAATACAAAAAAACACTCTTTTTCGTTGTCTTATTCATGATTGTCGAGCTTGACCCCTAAGCTACTCTAAAGTGATTTAGATTTTTTACGCATTTTTTATTTTTATAGGCAATAAACTATTCAAGTTTGACTAAAATTAGGTTGTAGAACTCGAATTTGATCTTAAAATCAAGAAATTAAAAACAAATTTTTGTTCATGATTTGATTACCGAAGTTCTACACAAACCTTCGGATAATCGAACTTCGGATAATCGAGGCTTCGAATAATCGAGTCTGGACTGTGCTGAAAAGTATTACTTTTCTAAACGTGTGCTGATTCAGTGCTGAAAGGGAGGGAAGTGTTACTAACCTAACGTACATGGACATAGTGTGGCCTACCCCAGTACATGTTTTAAAAATATAAATCTTGAGACAAGACTTACCATTTGAATAATATTTGAAAAATAAATTGAAATCCTATCAATGTCAAACCCGTTTACGATACATTTTCTTTTAACATTTTCAAAGTTTAGCTTGAATCCTGTAATTTATTTTATAATTATTGTTTCAAAATAACATCAAAAACGATATAACTTCATCTAATTTCATGGAAAATTTTCCAGAGAAACCGAGATTACAGTCAGTTCTTCATATTGGTTTTAATTAAAAAGATTAGGAAAAAATCATCAAAACTATAAACTTTTTGCCACCCATACACACAGACAGACATATGTTCAATTTTTCTATTCTAAGTAAATAGCTATTAGTGAAGGTGCTATTTAAACTGGAAACATGTTTTTGCATTTTAAAAAGAACTGCGTAAGTCCTCTACGTCCTTTTTCATTAAAACTAATCCTGGTTCAAGCTTCTACAATTTGAGTTTCTCGAGATATCGCAGATTGAAAATTGAAATTTTTCATTTTGAGTTGTCGGTGTTTATTTGTTTGCAAAAAGTAAGGAGTTATATTTAAACAAGATATATTTTTTTTATTTGATGTAAACCCATTTCAAAAAGTTAAATTTGATCAGTGTTCAGTGTGCTTATTAAACACTTTTATCAAAACATGCATGCTTTAGACCAAATGATTGGCAAGTTTACCAAACACTTCAACCCACAACGGAGAGCATTCCCAAGCGAACCGCGTACCTTCTCCTCGATGACCATGAGCCAACCATCTTTCTTTGCTATTTGCATAAATTTTCCGCTTCCGTACGTCAGCACTGGCCAATGTTTGGCCAATTTCTCCCCCTCGAGGGGGCACTCTGCTGTGTGAATCCCTGCGAGACGCATATTTGTGCAATGATACCCCTTGGAGTGCCCACCTTCTGAAGCGCGAAGCCGTACTGGATTAAGGTGAAACCGACGTTAAGCCGTCAGATTATGACCAAGAAATATATCACTAGTTTGATGTGGACGGGAAAAGTGGGTGAATCTTGCTGTGCAATTTCCCTTTTATCGTTCATTGTGAGGCAGTGATGGGAAAATTATCACTGGAAAAATAAAAACTTTAAATTGGATTTTTAAGTATGTTTCAGAATTCAGAAAATAAATAACCGTTTTAAAATACAATAAATTTGTGTACCTAAAAACCTAATTGCACTAAACACAATTTTAATTTTTTCACGCAAAAATAACTTTTTACTGCACTGCCCGGCAACCGAGTGTGACTGCTCAAATGGCAGAGCAAAAGTGCGTTTCTCATGTGTATTGATGATGCTAATAATTTAATTACCACCGGCGATAATAGAGTCATTCACTGGCGCTGGTTTAAAGCACGATACAGTGGTTAAGAGGCGCAGAAAATAAAAGCTATTAGGAAAAGACAAGCGAAAAGTGGAACTCGGCGAGGCTCCGCTCAAAGTCGCAAGTCAGTCAATAAAATTGTAATCAACATTTCAATCGTTTGTCAGCTTTCAATCCGCGAGCGAGCGATGGCAAACGACTCTCTCGGTCAAATTATTATACAACTTTCTTTTGTTTTGTGCAAAAAAGGGAGGGCAAACTTTGCGGGATTTGACGAACTGTGACTGTTTGAAAGTCTCGTGTTTTTTTTATGCGAGTAAGTCAACGAATTTTCCGAAAATTAATTGTGGCTTTTGTGGGTTAATTTGGCCATTACCGATATAAACTGTGCTAAAAATTTCTAACAAAGAGTGAAATCGATGATAGTGGTTAAGTTAACACATCGTTGATCATTCAGGAACAACTTAAACATTCTATTTCGACAAATTAAAAAAAAAGTCGGACAATTTTTTAATTATTTTTCCTGCACATAGTTTTTACAAAATAAGTTAATAGAAAACAAGAGTAACCATTAAAATAGTTTTCTAGATATTTGCAGATCAAAAACTTAATTTACCGGCTCTTAAATTAGACATTGTTCAATGTCTAATGTCTGTTACACTAACGATTTGAATTAATTCTCATAAAGAACTCCTTGTGCAATTGAATTAAAAAAAATTATAGAGATGCACGAAAAAGTAGTAACTGAATCATATTTAAATTATAAATAATACCACAAAACACGATATCCGTTGACAAGCCAATTAAAAAAATATTTGTTTCAGTTCAACCACTCTTGTGCATTAACTGTGTTCAGGAAGTATTTTTATTATTATTGGAAAATGAAACAAAAAAGAATCAAAACTATTGAAAAAGTCATGCTAGGTTCAGCTGGCTGAGGACCACTGGTCTACAGTATAGTGCATGGCACAAGCTAAAAAATCAGCCGCTAGTGGCAAGTTTTGGTCAATCTTTTCTTAAGAACAGACCTGAAAGAATGAGAGCTTTGCACAGTAACTCCAAAGTAGGGATTATTACCCTAGTTACAAATTAATTAATTCAATATCTCCTCTTCTTTGTGAAACAAAACAAAATCAAAACGAATCATTTACGTAAAATTTTGAAACATGTTTCTTTAATTTTTGGATAAATTTGCGCCAACTCATACAGCAGTTGCCCCGAGCCCTCTTCGAATTTCGCTCTAAGGGGTAATTTGGGTTCTTGATCATAAATCCGAAAAATCAATTTTTCGATCTCTCGTGACGGTGGAGTGGTACACCCCCCTTTTATTTTTTCTGTATTTTTACTAAGACACGTTTTTCAGTGGTTTGTAGCTAGAAACCGTAAAGAGATAGAAATTGGTGTCAAAGGGACGTTTGTGAAAAATTGGACGCCCGATTTGATGGCGTACTCAAAATTACGAAAAAAACATATTTTCATAAAAAAAATTAAAACCACTGCCATTTTTTGTTACTCAGCTGTCAAAAATCGTGAGGCATGTCATTTTATGAGATCGTTTTTTCATTTAGAACACAAATTTTCATTTTAAAACTACGTATTTTTGTAACTTTGCAGGGTTATTTCTTACTTCTAAAAGGTTGTTCAAGTTATCACTCACGAGATATCAGAATTTTACAAAAAAGTATTTTGAAAAAGTGATAATTTTGATCATTTTTGACCAGTTTTCTGAAGTTTTAACCCCTGAAACTCAAACGTGCATATTGGACGGAGTTAGGAGCGAGTGCTTAACCTGCCGTTTAGAAAAATTTCCCCTACATGGGGATTTTTTCTAAAATAAAAAAAACAATCAGATACTGCCGCTCATCACGAAAACATTTTCTTATAAAAAAAAAATTCTGATTCTAGCAATGCACAAGTCACAACAATCGTCCAAATGGTAATTCTTATTCAAAATTAGCTGAACTTTTCAAATAAAAAAATCTATCGAAAGCACACGAATGGGATTTAAGGATTAAAACCTCTGGACCTCCGATTCGTGATCAGGGACCAAAATTACCCATAGAGCAAAGCTTCACGAAAATCGAAAAGGGGTCGGGGCAACTTTTTTCGATTTCGTGTGAGTTGGCAAAGAATTACCAATTTTTTAAAAGTAATCTTGTTTTAATTATTGAAGATTTTTATTTTGCTCGATAATTGTGAGGATTTTTTTGAAGGGCAACTAATTTTTTTTAATTGTTTTTTGGTAGAAAAATTTTAAAATTTCCTTGAGTTTACTTTTATTTATTCCTGCATTTTTTTTGTGTATGTATTTTAGTACATTCACTATTCACGATACAAACAAAAATTCATGAGTTACCCTAAGCCCACTTTCACAACGCCAAACCACAATAACTCAAAACGTCCACGTTCCTTTCTATCGAAACCATCCATCCATCAGGCTCGATCGATCAATTATTATTATTCGCTGATCCGTCGATCTGCCGCTGCCTAGCTGCTGCATTGACTTATCTAATCATTTTGATCAAAAGCCCATTTCCATCTTCCACCGTCTGGCGCGATGCAAATCCGTGTTGCCTCTGCCTGACTGCTTGCCATCACGTGCCATCATGTGTTTATTCTGCCCATTCCGTCTGTAATTCCACATGTGGGTTCCGCTTGAGAGTGGGGTTTTCTTTGCGAAACATGAATATTCATATAGGAAGATCAATTCTGAAAATTCAACGGTGTTCACATTTGAATATAAATTTTACAACCTATGTTTTAACATGAGAAAATAAACAAATTCTGAATTTTCCCCTGGTTGGACTCAACTTTGAAGATATTAAAATCATAAACCACCTGTTGCAGGTTTTGCATGCCCAACATAATTCAAATTACCTTCCAACGCCGTCCCAGCGAAGCTTTTGGCTTATTATGGGCGCACGTGAAGCATAAATTTTTCGATTAAGCTCGTGTCGTGTGAACGGGGTTTCAGCAGCAGTCGGATTGCTTTTTCCTCCAGACTTGCTGCTGCAGGTGTGGTCGAGGAGGATTTGCCTATACTTCACGGCTTTCCCGCCAATAGTGAGGGGAGACTAGTTCTGAGTCAGTGGGTCCGCTAAAGTCTAGCGTACGGAACGTAAAAGTAGACCCACTAACGGTGCCAATGGGATGGATTGTTTTGGTTTGCTGGCTGCACTTCCCTTTCGACGCCCGATTGCGGTGGAAACAGTTGGTAGACATCTGTTTTAAGTGTTTAAGCTAGAATGTTATGTTATTAATCAGAAATTTTGAGTAAAAAGTTGTATAATAAAGCTGAATAGTTGAGTAAACATTAAAAAACACTTAAAATTATAATTCCACAACACGATTTTGATGCATGCATTAAAAATGTAGCCCTTTAACTTTGTGTAAAAGTTCATTTGATTGATTGTTTTTTTTAGCAAACTGTTATGTATAAGAGATGAGAAAAGGTCAACAAACTAAGTGTGAAGACAATCGGTTTATTCCTTATCAAAGTTAAAACAACTTTATCAGAAAACTAAACTAGTTTCAAAAAGACAATACTTTCCCCCAAACGCATCTGCACACGATATCAAGCAGCGAAGAAACCGAACGAGGAAACTCTTCTTTCGACATCCGCCAAATAACAAAATAACCCATTTAACCACACTCGCGCATGCCAGAAATAGCCAGAAAAGCACTGGCGTAATAGTGCCGAGTAGCGTCTCAGCTCAGATGATTGCGAACGACTGATGTTACGCAACACCCCCCAAAATTATACACGCAAACACATGTCACACTGAACAAATGCTATGTTTTTCGGGTAAATTTGTAACAAAAAACGCCCGCCTTCAAATCTGTGCGATTTACTAAATTTAAACCTACCGACCGACGGAGCCGTAATTGCTCAAAGTACAATCTAGAACATTTCAAGAGTAGGAGAAACGTATTTTTACGATTTGCAAGTTGTAAAACCCCAAGTTATTCGCAAAAATGTAACTTTTTGAATGAATATAAATGTCCAACAGCTGCGAAGCAAAGTCGTGTCGAGAGCAGACAAGAATAGCTCCGATGTCCCGGGTGAAAAGCGCAAAGAAAAAATATCTATTGAGAAGTATTGGTATCGCAAAATCACAAAACTATTATTTTTTTTAAATTCAATAAAAATCTACGTTATTTCAGATGACCTTGACCCATTATTTTGTAAATAAGATCTAAAAATAACCCTCTAACAACGTAAACATAAACAAACGCCTCACGTCTAACAGTCTGGTAGGGACAGGTAAACAAGCCATTAATCCGGTCCTTAGACAGGTACCATTGAACTTGAGAAATCGCGTACATTCCGCGCTCATCGCACGAGTTTGTTGAGATGCCAAAAACGTGTCTCACACAGCGGTGTCACGTCCGCTGAACCCATTGTTATGAAAGCCTATAACTACTCAAAACATCATTCACATCTCACGGTCTGTCAATGCAGACCAAGGTACTACCTGTTCAAGATGGCGGCCGCCAACCCCGGGGGTAGTCTCTCGATGACGTAGACCACGCACTTGCGCACATGGCTCTTATGAAACGAGTGCGCGCACAGCTCTCACACAGCTGAGCGTCCCAAAATAGAACTCGAACACTGACTGATTGATGTCCTCTTTTCTGCTCTCTTCAACAGTGCAACAACAGCATGGCGCCATCATTCAGCAGCAGCAGACACCGGCGATGATTACGTCGGCCCCACAGACACCGTCCGCGCAGCTGTACCAGCAGCAGCAAGCACCAAGCTATCTGGTCCAGTCGCCGGGCATTCCGGCCGATGCTTCGCCACCGGTGTTTGAGCAGATCTTCAAGAACTCCCGCTTCGCTCAGGGTGGCAATGCTCTGTTTGAGGGTAAACTCAAGGGTAACCCGAAGCCTGAGGTTTCCTGGACTCGGAAAGGCGCACCACTTCTCGAGTCCGCGAAGCACAAACTCAGCTACAACCCTAGCTCCGGCCTCGTGTCGTTGCTGATCAACCAGATTGGCCCGGGCGATGAGGGAGAGTACACCTGCAAAGCGAGAAACGCCGTCGGCGAAGCGATCTGCTCGGTCTTTATCCAGCCGGAAGGTATGCCTGCGCCGCAGTTCCAACAGGTCAAGCGTGAACAGCAGCAACAGGTGATCCAGCAGAAGCAGACCACCACCCAGCAGCAGTTCAGCAATGGCTTCACACACATGGAGGAAGAATTCAAGGTCGATACCTTCGAGTATCGGCTGCTGCGGGAAGTCTCGTTCCGCGAATCGATTACTCGCCGCTACGGCGGAGAAACTGACGCTCAACTTATCACCACTCTGGACCGTGCTCTTGGCCCACCGGCAGCGCCGCAAATCAGTCAGAAACCAAGAAACTCGAAGCTAGTCGAAGGCTCCGATGCTGTTTTCAGCACCAGAGTTAGCGCCAACCCGCGGCCAAGACTGAGCTGGTTCAAGGACGGTCAACGTATCATCCCGTCCATGGACAAACACGACATCAGCTACTCGAACCAACAGGCCACACTTCGCATCATCAACGCCAACGCAAAGGACTCTGGCCACTACACTCTGCTGGCCGAGAACCCACAAGGATGCCAGGTTTCATCGGCCATCCTTGCCATCGAAGCGGCTCAGGAACAAGCCAACGTGGAAAGATCAACTCAAGAGTTTATCGAATCTACCGAAACTACCAAAGCTTTGACTCCGGCATTCGTCACCTTGATTCAGGACCAGGAAACTACCGAGGGAAAAATGGCTCGCTTTGACTGCCGTGTCACCGGTCGTCCGTACCCGGAAGTCGCCTGGTACATCAACGGAAAACTTGTCACCGATGATGCCACGCATAAGATTCTGGTCAACGAATCCGGTAACCACTCGCTGATGATTACCAGTACCAACCGCTTAGATCACGGCATCGTAACCTGCGTTGCTCGTAACAAGAGCGGAGAGATTGCTGCCCAAGCCAAACTAGTCGTTTGCGAACGCGAACAGGTCGTTGCACCCAAGTTCATCGAACGCTTCACCACTGTCAACGTGAAGGAGGGTGAGCCAGTGCGTCTGTTTGCACGTGCCATCGGTACTCCGATTCCGCGCATCACCTGGCAGAAGGACGGTGTCCCGCTGCAGGCTGGTCCGGACGTGCAAATCCTGTGGGACGACACTGGCTCCACCACCGTTGATATCCCACGAGCTAAGACGTCGGACGCCGCTTGGTATCAGTGTACCGCGCAAAACGTTGCCGGTACCACCGCTACCCGGGCTCGTCTCTTCGTCGAAACTCCGAAGGGACCAGCTCCGGAACAGCGTCGCCTCAATCTACCGCGTCCATCGAAGGTTATTCAACCAGAGTAAGACCCCACCAAAACAATTGCACCCATTACACAACAAACCAAATCAACCCCCATCATTTGTCTTTTAGACCCGCTCCGGAACCGGAGGTCATCTACCTGCGCCACGTTGAACGTGCCGCTCCGCATATGCCACCGAAGGAGGAGGACCGCGTGTATCCACCGCCCAAGTTTACCATCCCGTTGAACGATGTTGCCCAGGTCGAGGGCGGTAAGGTCCACTTCGAGGCCCGCATCGAACCGGTCTCCGATCCGACGATGCACGTCCAGTGGTTCCTGAACGGAAACTTGATTCAAGCAAGTGAGTACAAAAACATCCCCTGAGTCAACAATCGAGGTTACAAATTGATCAATTCTTCCGTAGGTTCCCGCGCCAACACCACGTTCCAGTTTGGCTTTGTCGCGCTGGACTTGCTCAGCATCGTGCTGGAGGACAGCGGCGAGTACACGTGCCGCGTGTCCAGCTCAACCGGAGTTGCCGAATCGCGTGCTATGCTCAGCGTGCAACCCAAGCCGCCAATCGAACAGCAGACCCAGCATCCGTCCACGCTGGAGCACATCCAGAACCTCGAGGACTACTCCAAGTACGCCCGCACCGAGAGTATCGAAGAGGTGGTCAACCAGAAGCCAGCGTTCAACCGCCCATTGCAAGATCTGGGACAGCTGGAGGAAGGACGAAACGCTCATTTTGAGGCTCAGATTACCCCAGTGAGCGATCCAACAATGAGAGTGGAGTGGTACAAGGACGGTCGCCCAATCACGGCCAGCTCCCGCATTACCGCGATCTTCAATTTCGGCTATGTTTCACTGAACATCATGCATCTAAGATCAGAAGATTCCGGTACATATACCGTGCGTGCCGTGAATCGCATCGGCGAAGCGATCAGCACTTCTACGATTGCGGTCATTAGCAAGGCTCCAGTTACAGGAGATTTGGGCATCGCTGAGCAGCAGAACTACATTCAACAGGTTCAGCAGTTGGAGCAATACCAAAAGTATCAGAACCAGAAATTCTACGAAGAAACTCCGGAGAGCACTCAGCGCCCCGAGTTCAAGACCCCAATTGCTGACCAGCTGAACGTCCGCGAAGGAGGATTTGCCCACTTCGAGGGTCGTTTAGAACCAGTCAGCGATGCAACTCTACGTGTAGAGTGGTTGAAGGACGGTCATCCGATCGAAGCTAGCTCGCGTATTACAACCTTCTGCAACTTTGGATACGTTGCTCTAACCATCAAGCAGGTTACCGTCCACGATGTCGGTCACTACACTTGCCGTGCCTACAACTCGCTTGGAGAGGCTCACATCACTGGCAAGCTGACGGTGGTGTCCCGCCAGGACATTATCGTTGACTCCCAGACTAGCCACATGGGCATGGAGAAGATTCAGTACTTGGAAGACTCTTCAAGATACTCGCGTACTACTCAGGAGGAACAGCAGGTTGTTTCTACGCAGCCACGTTTCCTGGGACCGTTGAAGGCAACCAACAAGATCGTTGAGGGACAGCGTGCTCACTTTGAGGCACGCCTTGAACCACAGTCCGATTTGACCATGCGCGTCGAGTGGTACCACAATGGACGCCCAGTGATGACTGCCAATCGCATTCAGACCTATCACGACTTCGGATACGTCGCCATGGATATCCTTGATGTCCGCGGCGAGGATTCTGGCACTTACACGCTGGTTGCCGCCAACGCTGCTGGACAGGCCCAGGTCGATGCTCAGATGATTGTTGAAAGTGAGTATCTTCTCAAACCACCTCATATGCCGGACATAGTATTGACGCTACTTTTATTTCTGTCTTGTTGTTTTGTGTAAAGTTGAATAAACAAACTTTGTAAACTCGTAGACACAATAGTAGTAGTAGAATCTTGTAGAATGTTTGCGTTTCCAGTTTTCAATTTCTTACTCAATCAACATTAGTCTACAGTAGCAGATTTGTTCTACATTCATCTTAAACTTTCCCCACAAAACAAACGAGGAACGTCTCACGATCACCACCAAGCAGTAGGGCACACATAAAATATCTGTCCGCTTCTTTACCCTTACAGCTCGTTCTGCCATCGATACCACCAGCATGCATCACGTTGTGGAACGTACCCAGCAGAAGCAGGAAACTCAGTTCGTTGAACCGCAGTACCAGATCGAAGAGTTGTGCAAATCCAAGCCAATCTTCACGCAGCTGCTGTCGGATCCGCAACCCGTCGGCGAAGGTCGTAACATCCATCTGGAGTGCAAACTGGAACCGCTGGGAGATCCCACGATGCGCGTAGAGTGGTTCCAAAATGGACGTCCGATTACCGTCGGTTCTCGCTTCAAGACGTACTACGACTTTGGCTTTGTTGCCCTGGACATTCTGCACTGCACCGCCATCGACTCCGGCGAGTACACCGTTCGTGCGACTAACCAGCTGGGAACTTCACATACTTCGGCTTGCGTGCGTGTTATTACCCGCTCGGACATCATCACCGAAGCCCAGAGCGATATGTCTCACGAGCAGCTGCAGTATCTGGAAGATGCTTCTCGTATGCGTCGTGATGTGCTCGAAGATATCACCGTCATGTCGCCGCCGCAATTCAACCGTCCACTGCACAACATTGAGACGTACGAGGGAACCAACATTCACTTGGAGTGTCGTCTGCAGCCCGTTGGAGATCCGTCGATGCGAGTCGACTGGTTTGTCAACGGAGTTCCGGTTAAGATTGGTCATCGCTTCCGCCCGGCGTACGAGTTCGACTACGTTGCTCTTGATCTGCTCGGTGTGTATGCTACCGATTCCGGTGTGTACACTTGCCAGGCCCGTAACTCTCTGGGTGAAGCTGTAACGTCTTGTTCGGTTCGTATCGTTGCCAAGAAGGACCTGATCATGGAGACTCAGTACCCAGCGGGTCTCGAGAAGATGCAGTTCCTCGAAGATATTTCGCGCTACCGCAAGACCGAGTTTGTTGATGAGATTGTCAACGTGAAGCCACGATTCGTAACGCGCCCGAAGAACATTGATCGCGCTCAAGAAGGAGGTCACGCTCACTTTGAATGCAAGCTGGAACCGGTCACCGATCCTAACTTGAAGGTTGAGTGGTACAAGAATGGTCATCCAATTACTATTGGTCACCGTTTCCGTCCGATTCATGACTTTGGATACGTCGCTCTGGATATCATCGACTTGATTGCTGAGGACTCTGGAACTTACATGTGCCGCGCAGTTAATTTGGTTGGCGTTGACGAAATCGCCGTTCAATTGATTTGTCGTGGATCTCAGCAGATCCTGACCTGCTCACAGAACGAGATGGGTCTGGAACAGATCCAGTATCTGGAAGAGAAATCCAGACAAACGCGTTCCGACTTCGGAGATGATATGCCTTCTCAGGCCCCAACCTTTACTACTTCTCTGAAGCACATTGAAATCAAGGAAGGCCAGCGTGCTCACTTTGAGTGTCGCCTGATTCCGGTGTCGGACTCAACGCTGCGTGTCGAGTGGTATCATAATGATGCTCCGGTTAAGGCTGGATCTCGTTTCACCGAAACCAACAACTTTGGATTCGTCGCTCTGGATATCATGGGTTGCTTGGCCGAGGATTCCGGTACTTACACTTGCCGCGCCGTTAACGCACTGGGTGAGGCTGTCACTTCGGCAACTTGCGTTGTGCACACTCGCAAGAGCATCTACTCGGAGTCTCAACACGAACATGCTTTGACCAGCTTGCGTTATCTGGAGGACAACTCGCGCTACCAGCGTGAGACCGAAGTTGATGAAGTCGTTACCCAGGCTCCAGTGTTCACACTGCCGGTGAAGGACGTCAAGGTCGCTGAGAATCAAGCCGTGCACTTCGAGGCTCGTCTTGTGCCAGTAGGTGATCCGAAGATGCGTGTCGAATGGTTGAGAAACGGAGTTGCCATTGAGGCGTCCAACCGTGTCACCACCATGCATGATTTCGGTTATGTTGCCCTGAACATGAAGTACGTCAACCCTGAAGATTCCGGAACCTACACGTGCCGCGCTACCAACGACCTTGGGCAAGCTGTTACCTCAGCCAAGCTGATGGTCCAGTCCAAGGCCGCTCTTGACCTGGAAACCCAAAACGAAAACGCCATGGAGAAGATCCACCAGCTTGAAGACTCGGTTCGTTTCGCTCGCAGAGAAGAGGAAGAGTTTGTTGTCACTCAGAAGCCCAAGTTCACCACGAAGCTACATGGCCCAACCAACTTGGTTGAACAGCAGAGCGCCCACTACGAGTGTCGCATTGAACCGTACCCAGATCCGAATTTGAAGGTCGAATGGTATCACAATGGACAACCGCTGACCACTGGACATCGCTTCCGAACTACCTATGATTTCGGATTCGCTGCTTTGGATGTGCTGACCGTCTACGCTGAAGATTCCGGAGAATACACGTGCCGTGCTACCAATCAACTGGGATCTGAAACGTCGTCAATCTCGTTGAACGTTCAGTCCAAGTCTGGTATTGTGCGCGAGACTCAGCATGAAGGAGCTCTGGAGAAGATCCAGTACCTAGAGTGCGATGCACGCTACGGACGCAAGGGTGACGATGAACACTTTGTTGCCGAAAAGCCAGCGTTCGGTCGTCCATTGAAGAATGCCGCCGTCACCGAAGGTCTGCCGGTACATTTGGAAGCCACGCTCACTCCGGTCAACGATCCGACCATGAAGGTCGAATGGTACTGCAACGGACGTCCGATTCAACAGGGACACCGTTTCAAGACCACGTACGATTTTGGTTTCGTAGCTCTCGACATTCTGTACGCACACGCTGAAGACACAGGTACCTACATGTGTAAGGCGAAGAATGCGGTTGGGGAGGCTGTCACGACATGCGCTGTTAAAGTCACAGGTAAACGATCTCTGAAATTTTGTTACGATTCAATGTAATTTAATACTTGTTTTATTTTGTAGCAAATGCTGGATTATATTTGGAGACTTTGGATGAACAGCGGTTGCAGAAGATTAAGGAACTGGAGAGCTACCAGAAACCACAAACGCCGGAGGTTGAGCCAGCTAAGCAGAAGCCGGTATTCCTCACGCCACTAACGAATCTGGAGAACCTGAAGGAAGGTGACTACGCACATCTGGAATGCCGCGTCGAGCCGATCAACGATCCGAATCTGAAGATTGAGTGGTTCATCAACGGAAAAGCCATCCGTGCGGGACATCGTTTCCGCACGACTCACGACTTTGGCTACGTTGCTCTGGATATTCTGTACGTGTACGGTGAAGATAGCGGCACTTACATGTGCAAGGCCACAAACATGGTTGGCGAAGCTGTCAGCACGTGTAACATTCGTGTGGTCAACAAGCGTAGCATCATTTTTGACTCGCAGCATCCTGATGGATTGGAGAAGATTCAAAAACTGGAAGCTCAAGTGCGTCCGTCGCGACTGGAACTCCAAGAACCGGATGTCATTGCTCCACGCTTTGTAACTGAGCTCCGTGGTACTACCGAAGTCCAGGAAGGCCAGACGGCTCACTTTGAAGCCCAGGTGGAACCGATTCACGATCCGAATCTGCGCATTGAGTTCTACCACAATGGAAAGCCGCTGCAGTCTGCCTCGCGTTTCCATATCACTTTCGATTTCGGATACGTGGCCCTCGATATCCAGCACTGTGTTGCTGAAGATGCTGGCGAGTACTCTGTGAAGGCCATCAACGCTAAGGGTCAATGCAAGTCTTCCATTAACATGAAGGTTACCGCTAAGGGATCGATCATTTCCGAGACTCAACACCCAGAAGGATTGGACAAGATTAAGCAGCTGGAAGGAGCCGCTCCGTTCAAGCGGCCAGAAATTCAAGATGCCGTTACGAAGCAGCGTCCCGTGTTTACTCAGCCACTGCAGAACCTTGACTTTGTTGCTGAAGGTCAGACCGCTCACTTCGAGTGCCGCCTGATCCCTGTTGGTGATCCAAATCTGAGAGTTGAATGGTTCAGAAACGAAAAGCCGCTGGAGGATAGCTCTCGTATTTCCAAGCAGCACGACTTTGGATATGTTTCGATGGATCTGTCTCACGTTCGTGAAGAAGATGAAGGAGTCTACATGTGCCGTGCCATCAATCCACTTGGCGAGGCTGTCACCACTGCTTCGATGAGAATTCGCACAAAGGCCAGCATTCAGATGGACTCGCAGCACCCGGAGGGCATGAAGAAGATCATTCAGCTGGAACAGCCGCATGCTCCTCGGCCAGAGGAACAGGAAGCTGGATTCGAAAAGCCAATCTTTACTCAACTGCTGACTGGACCATCGGAACTTTGGGAAGGCCAGCATGCTCATTTCGAGGCTCGTGTTGTCCCAGTTGGTGATGCCAGCATGAAGTACGAATGGTATGTGAACGGCGTTGAGCTCAAGTTGGGATCACGATTCCATACTACGCACGACTTTGGATTCGTTACTTTGGATATCAACTCGGCTGTTGCTGAAGATTCTGGCGTTTACATGTGCAAGGCTATCAACAAGGCTGGAGAAGCTGTTTCGTCCACGATGATGAAGGTCAAGTCGAAGTCTTCGATCGCTGGAGAGCCACTGCTGCCCGAAGCCTGGGAGAAGATTCAGCTCAAGGAAGCTGCGATGAACCGCGTACCAGATATGTTCGTCGATACCACTCCACAGCAGGCTCCAGTTTTCACTACTCATCTGGAAAGTCACGATAAACTGCAGGAAAATCAGCACGTCTATCTGGAAGCCCAAGTCGAGCCTCGTGCCGATCCTAACCTCAGAATTGAATGGTTCAAGAACGGTATGGCCATCACTACTGGTGCCAGAATCCGCAGCACTTTCGATTTCGGACTCGTCACTCTTTCTATCAACGGACTCCGCGCTGATGACTCTGCTATCTACACATGCAAAGCTACCAACAACCTTGGTGAAGCTGTATCGACTGCTACTCTTAAGATTGAAGGCAGCCACTGGCTGTTGGGAGACACTCTGCACCCGGCTTCCGTACAGAAGATTTCCGATCTGGAAGCTCCGCGTGCAGGACGAGGTGACGCACCTGAGCCGCAGTACGAGTCACCGGTGTTTGTAACCCACTTGAACAACGTGGAATGCAAGGAAAACGAGAATGTTCACTTCGAATGCAACGTTGAACCGTCCAAGGATCCGACCATGCAAATTGAGTGGTTCGTCAATGGCAAGCCACTGCCTACTGGAGCCCGATTCAAGACAACGTACGACTTTGGATTCGTTTCGCTGGATATCAGCGGAGCTTATGCTGAGGATTCTGGTATTTACACATGCAAGGCTACGAACAACAAGGGATCAGCTTCGACTTCTGGATCGTTGAGATGCACTAGCACCACTTCTATGTACTTGGACACTCAGCATCCGCAGGGTAAGGCTGGTCTGGAGGCGGTTCAAGATACTGAAGCCGCTTTGGCCAACCGTTACAAGCGCCAGGATTCCAAGCCGGAAGCCGCCTACCCGAAACCAACATGGACCGTCGAGTTGCAGTCAGAGTTCCGCCTCAACGAGGCCGAATCTCTGCACTTGGAAGGACAAGTTGAACCCAAAAACGATCCTAACCTCAAAATTGAGTGGTACTTTAATGGTAAAGTTTTGGAGCACGGATCGCGCTTCAAGATGACCAGTGACTTTGGATTTGTTACACTGGATCTGACCGAGGTTTACGAACGCGACCAGGGTATCTACACGTGCAAAGCATACAACTATTCCGGCGAGGCATTCACATCGTCCACGATCTACTGCGTCACGAAGGAAAGCTTGATCGAACGTACTCAGCATCCGAAGGGAACCGAAGGCTTGGAGAAGATTCAGGATCTGGAAGAATCGCTGCGCAGACAGGAAGCTGGACAAGCCGATTCCGATGCTGGACATGCGCCGAAATTCACCTCCGAATTTGTTGCCGTTACCAACGTTGAGGGAGAGATCGCTCACTTCGATGCTACCCTCATCCCGACTGGAGATCAGTCGATGGTGATTGAATGGTTCTACAACGGTAAGCAGCTGGAGGCTAGTCACCGCGTGCGTACAGTCTATGCCTTCGGAATGGTTGTGCTTGAGATTTTGGGCACCAAGATTGAAGATTCCGGAAACTACACTTGCAAGGCCACCAACAAATGGGGAAGTGCCGAAATCAGCGTTCAGCTTGAGTGTGTCGACAAGTCCGCTGGTCAAAAGCCTCGTTTCACTACCCAGATTCAGAACCTGGAGGGCTTGAAGGACGGACAGTCGGCCCACTTCGAGTGCACTCTGGTCCCAGTCAACGATCCAGAGCTTAAGGTCGAATGGTTCCACAATGGCAAGCCTCTGCGTCACTCAAACCGCATCAAGCCAGTTTCCGACTTTGGATATGTGCTGCTGGATATTGCCTACGTTCAGAGCCACGACTCGGGCGAGTATGTTTGCCGTGCATCGAACAAGTATGGAGAGGACAGTACTCGTGCTACGCTGAAGTGCACTGGCAAGGGAGGAGTTTACTTAGAGTCGCTGCAACCCGATTCATTGGCCAGAATTCGTGAGCTCGAGAGCCAAGCTGGCATGAAGCCAACTGCCGCTGGATCTCCAGTCGGAGAAGCACCACGTTTCATCACCAAGATTGCCGATGTTACGAAGCTGGTCGAAGGTCAGAGCGCTCACTTTGAGGCTAGACTTACTCCAGTGACCGATCCCGATTTGGTTGTTGAATGGTACTGGAATGGACAGAAGCTGCCGCATGGACATCGTTACCGCACGTTCCACGACTTTGGCATTGTTATCCTGGATATTTTGTACTGCTACGAGGAGAACTCTGGAGAATTTGAGTGCCGTGCTACCAACAAGTATGGCTCAGACAGTACCAAGGCTACGCTGAAGTGCGTGTCGAAGGCCAATCTGATTCTGGATTCGCAGCTGCCACGTGGAATGGAAGGAGGCTTGGAGAAGATTCAGACTCTGGAAGACTCGCTGGTTCGTACTCGCGATGAACGTGAACGTACCGAAGGAGGACGTGCTCCAGTGTTCACCGTTCCATTGTCGAACATTGACAGCCTTCGTGAAGGTGAGAGCGCTCACTTTGAGGGCAAACTTACGCCGACTGACGATCCTAAGCTCAAGGTTGAATGGTTCTGGAATGGCAAGCCACTCAAGACCGGATCTCGTTTCCGTACGTTCTGCGACTTTGGATTTGTTATTCTGGAAATTTCGCCTGTGTATCCGGAAGACTCCGGTGAATACTCGTGCCGTGCTACCAACGAGTATGGAGAAGCTGTTACATCGTCTACGATGAAGGTACAGGGTAAACGTAGCATCATCATGGAGTCGCAGCTGCCGAAGGGAATGGAAGGCACTATTGGAAGAATTGCTGAACTTGAGGGTCTTGGAATGCCACATGGAGGCATTTCTCCTGATGATGATACCGGCAAGCCGCCAGAGTTCATCACTACTCCGTCGGATCTTACGCTTACGGAGAACTCGTTGGCTCATTTCGAGTGCCGCCTGACTCCCATCAACGACCCAAGCATGCGCGTGGAATGGTACCACAATGGCAAGGCCTTGTGGGCCGGATCTCGTATCAAGACTATCAACGACTTTGGATTTGTTATTCTGGAGATTGCCGGATGCTATCAGCGTGATTCTGGATTGTACACGTGCAAAGCTACCAACAGCCACGGTGAGGCCACTGTGTCGTGCAAGTTGACTGTTCGCGGTCGCCAGGGTATCATCATGGAGCCCCAGCTTCCATCGAACTTCCGCAGTGGTACGGAGAGCATCCAGAAACTGGAGGAGCAGCTGCACAAGCGCGATGAGATGATGGCCGATGAAGAAGAGGGACGCCCACCGAAGTTCACTGTCGAGATCAAGGACAACGAAAACATCGCTGAAGGTGGTCCAGTTCACTTCGACTGCCGCGTTGAACCAGTCGGAGACTCATCTATGAGAATCGACTGGTACCACAACGGCAAGCCGTTCGCTACTGGCTCGCGTGTGCACATGCTCAACGACTTTGGCTTCATTGCGATGGATATGGATTACGCTTACGTTCGTGATTCGGGAGTGTACGAGTGTCGTGCTACGAACAGATGGGGAACTGCCTCGACGACTGCCAAGGTCACTGTTGTGTCCCGTGGTGGTATTGTGCTGGATTCTCAGTTGCCAGAGGGTATGACCGCTTCCAAGCTGAAGGAGTTGGAACGTGGAAAGGTTACCCTGCATACCCAGGAGGAGCGTACTTTCGGACCACCGAAGTTCGTCTCCCAGATCCAGTCGACCACCATCGATGAAGGTGAAACCGTGCGTTTCGAGTGCCGTGTTGAGCCCAAGGAAGATCCCAAGCTGCGAGTTGAATGGTTCCGTAACGGTAAGCCACTGCCAAGCGGACATCGCTACAGAACCATCTACGACATGGGCTTCGTTTCGTTGGATATCCTGTCGGTGTACATCGAGGATGCCGGTGACTACGTTTGCCGTGCTTACAACGAGCATGGCGAAGACGTCACCAAGGCGCACGTGAGCTGCAAGAAGCTGCCGTCGATTGTACTGCAGAACCAGATCCCGAAAGGAATGCAGAAGTCCGAGACGTTGATGCAGATGGAAGCCACGATCAAGAAGTACACCGAGGAGATCTTCCTCACCGAAGACGACCTGTTCGATCCGGACCGCAAGCAGCCACCGCGCTTTGTCACCCAGATCAAGGACCAGACCAGCCTTACCGAGATGCAGGCCACCAAGTTCGAGTGCCAGCTGGCTCCGGTCGGCGATCCGAACATGAAGGTGGAGTGGTTCTACAATGGCAAACCACTGCCGTACAGTAAGTAGCTTATTGAGTTGGATTCAGATTATTTTTGTACAACATTTTGCTATCCATTCGCAGAGAACCGCTTCACGCCGATCTACGACTTTGGCTACGTTGCGATGAACTTTGGCTGGATCTACCCGGAGGACAGCGGCGAGTATCTGTGCCGTGCCACCAATCTGTACGGAATGGACGAGACGCGTGCCACCATCAAGACCACCGGCAAGCCGGGCATCATCTACGACTCCCAGCTGCCAAAGGGCATGAAGAGTATCCAGAAGATTCGCGAGATGGAAGCGCTGTGGAACTTGAAGTAAGTTTTTAAGTGGTTGTGATTTGAAAATTATGGTTAATTCATCGTTTGGTGTACAGTATTCCAGAGGTTGTCGACGAGAGCCAAAAGCCCAAGAAGGAACCTGCGTTTGTCAGCAAGCCCGAATCCATCGAGGTCGAGGAAGGTGAATGGGCTCGGTTCTGCTGCCGTGTTACCGGTCATCCGAAGCCGAGAGTTATGTGGCTCGTCAATGGACACACTGTTGTCAATGTAAGTGCGGAGTTGGACCTGGATGATGAATTGATGTAACCTGATGGTTGTTTTTTGTAGGGTCAACGCTATAAGCTCACGTATGACGGTATGTACCACTTCGATATTCCGAAGACTCGGCAGTACGATACGGGCAAGATCGAGGTCATCGCTCGCAGCTCTGTTGGTGAGGCCGTGGCCAGGTGTGAGCTGACGATCACTCCACGTAAAGACGACTACCGTGGAGTGTTGAAGAACTCTCCAAGACGTAAGTACTTTATAAGAAAACACGTTTATATTTAGGTTACGACAAAGAAAATGAAAACTTCTCTACTATCTCACTCACACCAACGCAAATTAAAGAAACGAATCCAGACAATATCGCAAACAGAAATCAATTCTTTATACGATTATATATAAATCGCTTTACTTCTGGAGTTTTTCAACAAATCTTAATTCACACTAACACGACACGCTTCAATTTTGAGAAAAAAATCTAAACAAACTTACAAAACTTGAGCATTCGCACCGAATCACCAAACAAACCAAACTCCAATGCCAAACCACAAACATCCCACCCACACCTGGGAGACACCTTTGTAAAAAAGTACAAATCTCACGACACCAAGTCCCAAGATCCCTCGAATTCCCTCCTCCCCAAAATCCCCAATCTGCTTACGAATCTTCGGGAGAGCATCGGTAGCTGCTTCAACCGCAACCTCCAAGACGCTTACGGTGCGCAACGTGGACTGCAGCGCCGCACTTCAGACCAAGTATGGGCTAGTACTATTCACTTTTAGGGAATGTGCTCTAACCCTCCAGACTGGCAGTGGTAACGAACGACCCTTCCTCCCGGATTATGGACAAAGCGATCATCGTTTCTTCATGGTGTTTCTCTATATGTGTAGCTAATGCGTTGTAGAAGTAGCGCTTCCTGTAAATAATCTATCTAAAACCACTCTCTCTAGCTCTCGATCTCTATGTAGTTCTTTCAAAGACCTAGCCTACCGCATGGTGGTGAGTATCCGGTAGAAGGTAGCGATAGCTAGGCATCATTAATCCGTATCTTCTGATCTTGATGTTGTTTGACCTTACATTTGTAAATAATCTCTAGACTTTAATCCGTGCAAGCATGCATACTTTTCAGCAATCAAGGTATCTTTGTAGCGTAACTCCTTCTATCTAACGCTGTTTCGGGTCCCGATTGGACCATGACTCTCGTATAACTAATCACTGGTCAAGAACCGCTAATGTTACTGATACCTTTGTGTCTGTATGTGTACATGTGTTCCGTGCAGCCTGGTACGATTACGACCTGGTCTCCTACCAGAAGGGTCGCGTCGACACCGACCTGGAGACCACCCTGCAGGAGGAAACCAAGAAGAAGCGCAAGGGTATCAAGGCTCAGCACCTGAAGGTCAAGGAGAAGACCGAGAGCGAAACCGAGTGGCAGAAGTCGGTCAAGAAGAAGAAGAACGACGACTACTATAACAAGCTCGCCAAGGTTGAGAACGAACAGCTGGTGAAGGAGCAGCGGCTCCGCGAGGACAAGCACCAGTTCGCGATCCCTGGCGAGAAGGTTGTGGGCCAGTCGTTGGCCAAGGGAATGGCGTCCGCATATGAGGAGACAATGTGAGTTTTGCTTGGATTTTTGTTGCTATGTTGAGACTGATTGTTTTAATCCCTCTTTCAGAGATGAATCCAAGGAGACCGAATCGACTACGGTGGAAAAGAAGCGTGTTATTCCGGATCCGCTGGAGACGTCGGTTCAGGGTAAGGAAGTGCACGTATCGCAGCAAAAGCAAACCCAGAAGGAAGTCCATGACGATAAGGAGATCATCCGCAAGATAACGGCTACGGAAACTACGGAGGTAGAACACAAGGGAACGACCCAGGAGCGCATTGTTGAGGGTCCGGTGAAGCCGGCTACTCCGCCAGTGTTCACCAAGAAGATTCAACCGTGTCGTGTGTTTGAGAACGAGCAGGCCCGCTTCGAGGTCGAGTTCGATGGAGATCCAATGCCAACGGTCAATTGGTTCCGCGAGAACTTCCAGATCAACAACTCATCGGACTTCCAAATTCATACGTTCGGAACCAAGTCGGTGCTGATCATGCGCCAGGTGTTTATGGAAGATTCGGCTGTGTTTGCGGTGATCGCGGAGAACCGTGGAGGTACTGCCAAGTGCAGTGCTAACCTGGTCGTTGAGCAACGTCGTCAGCAGGGTCGTGGTGGAGTTATTCCGCCGAGCTTCGTCAACACGATTTCGGATACCAGCGTGACCGCCGGTCAGCTTGCCCGCTTCGATGCGAAGATCTCCGGAACGAAACCGCTTGATGTGTACTGGTTGAAGAACGGACAGAAGATTACGCCAAACATTAAGTACAAGATTCTGGAGGAGGACAACAACTACACGCTGTTGATCATTGAGGCGTACGCCGAAGACAACGGAAAGTACGAATGTGTTGCCATCAACGGGGCTGGAGAAGCCCGCTGCGATGCCGTTTGCAACGTGGACACACCGCACACGCCAATCATTGAGAAGCCCGCTACCCCTGGTACGGAGCGTCCTCCGAGTCTAGTGGAACCTCTGAAGGAAAAGACCGTTCCCGAGGGTCAATCGGTCGAGTTCCGCACACGAGTGACTGGCAAGCCAAGCCCGACCGCGCAGTGGTTCAAGGGTGACAAGCAGATCAAGCCCTCCAAGTACTTCCAGATGGCCAAGGACCGGGACTACTTTACGCTGATCATTACGGAGGCGTTCCCCGAGGACGAGGGCGAATATCTGTGCATTGCGTCGAACGCGGGCGGTGAAGTGCACACCACGGCCAGCCTCAAAGTGGTCACACCCGGAATGCAGGACGCCGCACCGAAGCTGACCGAGATGAAGGACTGCGTGGTCGACGAGGGCGCTCCGGCCCAGTTCAAGACGCAGATCGTCGGCAAGCCGTCCAAGGTGACGGTGCAGTGGCTGCGTGAGGGACTGCTGATTCCGGAGTCACCCGATTTTCAGGTGAGTCAAATTTTTTCGATTTAAAAGACGGTTATAATTTAAAATTTTGACATGGATTGAATATCAGGGATCACAAACAGCCATTAAATCCATTAAATGAGGCCATCTGCCAACATCAAAAATGTGTTCCTGCAACATTCCATGACACGGACAAACTCCAGTCGGTTTTCACTTTCATCCTTGGCAGACACCTTCATCTTAGAATGTCTAGCAAAATTCTTGGCAGGTCACTAATCATCGTACGCTGTCGCGGCCACGACCAACCACGACGTGAACTAAAATTTTAATTAAGCTGAAATCATCACCACGCCTGGCTTGAAATTGAAAAGTGAGTCATGTGCAGCACCTCAGACTTGGTGCGTTGACAGCTTGCAAAAATGTTTACAGCCGAAAATAGAGCACCAGAGCGTGGACTTCACTTTACAGATGATTTATCGCTTCTCACCTGTAATAAAATTTTAGGTAAATTCGCTGCACACACGCGCGGGCTTGTTCCGACGAGATGTTTACACCTTGTGGTACCACCTCTACAGAAAGTCCGAGAGGAACGTTGCCAAGCCAAAAATGGTCCGACGCTGATTCAAGAACAAATTGTTTGGACAAAATGTCAGCGTGGTAACCAGGACAGAATTTGACCGTCATCGGACATGCTTGGTTCTTTTTTGAGTGTTTTGGCATTTAACCAAATTACCTTTATTATTTCGGAATTGATGTGTTTTTCGCTGGTGACGGGCGATTTCGTCTCCAATTAGAAGATCTGTATACTTTTTGGCTAATTAGCAACAAAGATGGTGTCTGATGGTTGATTTTTTGACGTAGACTACGTCTTACTCGAAGGAACTGGGGAACCATTCCAAAAAAACCCGGGCCGCAGGCCTAGAAATGACTTGTGAGATTTCAAACGCTTATTCAAAGCTTCCTTCAAATCGAATCGGCACGATTTCAGTTGAATTCGATTCGAAAATTATTCAGCAATTTTCTATTAGATTTTCAATGTTGGAAAAATGGTTTTACTATTGAAACAAATCAATATTTTATTTTTTTTCGAAATGCTATTTCTTCAAAATTAAGATATCGAAAATCCTATGTCCACATATCAAAACTTTACGTATTCTTCGCCATTCCGGTTATGTCTGTGACATAACTACTTTGACTTTTTATCCAGGTTTTTAAGCGAAGATGGCGTTCGAATGTTGAACGTTCGAAATGTCAAAATCATGCAGTAGCACCAACATTAGAAAAAAATGCGGCTGTCATGCCATGGCACACTTTTTTCGTAATGTTGGTACCACTGCGTGTTTTTGACATTTCGGGCGTTTACCATTCGAACGCCATTTTCGCTTAAAAATCTGGATAGATTTAGAATTCTTTGAAAACTTTGGAAACAAAAAAGGACGTTAAATTGAATTACAAAAACAACAAGCAAAACAAATAGAATTTATAATTGGGTCCAAAAGCCCTATGTTAGTAAAAGGAACGTAAAAGAACAATTTCTGATCACTTTATTTTTGCAAAATATAAAAAAAAAATCAATTATGTTTCGATAAATTGATGAATTGCCAAACAAAAATCAAAATTGAATTAAAAATCAATTTTCAACCTTTTGTGGTCGTTCAAAGTTTCATTGTGCTCAGAAAAAAAAGCTTTATTGCTGAAATAAAACCCGCAATCAAAACTCGATTTTAAGACCTAATTGAAACTTTCTTGAGATATTTTCGATTTTATTTTCATAAACTTTTATTACTAGGTTCTTTTTATTTTAGAATTTTGAAATTCTTAAATATCAACCCATTTTGTTCAATCTCATTCCAGATGATCACCGAGGGCAACAACGCCGTGCTGCTGATCGGCACCACCTACGAGGAGGATTCCGGCCTGTTCACCTGCCGGGTGACAACGTCGGCCGGCCAGGTCGAAACGTCCGCCAAACTGATAGTCAAAAGTAAGAATGCACAGTAAATAATAACAAAACTGTCCCTCATCCGTTGATTTTCCGTTTCCTCTTTGTATTTGTATACTCAACTCTTTTTTTTTTTAATTGTCAATTTGATCTTCTCTTGATTTATATATTTTTTCTGTTCAAGACTTTTCAAACCACAATTAAGTTGTTGTTGAAAATTAATTTCGGTTTTTCGTTTTACCAAACCTAACCCCCCACCCCCCACAACCACCCCTCAATGACGGTTTTTGTAGACACTAGCGATGTGTAAAACCGCGAGCAATACAAATTCTTGTTGGAAAGAGACAAACAGATTTCACATCACTCCGTGTGCCCACAGTGAGAGTGAGAAACCAAGCAAGCCCCCAGAAGAAGGAACATTGACACACTTGAGAGAGAGAAAGAAACGGATTTCGGCATTATTACACTAAACTAGAGAAAAATATTTAGATTATAACAAAATAAAAGGAAATTAATTGCAGTGCATAAGAGCTTTAATGACAAGTTGTGCAAAAAAAATCAAATTAAAAAGCAAGCAATTAGTCAAGTTCAAGTCGAAAATGCTGTAGTTGTAGTTAGTGCCAAAAGCGCGGCGCGTTCTCAATTTCCGGCAAAAATCACAGACAAACAGACTTTGCAAATAAAAAAAGAAGTCTATTTGTCTGCGATTTAGAAGTAAATTTACGCTGAAACACTTGTCTGTTCACACTTCTTTGTTATTTTACCGCCACATTTTCGTTATACGTTTTTGATTACTCTTGCAAAGTTTATGTTTACAAAAAAACAGATTTTTAAGGTTAGGATTAAGGAAGCTACCCCCGCAGCAGCAGCGTGAGTGCATATTGAAGAAGAAAAAAAGTCCAAAAAAAAGCAAGGCTACTTCCCTACTAGTCGTCAAAGTCCCCAAGCCCTGCCTACCCCCCAAAACTTAATCAGCACACTTAGGATGAGATTAAGAAGTGACTATTTATTTATCGTCTTATTTATTATATTCATACAATGAAGTTTATACAACTATGATAGCTTATTAAAACACAAAACCAAACCACGCTAGTGATAAACCAAGCAGCTTAACAAATAAAAATTGCAAGCAAAATATTTAAAATTGAAACTTCTTTTTAATCGAAACCAAAACATTGATGATTTTTCGCGAGAGTTTGGCAACACTGGCTGCTGTCACCAATAGAAAGCAACAACAAAAAAAAACACAAAATATTACTCAATTTTGGAACTCGAATTGGCGCAGTCTTCCGCTGCTTTCCACACCAAAAGTAAGTGAAAGCAGTCCAGGAATGACGGTCCTTCCAAAAAAGTTAAAATGCTTCATAAAAAATTATCAAATTAACCCCCGCCCGAAGGCACTCTCCACGATGCAGTGTGCAGATGAACAAAAAAAAAAATAAGCACACCCCTCGTCGGCAGAGTTGCCAGCACTTTCGATGACGTTAGCCCAAAACGCTCAATCAACGAAAACAGCGATGGAATGTCGCGGATGCTTCTTTTTGTGACTGGCAACACTTGTGTCAGTTTTTGTAAACTTTTACTCGACTAATTCTAGCAAAACAATGCAAAAGGGCCGTTGTGGATTTGTAAACAAAGAGTGTGTCCTGCTTACGCTAGAGGATGTTTACATCTGACATGAAAGGGACACACTCTTTGTTTACAATCCCATAACGGCCCTTTGGCATTGTTTTGCTAGAATTGCACTTAACTCCCGGTGGTTTGGCACGTTTTAGTTTGACAATTTTTAGTTTGTACCCCGTTGGTTTGACACAGTCAAACTAAAAAGTGACGAACTGTCAATTTTGACAAAGTCTCACGCATACTGTCAAAACAAATTTTTGACAAAAAAGTAGTTTTCTCGAGTATTTTTCGAAGTTCTTAAAAAATCTACAAAAACAAAATTTTCAACAATTTTTCTCTCCGTGCATTCCGACATCGCTCCCAACTCAGCCCAGAAACGCTCTCACTCTCGCGCGAGATCATCAATCTTGGCAGCGCAGTGCTCGATTCGAGCAGTTTGTTTTCCCGATTCTGCGTCCGCGCCAATGCTTTCCAGCTCCGATTTTCCCCTTATTTTTTCTGAGGGGGTGTGTGAAAATCCGAACCGCTAAACGAAAGTGAAAACCTGTCAGCATTAAGCCGCAATTAATTGATCGCCGGACTCCGCCACCTAGCGGCGGTGTGCAAAACAAAAATTACGTGATTTTTTCGAGTAGATTTGAGGTGGTTCCGTGTGCAAAATCTTCGGAGCGCGCAAGGTGCAAACCGTTTGGAATTTTCCAAACGTGAGTCAGCGGACTCACGCGTGGCGCGCGGAAAGCCGATACAGAGAGATATTGGACGTGTGAAAAGCGCTTTTCCTGCTCCGTGGATTCTGGGAAAATTTTCACACACGGGCGCACGCACGGCGAGCACCCGCCGCGAGGGTTATTTTTAGCCCCCGTCACAGTCCGGGAAATTCGAGTCCCGGGCGGCGGACACTCGACGGCAGGCCCCGCCGGCTAATGGACGTGAAAATGAGCCCGTAAATTGCACTTCTTTAATGACAGGTCCCACTGGTTCGGTTTTCCACTGCTCTGAGAGGGAGAGGAATTAAAAAAAGTAGACGGAGGTTTCGGATAACAAAAGACTAACGGACTTTCACTTTGAATCGGTTTTGACTTTATTTACTGCATTTTTTTTTTTTTTGCGGTTGAAGCAACTTTTGCACATTAATTTTAATTGGGCGGTCGGACGCAGAGTTTCGCGAAAAGTGCGCGAGATTAAATTTGAAACAACCGACAGCCAGGAAATCAACGCTTGAGCGATTCTTTTTGTAACTAAGGCACGGCAAAACATACCCTCGTAATAAGACAAACACACAGAATAGCGGCAATAAAGTTTCTGAAAATAGCTTTAAATTAGGATCTTTTTACTTGGCCACCCCTCTTTCGACCCCGAGCGAGAACCCTGAGCGAACGATCAAGGCTGGTTCCTTGGTACGAGATACGATTTATGGCCGCTACCGGCGGAACCTTGATCTCCGGACGCGCGCGTGTGTTTTGATGGTCCCAAGTTGACGCCATCTGGTTTCCAGGTTGGTTTACCACCCTCTCTACCAAATCGCGCCAACTTGTACCGGGCGAAATTTTCTAGAACTTTCCGCCAAGGATGCGTTGTCCTGTCCGCATTCGGACCGTTGAATCACGTTTCGCGGCCGATTGGTTCCGTTGTCACGCGAGTCCCACGCCACCTGTCCGCGGCTGTCATTCGCGTGCCACCCCGTGCAAAACAATAAACAACCGCTGAATCATCGCGGCTTGACCGTTCGCTCTCGCTCCAACTAGAACCTTGCCTTGGACTTGGACTCTCTGTATGCACTCAACGCGCTGCCAAAGTAGCTTCCTCCCGGCCGGACACTTCCGGCCCGGCATCAAGTGTGTCCTGTTCGAATAAAAATCGAAAAACAAAACAATAGATTAGCATTGTGGTAATCCCGGGCCGACGACGCAACCGCTGCTTGTTTGCAAACTTTGATGCAACTTTGAGCCGCTGCGTCGCGACGCGCAATCAAAAACATCGATAAATCAACCAGTCCGGCGAGAGCTGGGCACGTATACTTATCTTTTTAACGGCTTTTCTTTCGGCTCGTCTAAATATAAGCTCTCTTTTGTTTAATTTCGCTGCTGCTTCGGGCCGGCTGCGGGTCACTTTGAAAGTGGCCCCGGGGTCGCGCCGCGCCGGTGCACTAACTGCAACACTGCTAGGGACACGCTTTGGAGGACCATTAATTAACTCACGTAGGGACCAGGGCAGAACTAGCCGCTTGCTGCAGGGCACTAATCTACTCAATGTTTCACTAGTTTTTAAGGCTCTAACTTATTGATTATTGTTTAAGTGACCTAGCTCGTAAGACAAACACTACCAACTGGTTTATTTTGTTTTTTATTATATAGTTTTTGTAAAACGACCCAATTAACCATTCGCGATCACGACACTTTTATAAATTTTGTTTAAGTCGCGTCCAAGCGAAACAAGTACGTTAAGGTGATACAGAAATCAACCAAAAAATTGATAAAATGAAAAATAACAAACGCTTTTTGTTTCCGTTTGCCTGTGTGTGTGTTCTTGCATCCCAAATCATCCCGCTTATCACATATCACAAAACACTCAAACTCTTCTCCGTTGCCACTACCAAAAACTCTGCTGTTGTTCCCTTTCTGTCACCATCCCGCGCTCTTTTGTTGTCCCTTTTGTTATGGAACAATTGCAGTACTAATCTTCTCCTCCGAAAAAAAAAAAACATAAACACAAACAATATCACACAAAACGCGTCGCCGCCGCCATCTTGTTTTGCGAACGCACCCAAAAACTGTCACACGCGCGCATCCAAAATGCGTTCCAAAACGGCAAAAAAAAAATAATCGTGCGAGCGAGACGCACAACAACTGCAACTGCCAAAAATCCGTCCGAACAGTCGAAACACAGGTACGCGACTAAAAGTCGCGATCGCGCGCGCAAGCGAGAGAGATGAAAAAACGCGCCAAGGCGCGGGCGCGCGCTCCGCCATTTTGTCTTTACGCGCCACAGTGCCGGGTGGAAGATTTGCGACAGGAAAGGTCACACCACCAAACCAAGCATAAGGTGACACTGCAGTGAAGCGTGAAATATCGCCGCGCAATGAATCATACATTTGCGGGATGAGTTGGGACTATTAATAGCGGGCGGGGTTGGACTTTTCGGAGAAGAGTGCTGCGGCGTTGGGAGGAGGGGATGAATGACCCCCGCGAAAGTCCGGAAAGAGGCGGTTGTTTATTTGTTTGCATTGTGGTTCGTTCACCAGGTTATTGTTGTAAAGGTGATTAATATGGAAAATAAACTAAAAGTCACACACGGGGTGTGGGCGTTGGAAAACAAAGCGAAAATAAGCGATGAGGAATACCTGGTGGGAGGTGGAAACAACAATGGTGCTGAAATACGTGAACGATTCTTAATGCTTACGAGCTGCTAATGGAGACGCGTCATCTTTGAAGGAATATTTGCAATTACAACTCATCGAAAGAATCTCTTTAATTGCCTTCCTCACTGAAGAAAGGCTATAAAATCACTCTAAAAATTAACTTCTGATTAAGCCCACCTAGAACTCCCTTCACGTATACATATCAATTCAGAATCAAATTCTTGATGGCAAAAAATACTGAAATAATGTTGACTGTTTTGTTCTCATTCGATCCGACAATATCTCAAGTCGTTCTTGGAAATTATTAAGTTTAGTAAAATACTTCAAAATTTATGCTTAAAACAAGTCCAGAAGTTTTTGAAATGGTTGCTTTTTGTTACCAAACCCGTCATGTCATATAATTTAAGCAAATTATCTGAAAGACCTCTCCGATGAGCCCAAAAATTTGAAGATCTGACAACCCTATAAAAAGTTATGAGCACTTAAATGATAATTAAACACTTTTTTTAAGCCGTATCTCAGATATTTTGATGAAAATTATGTCCGGATCCATCATCTGACTTATTGTAGGATGGAATGTGAGACAAAAATGGAAAGACATTAGGTCGATTGTCTGAAGGTCGAATAACAAAAGGTCGAAAGGAGAAAAGGTTGCAAGTCGAGAAAAGGACGAAAGCGAGAAAATAAGAAAAAAATCTTAATTCTAACATAATAAAACAGTTTAAGTGTGCAGTTTAAAAAAACACTCTATAAAAAGTTGCATGCAAAAATGACTAACCTCCAACTTTTTTTTATATTTTATTCTCTCAAAACTCAATAATTTTTTGTGAGTTTTTTTTTAACATGAACAGTTCTTTGATAAATTTTATGAGACAAAATTTAAACTTAAACATATTTTAAAGAATTTATTCAAACGTAATGGTGTAATACTTTTGAGAATTTTTCCAACCATTCAAACGTGAACAGCTCTTATAAAAGTTTTAAAGATTTTAAATAAGGCCAATGCAAAAATTTTCAAAGTTTTTGTCTCTCGGCCTTGGCCAGAGTCGAGGGGGGGGGGGCAAAAAAAGTATAAAAATTTAAATAACATGCCATAGTTTTAACACTTGAATGAAAAAAGAATTATAAATTGTATTTTAAACTAGTTCAGTTGTTTTGCAATCGTCAGTTTTCAAAAAATGTAAGATTTGAGGATAACAAAAACTTTAGCGAAACAAAAACTTTTTGTGGTACTGTACATCGAAAATTTTCAAAAATTTAAATGATTTTCAATAACCCAAACATGCTAACAATGGTTATAAACACAGGAAAACGCATTTTAAATTGATTTCAGCTAGTTGCACTTAAATTTCCATTGAAATTATTAAGTTTTTTGTCCTCTTATTTTTCCTGCCGATTATGGGGGTGACATAAACTTAAAAAAATGTTTATACCAGCCTAAATGCTTTCAAAACAAATTATTTCCTTCTAAGTCTTTTTGTGATTTTTCCATTCTTTCAAAGATGGATAGATTTTTGAAAAATATTATGAAAATAAGTTTGAACTCAACAATATTCCGAAAAAAATATGTTTTCCAAATAATTTATTCTTGCTTCTGTAATATTTTTGTGAGTTTTTCTAGTTCAAGTTCGAGTTCAAACATGAACTTTTCATTATTTTTTTAATTCAACCATATTTTTATATTTTTCAAATTAATTTATTAATTAAATTAGTATAATCTATTTACTATTTTTTTTACAGTAGGTGAAGAACAAATTAGCTGATTTGTTAAAATAGAAGCAGTTGCAGTTTCCATATGACGCTTGTGAAACAGAGACATGACGCTTAGTTAAAAAAAAACGTATGTTTATCATTTTGTCTTTTCGACCTATTGTATTTCGATTTTTTTTATGTAAAGCAAATGTGTCTCAAAATTTATAAAATTTATTGATGGAATCATTGACCAGAAAATTGAGAATCGTCACTAATATAAACAGCGACGATTTTTTTTTAACTTTGAATGGAAAATCATGGCAGTGATGGGAGTCGTCACCTCAATCTCTTTGAAATTAACATTTTATTAATTTAAACTTACCTTTACTTTGAAATAGGTTATTTCTGAAACGAGAAAGATAAAAAAACTGTGAGATGATCAGAAGTAAACTAAGTAAATAATCAAAGAACAATTTTTAATGTATGTTTCTTAAAATAATAAGGCCGTTGCAAATATTTTTCAAAGTTTATGTCCCTCGACTCTGGTCGGGGTCGAGGCGAGGGCAAAAAAATTAAAATAATGAAATTACAAGCCATGGTCTCAACATTTGAATGAAACAAGTATTTTTTGCAATTCCGTCGTGAAATTACTTACTTTTCCTGTCATTCTTGAACGACGAAATGGCCTACTTTTCTGTACCAAAAATAACAGAATCGAATAGCAACACTTTTCAAAATAAATGCTGAAAAGTTCAACTTTTCAGCACTCAAATGGGTGCGGAAAAGTTTAACTTTTCACCACTTGTTTCGAAAAGTAACACTTTTCAAATTTTTTTGATTTAAACGATTTATTGACAAAATACATGAAAATTTGACTTAAAATTTCACTCAATGGGTATTTTTTGGAATTGCAAAAAATGTTGTATGGAACTTGTTGCAAAACTTGATTTTTTCAGCACTCTTCGTATTTATCCAACTCGGTGAATCTCGTTGGATAAATGTACGACTCGTGCTGAAAAAATCCTCCTAGTTATTTTGCAATCAGTAGTTTTCAAAATATCCAAGTATTAAAGAGATTTTTTTTCGCCGAAATTCCATTGAAATTCCACAAAAATTGAAAATATGATTTTAAACGCAGGAAAAACCATTTCTAATTGTTTTCAGTTGATCAGCCTTCTATTTTCTTTAAAAATTTTAAGTTTTTTGAAAAAATATATTTTTGCCCCCTGATTTTTCGAACCGATTTTGAAGGAGGTGGCGATATAAACTTTGAAAAAATATTTGCAACGGCCTAACAATATAACTAATAATTGAGGCCACTATATTTTGTGCGCATTTCAAAGGCGAGACTTGTAGAAATTTAAATGCAGAACGGTAATTGAGAAAACCTTTCCATAAAAAGTATTACAAATGCAATTAGTACGAAAAACGTTTAAAATAGTATTTAACTTAAAATTTGTTTTTTTTTTTTATTATAAAAAACATAGCACATGAGGTTCAAATATACTGAAAAATTGCAGGAAAAAATTTCAAATCGTAATATAAACAAATTCGTTTTTTAATATGTTAAGTAAAAAAAAACCTTCAAAAAATTCTACGTCATTTCTGAATCGTTTAACATAACTCCAAGTAACTATTGCACAAGACCCGGAGGGTAAAAGAAAAATACTAGCTGTAAAAGCATGAATATTGAGAAATAGTTTCAAAATCTAATATGCCTTTCCAAGTTTATCACGATTTTGGTTTAGAAAATATTCACATTTTACGTGAAATCAATGAAACCGTATACTATTACTTGTTTAGTCTTACCGAAATGGGAAAAAAAGTTTACTAAAAAGTGCTCAAATTTTTACAAGACCTTAAGTGCCAACCACAGATTTTTGTTATTCAAAATTTAAATAAATAACAAATAAAAGCTAAATTCAAAAATATAAATTCAAGACCGGACTAATGCAACACAATTATCAACATATTCAAAATAAGGAGTAATCTTAACTTGCTTGAATATGCAAACATTTATAGTTCTGCTAGAAATAAATTTGCAATCCTCAATAAAAAAAAGACTTTAAATGTAATTGCTTCTCCATTTACCAACCATCAAATTAAATTTCATCTGTTTTCAAACCAGCAGCAGAAACCGATTTTCCTCACTTTTAATTTTCAATCTTCTGCGTTTCTGGTGCATTTTCGCAGTTTTCACCCCACACGTTCTAGCGCAGCAAGACAGATGTTTCTCATTTTCGCAACACAACAAAGTTGCCAGAAAACGCCACTTATCTTCACGTGCACCTCCCCGCGCCAGGTTCTGCCACCACCCGCGCCGCCTTCGTTTGGCCATGGTCCAGCTAACAAGGTCTGTTGCGGTGGTTTAGAAGAAAAAAAAAATGTTTTTTTTTCTGTCTCAAGTGCCCGCACTTGATGCGAATTTGACAGTCAAACTTAGCGCTGAGATTTTCTTTATTAACCCTCAGCTGACCGGGCGTTGATCCGCGTGGGAAAATTTATGACCACTTTTTTTGGCTCTTGCATTTTTTAAATCCCCCGGCGAGGTTCGCGAACTCGCGCGTTTTTTTATCGCGAAAGAGTTACGACAATTTTGGGACAACCGACCGAAATCTTCAGCGGTTGGTATTTGCGTAATGATCGGTTGTAATACATTTTTGTTGTGGTCGGTTTTGCTGCATCCCATGCTGCCGGGTAAAATACGGCTTGACAAGCTGTCGTCAGGCTGACGTGGGGCCACGAGCGGCCCCTAAACGCCGTCTGAACGACAATGAGCGGACAGTTGGAAATGGGGTCATAAATTTTCCTTCGCACGTACGCCAAAAGAAAAACAAGAATTGAACGCCAAGGAAAGCCCCGAAACGAAAGGGACAATATTTTCATTGTTTGATGTCCAAGCAATGGCGCTAGTCGATTTGATGTTTTTATTTTGTAAAATTTTAGCCTCAGATCAAGTTTCAGTCGCGACAGGGGCCGCGTTGACAGGCCGGGATTAGGCCCGGTCTTGAGGCCACTGGGTGAATTGCGGAAAATTTCCTGGCACTGGTGACCGGATTTTATTTCAAACGATGCGTTTTATGTTCCTCAATCCGGGGATGTGAAAATTTCAATATTTCAGCAGTGGTTTCCTTGTCCTGTCGACAACGACATTCCCATCGCTGCCACTGACAAAGAGAGGTCACTTCTCAAATTCACGCTACACTCTCTGGTGCTGGTCGGAAAAGTTTTCAACCGGTTCAGACCGAGAAAAAAAAATAACGCTCGCAGAAACCGTAAACCGTTTCGCTTAATTTTCCCCCATTTTTTTAAATGACAAACACAAATTTCGGTCGACTGCCAAGAACCAAGCCAAAAACTGTCGAGAAGAAAATGTGTTTTAAAAATAACTCCCACAACTACTACTGGCTGCGTACTCCGTACTCCGGGTGCGTACCCTGCGTCACACCACAGCAGCGAGGAGAGTTCATGCTGGGCGGAAAAGCTGTACGATCCGTCGACGGACACGAGATCATGCAACGGGAACATCGACAGAACTAGGCCCGCCGCAGCAACGAGAGATATGTTTATAATTAATTATTTTTAGGATTTCTAAAATTATTCCCGGTGGGCAAATGTTGTGTTGTTTGCCACCGTCCAACGTCAGACCTCGTGCCCGGCGTGTTCCCTGACTTCTCTTCCCTAATGGTTCTGGTCGATCCCTGCCATTGACGTAGGACAGGCACAGTGCCGACACAAAGATTTAGGACCAAGAAGACTTTTTTGAAAACCCAAACCAAAGTCCTCGAACATCTAACTTTGCAGTTGACGTATCTTCTGGCTTATGAAGCTTATGATGTTTTGAGGGTACTTTAAAGTCATGTAATGAGTCAAATCATTTTTAAGGCATGACCATAATATTTACACGTCAAATTGAAAATAGAACGTATTTTTTGTGTTGCACGTAGGTATAATTAATAGGGTGGGTCATTTTTTTCGAAAGTTCTCGGATCCGGCTGAAATAAAGACCATCTTGTAGAGGGTACCCATAGGGATTTTCACACCAAGTTTGAGCCCATTTGGCTGAAAACTGGCTTGTCGCTCGGGGGTTAAAGTTTACATGGAAATTATTATGGGAAATGCGCGATTTTGCTTCAAACGCTCCTACAAGCTAAGCGACAAACTTTAACCCACACTTACACTAGGTAGCCGTGTCGGGGGTGGTCCAAGGAACATTTTTCTCTAAGGGTTCATGGTCATCCGTTCAACCCTGAGCTTGCGCAAACCCGAAACATCCGGCGACGCCAGAATCCTTCGAAATCGCAGTTTTAACGGTCATCGCATACTGCGAAACTATGACAAGCCTCATGTGAATGAACGGGAAAAACGACGCCAAACGTCAAATCATTAAAATAGAAGCAAAAAACAACAGTTCATAATTGTTGTTTTTACTGTTAGCATCTCAAGACAAATGATTCAAAATAAAATATTTATGTTTTTCGTTATCAAAAGCAACTTTTTCTTAATTATTTCTATATAGAATCAATCGAATAAAGATAGACAAGAAACTTAATTGAACAAAAAATGTGGCGGAAACAAGAGTGTTTCGGGTTTGCGCAAGCTCAGGGTTGAACGGATGACCATGAATCCTTAGAGATAAATGTTCCTTGGACCACCCCCGACACGGCTACCTAGTGTAAGCGTGGGTTAAAGTTTGTCGCTTAGCTTGTAGGAGCGTTTGAAGCAAAATCGCGCATTTCCCATAGTAATTTCCATGTAAACTTTAACCCCCGAGCGACAAGCCAGTTTTCAGCCAAATGGGCTCAAACTTGGTGTGAGAGTCCCTATGTGTACCCTCTACAAGATAGTCTTTATTTCAGCCGGATCCGAGAACTTTCGAAAAAAATGACCCACCCTAATAATTAACAATACACTCAAACCCAAACAATATCACAAGAGTGCAAAGATATCACAAAATGACTTAATTTTATATTACTATGACTAATGCTGCACTGCTACTGCACATATGCAACACAGTTTGGTATCGCTTCAAAGCACAAACAATCGCTCTGATCCACAATTACAGACAAATCACAGATTACAATGCTACCAACAGATACAATAGTCTGAATCGACTGATTTTAACAAAATGGCCCAAAAGAAAATCATTAAATAGATGTCTATCCACCTACAATCCACCACCTTCCTCCTTCACTGTAATAATCCACCAACAATCCAAATATTGCACAGAGCGCGCATGCATGTAAATGTGATGTTCTTACTGGGATCGCTTCCAAGTCCAAGTGTCTGTCACTGTCTTCCCTTCTCTATCTCTCTTTCCGTCTACCGCCACTCCTCTATTGTTCTGCTCGTTCTTCTTTGTCTCGTTCTTCTTATTCTTCTCCTCAACAGCGCAACATGTCCGGGTGGTGCGCGATTCTGCCGGACTCTTCCAGAGTTGCGTCCGGTCATTCTCCGTGTTGCGCTGCTGCTGTCCCCCACCCCGGAAGTTCCGCACGCCCGCTAAACCCACCGTCAAGCCGATTCCGCTGGCCAAGCACCGGCAGATCGCCAAAGAAACCCAACGGTTGCTGGTCGCGATGAAAATCCGCCGGCCGCCGCGAACCTTCTACAAGGGCCTCGTCGTGCAGCCACAAGGTACCCTCGCCGTCTTTGTGGATTTGTACGTCCCATGTCACGTGCACTGTGTAGTTCGATGTTCGGTACAGTCGGCGGGGCAGCACGGCAGTACACAGACAAACAGACAACAGCCATTCTTACACGTTGTTGCAAACCACACTGATGCTCGACTCTGTACCAAGCTGGCCTGCTGTTCTGCTCCATTGTTTATGCGCTTTGTGTTGGTGTGACTCTTCAAGTGCGTTTGCATGTAGATGTGCATGATAACTAACCCATCTATACGCTGACAATAATAAGCAATATCAATTTTTTGGTTGAAAATAGGTTTACTGTTCGGAATGTCTCTTGATACCTACGAAATTCACAAACTTGGCCTCCTTCCAAATTTTCACTCAGTGGAAAAAACGAGTTTCCAACAATCGAATCACACCTCTTGTATGAACACCCACGACTAGACTTTTCCAATTACCGTTCGTGAATCACCGGAGCACACAATTACCTACAGGTTTGCTCCGTTCTACCTTTGATCGTCCATTATGACATGGTCCTCTAAAAATAGAACCGGATCAACTCTCGCCCCGAAAAGCACACACATGGCAATCATTTAAACAGAGCGGTCGGTACCACGATAGGAAAGCCGTTAAACTACACACTTTAATTTATTACCAATGCCGACATGAGCGAAACCCGCTCAGGTGTAAACGATATCCACGAAATTCCACGTCGAGAATTTTGTCCGCAAACCACAAAATATACGTTTTTCGTTACCGCACATGGTGGCCTCATTACGCCGCAAACACATCCCGACAGCTCATTTCCATTAATCTCACCTTGGACGTTTTGATGATGATGCGATCCGGGTGCAAAAAACGGATCCCCTCACTCTACCTCACGTTCTAAACGAAGTGTAAACTGTATTCTAACAACAACCCCCGTGTCCAAGTCCACCACCAGAAAAGAGGAAATTGAAGATCAAATGTTGTTTACAGCTCGATTTCGCTCCATCCGCTACGATGAGAATGTAATTTAAATTTCGTAACCTTCCCTTCCACAGGACGTCGCAAGCAGCTGAAGCATGTCTCTACCACAGGTGGAACCTTGGTACAGGAAGACACGATCCAGCAGTTCCAGACGCAACAGCAACAAACAACGCAACAGAAGACGTCTCAATTTTCCCAAAATGGACTGTACGAGGGCAGCAGCCAGGAAGAGTACGACACCGAGTTTGTCCCACAGGGTGACGAAACTCTACCCTGGCGAAGATCGCGAAGCTCGTCCCGAGGACCGATCACTCCTTGGGGACGCCGCGTTTCCCAAGATCGCCGCACGTCCCGAGACCGCTCACTGTCCGTAGACAAACGCGAAGAGGTCAAGCCATGGACCGAGCAGGTCGTCAAGCTGAAGAAAACCACCAAGGAGGTCAAAAAGGTCGAGAAAGAAAAGATAGAGGCTGTGCAGCTGAAACCAGCCCAAATACAAAAGACCAAAATTCAAAAGGAACAGCTGGAAAAGGTTGAGCTACGGTCGCTCAAAAAAGAACTCCAGACATCGGAAATCACCGAACAGAAAATGGAAGAAATGGTCGAATCCATCATCAAAGAAGACGAAACGATCGATTACAATGCACAAAAATTGCGACACGAAGAAGACATCTCCATCCTGGAGATCACCAAGCAGGTAGATGAACTTATGCGCAAGGAAACGGAAAAGGCCGTTCCCTGGCGACGAGGCAAGAAGACCGACGAAGAGCAACAAAGCAAGCAACAGTTTGTGGAAACTGAAGAGAGCACGCTGCTGAAACTCGACCGTATCACAGATGATGAAACAATCGAAAAAACCAAGCAGGAAATCAAAGTTGATCAGCAAGCCGGCGTTGCTTGGCGTCGTGGTGGCAAGAAAGCACCATTCAACGAAACGGAAGAATCAACCATGCTGAAACTCGACCAGACCGAAGAACAACAGGAACAGGCGGCCAAACCAGAAGAACGAGCCGTTCCATGGAAGCGAGGTCCGAAGAAGCCACAAACACAAGAAATTGTTCATACAGAAGATTCTACCAAACTCGATGTCGACCAAACAGAAACACAGGAAGAAGTTAAACCAACCGAAGAACAACCCGTCGCTTGGCGACGTGGGCCCAAAAAACCACATCAACCAGAAGAAGTGCAGCAGGTTGTTGTGGAACCCAAACCTGAAGAACCTCAGCAACCACCATGGATGCGGGGTCGCAAACCGGGACCAAAAAGAGAGATTCCGAAACCTCCGGAGCCGGAGAAACTTGAGCAAGTGACGCTGAAGCCGGCACCTAGACAGAAAAAGGAGATTCCAAAGGAAACAATTGAAGAGGTTTCGTTGAAACCTGTTCCGAAGAAACCGATTGTTCAAGAAGCTGAAACAGCCGAAGCCGAAACCGTCGAAATCAAACCAACTAAACCAAAGAAGATGGCAGAGCTCTCTCCCCGTGAGGAACTGGAACAACTTGAGCTAGTTAAACTGGAAGAAACACCAAAGGTGATGGATCAAGAGCTAAGCCAACCAGTAGCAGCTGTGGAAAAGCAACCAGCACCGATTGTTCCAGAACCAGAGCAACCATCTTGGCGCCGTGGACGCAAAGAGAAACCTGTTGAGGAAGCTCCCGAAGAAAAGCAATGGCCTACCGGCAAGCGACGTCCTCTACCAACAGAGCCAAAGGAGGAAGTCGTGCTCAAACCAATTCCAAAACCACAAAAGGAGGTAGTTTCCACGCCTGAAAAGGAACCATCCATTAAGCCGAAGCCAACGCCAGATGTTCCAATCCCAGATGAACACGATGGCACTATCAAATTCAAACCGACTCCTGAGGAACCAGTACAGGAAGAAATTTCCGAAGAAAAGCCTACAGAAGAAGATGAATCTCACCTGCCACCGTGGCGACGAGGCAAGAAAGCGGTTCCCAAGCGAGACATTCCAAAGCCGCCGGAACCCGAGACGGTTGAGAAGGTAACTCTCAAGCCAACCCAGCGAAAGAAGAAAGAAATACCGAAGGAATCAATCGAAGAAGTTTCACTGAAACCGATTCCCAAGAAGGCCGAAGTGCATGACATTTCTCCTGAAAAGGATGAAACGCAAGAAGTCAAGCTGCCCGCCATAAAGAAACTCAAAGAACTGAGTCCCAAGGAAGAACTTGAAAAATTGGAGTTGGTGTCATTGGAACGGGTTGAAATACCAAAAACAGAAGAACCTATCCAACCAGTGCCTGTTGAAGAAAAACCTGCAGAGCCGGTGGCAGAAGTTGAGCAACCGTCATGGAGACGAACAAAGAAACCAAAACCGGTAGAAGAAGAGCCGGAGGAGAAGAAATGGCCTACCGGAAAAAGAAGGCCACTTCCAGAAGAACCAAAGGAAGAAATCACTTTGAAACCAATCCCTAAGAAAGAGAAGGTTGAAGAGCCTACACCGATGAAAGAACCAAGTATCAAACCAGCACCAATTCCAGATGTACAAGAAGAACCCAAAGAAGAGGAATTGGAAATTAAACCACCAGTAGACGATGAATCACATCTACCACCATGGCGTCGTGGTAAAAAGGCTGGTCCTAAACGAGAAATTCCTAAACCAGCAGAGCCAGAAGCTGTTGAGCAGATCAAGCTCAAGCCAACTCCTAAGCAAAAGAAAGAACTTCCTCAAGAGGCGCTTGAAGAGGTTACCCTGAAGCCGATTCCGAAAAAGCCGGAAGTAGAAGAAGTTGCACCACATGAGGCAGTAATCAGTGAAATTAAGGAGATCGAAGTCACTAAACCGAAGAAAACTAAAGCTAAGAAGGAAATTGAACCGTTAGAACTTTTGACGTTCCCTGAGGTTCCAGCATCTGAACCAGTACAGCTGGAGGCCGTTGAAAAAATTGTGGAAGAAAAACCACAAGAACCAGAGCCATCACCAGAACAACCCTCGTGGCGAAGGACACCGAAACCGAAACAAGAGCCAGAGGAACCAGAAGAGAAGAAATGGCCAACTGGAAAGCGTCGCCCCTTGCCAGAAGAACCGAAGGAGGAAGTGGTTCTGAAGCCAATACCTAAACCTCAGAAACAAGAAGAACCGAAACCATTGGAAGATTTGAGCATCAAACCAAAACCAATTCCGGCACCCGAAGAGGAAAAACCAGAACCAACTCCATGGCGCCGCGGCAAGAGGGAAAAACCGGTGGAAGAAGAGCCAGAAGAAAAGAAATGGCCAACAGGCAAACGTCGACCACTGGAGGAGACTCCTGTGGAAGAAGTTGTACTGAAGCCAATTCCAAAGCCAAAGAAGGAAGAGGAACCACAGAAACCAGAGAAGGTTACGCTGAAACCAGTAGAGAGCTGGGAAACGCCCAAGGAATTAGAAGTAACCCCTTCCCAAACTTCGACCGTCGAAGATCTTCCCAAACCAGCGGAAATCCAAGAGCAACCAACTCCCTGGCGTCGTGGCAAGAAAGAAAAGCCAGTGCAGGAAGAAGAAGAAACCAAAGAGTGGCCCAAGGGTAAGCGACGCCCACTGGAAGATCAACCGCAGGAAGAGGTAGTGTTGAAACCGATTCCCAAACCAACGAAAGAAGAAGAACCAAAGGCGCCGGAATCGGTGGAGTTGAAGCCGAAAGAGTCACCGTCTGAAGTGCCAGCGGAAAAACCGCAGCCAACTCCCTGGCGACGTGGTAAAAAGGAAATTCCAAAGGAACCAGAACCCGAAGTAGTGAAACTTAAACCAACACCCAAGCAGAAAAAGGTTGACGAGACACCAAAGGAGGAGGTTGTGTTGAAACCAGTTCCTAAGCAGGAAGCTATTATTGAAGATGTTTCTCAACCGATCGAATTGAAACCTGTCGAAGACAGGCAGGTGACGGAAGTGAAGGTTGAGGTCGAAGAGCAGATAGTTACAAAAACGAAACGTCGCGTCAAGAAGCTCAAGAAACCACAAGAACAGTTTGCAACGGAGAATATTGCACTTATGGAGGAGGCAGAATCGTTTGACGAAAATGAAGAGCTTCCTCATGTGGCCGAAACAATTGCTGATGTTGTTCCAGAAGAGGTGCTGGAACTGATTCCCGAAGAAATTCCTCTGGAGAAGCCAAAGAAGCGAAAGTCACGAACCAACAAACATGTAGTGTTCAGAGAAGAACTAAGTACCTACGAAATTCAACCAGAACAGGTTCAAGAAGATGAAGAGGACGAGGAACTGGAGATTCAACAGGAAGTTTCACAAACTAGCATCCAGCTGAAGCCGGTTGAAGTACAGGAAGTTAAGCTACAGACAGTTGAACCCGTTCCTATGGAGGAAATCATAGAAGAGCAAACAGAATTCCGAAAGGAAATGGAAGTCAAAATACAGTCAAATATCGTGAAGAAGGAAAAACGAAGAATATTTGTGGATGATAGCCAGCCTCTTCCGGAACTTGAGATTATTACGCAAAAACGGGTACAAGAAGTCACCGACAAGGTTGCCGAAGAAAATGTGCGTGAGGAGCAGCGCATCGTAGAAAGTACGCAGCAGACAATAGCAGAGACTAAGATACAGGAACAGAAAATTAAAATCAAGAAACCAAAGGTGAAACCACCAAATATTATTAAAAAATTGCAGCCGCAAATTTGCGAACCAGACCAACCGGTTGTTTTGCAATGCCAAATAGAAGGTGTTCCATTCCCTGACGTTAAATGGTACTTCAACGATACCGTACTATTTGCAAACCCAGAGTATCTGATGAATATTGTTGAGGACGTTGCTACGTTGGAGATTGCAACCGTGCAACCGTATCACGTGGGAATCTACACCTGCGAGGCAAAGAACGTGGCTGGAGTGGCAATAAGCAAGGCCAACATCGTGGTGCAGGAGAAGCCAGAGATCGGCGAAGCACCCATGTTTGTCGAACCATTGAAGATTGAGGTAAATGAAAGTAAGACGGTTGCGATTGTCACATGCAAGGTACATGGTATTCCAAAACCGACGGTTAAGTGGTTCAAAGAAGAAGAAGAAATCATCGAAACGGAGGAGATAGAAACCGTGTATATTGAGGAGACTGGACATGTGAAGTTGACTGTTCAAAATCCAAAGCAGAACTTGCCGGTCGTCTACACAATCATTGCTGAGAACAAGTTCGGCAAGGCTGTTGGCAAAGCTAACCTGTTCATTCAGTCGATTTTCTTAAAGAAGCCGAAGGTTGAAATGATTGCGCCTCAGATTGTGCAGCCGCTTGAGGCCCAGGTTGTTAAAACGGGATCAACGTTGGTGTTCGAGTGCAGGTTCACGGGAGTGCCGAAACCTACGGTGAAATGGTTCCGAAACAGTAAGGAAATTGTGGAGGAAGAAGAAATTACCATCGTAACTGAGGAGTATTACAGCAGAATCGTGGTGACTAAAATCACGAAGAAGAACGTTGGAAGATACGAAATCGTTGTACAAAACGAAGCCGGACAGGCAAAATCTTCGGCAACGGTGATCATTTCGGACACTTCTGAGATGGATGAAGCAAAGGCGCCACGTTTTGTGGAACCGCTGGTACCGAAGCTCGTGGCTGAGGCAGAAGTTTGCATTTTGGAAGCCGTTGTGGATTCCTACCCGACTTCAACGTTCCAATGGTTCCACGAGGGAGCTGCTATCAAGTCTTCCAACGAGCTGCGCATCGTAACGGATGAGAACAAATCGATCTTGATTATTGAGTCGTTCAACAAGAGAGATGTTGGTGTCTATACGTGCCGAGCGGAGAATGTGGCTGGTTCTGTAATATCGACAGCGACCATCCAGGTACTGGATGCGGTCGAAACCGAAGAAGTTACAGAATATATATCACCACGTTTTATTGAATCGATAAAACCGACGCGTGTTATGGATGGCGAGAAGCTCATACTGGCATGCCAAGTACATGCGGCACCACTTCCCAAGGTCCAGTGGTACCATAACCAACAGCAGATCATCGAAACCAAGGACAAGCAGATCCACCAGGACAGTACGGGCAGATGTGTGCTGACCATATCCGAGGTATTCCCTGAGGATACCGGTGAGTACACGTGCATCGCGAGCAACAAACTGGGTGAAGCGGTATGCAAGACTTCGGTGAACGTCGAGCCGTTCGAGTACGTTGCCGATTCGGAACAGTTCCGTAGCTCAGAAGAAGATTTGTTGACCGACAAGGTAAGATCGCTTGGTAAGAATTGCCATTGTAATAAAGGAATAAGCAAGATCTTGTCTACTTTACAGTCTATCTCAACATTGGAGGAATATGCCGAACCGATAGAGTTTGCACCGCAAATCATCAAGGAACTGCCCCGTGCCGTCATGACCCAAGAGCGCGAAATGACCAAGCTGGAGGTTAAGGTTCTGGCCCAGCCTAAAGCTCAAATCCGCTGGCTCAAGGCCAACGAGGAAATCATTCCATCCGACGAGTTTCAGATTGAGAACTTCGAAGACGGCACTTCGATCCTGATCATCAACGACATCTACCCGGATGATTCCGGCACAATCTCGTTCGAGGCACACAACGCCTTGGGAGTCGCCCAAACTACCACCGAACTGGTGGTGGAAGGTATTCTAATAATTGCGACGCAACTGCTTTATGATCTGATTTTTTATCGTAGGAACGCTTTACTAATGTTATATTTTACGCTTTGGTAGATTTTTTCTTTTTTTTTTTGCAGGTTTTGACAACACTCTATAATTATTAAATCTTTGTTTGCGGTTGCAGCTAAAGTCCCGTTTGTTTCTTCTATCCCTATATTCCCAAATCTCCCAGTATATGAAATGCAAAATATACTTCAAACTCATAACACCACTCCAACACTCACCCGCTCAAATAATCTGAATACTATCTCTATAGCATTTATACTACTCTTCCAAAAAGATACTTGTAACGTCAAACTGAACTACACAGTCGACAACGTACAATTCGATAAGAACTCGGTTCGAATTCTAATATGTTTTTCGTTGTCTCGCAACTACAGAAATCGTTGGAACCAAGATGTACAGGAAGCCAGAATGGGTGCAATACATGGAAGACATGAAAGAAGCTCTTAAAGGTAATTACGATCTGGTCCCAGTGACATCACCACTGAAAATCTCAATATCAATCGAACCAAACGAGTATTCCCATTCATCCTTTACCTATCCACCTTACATGCCAATGACTGTACTTGTGTCTAAATGTTTCTATCTGTTTCTATGTCTGTTTGGCTGCCACTGAGCAATGTACAAGCACGCTACTAATTGAGTTTTCAGTTTTTGTGTGTGTACTAATTATTCCACCAACAAACCTCAAACGATCCAATTACAGACAACAGCGAAGATGAGTTGACCGAGTTTCTGTCCCTGGAAGCGTACTGCTGCAGTGGTCGCTCAAGCAATCACAAAAGGTAACGTTCGCAACCCTCTTCAACTAACCCGCTCCTACAACAAAACGAAAAACATGTGTGCGTGTATGTGTGTGCAATTCGTCACTAGAAGTTCTTGCCAGATTATCCGATGGAAATGGGCGACAGAGCAAACCAAGGTAAGGCAAACAACACCCGTGTACTCCATCTTCGAGTCTTCATCCATCAAGTATCGATTCTATCTTTGCTTCTTAACCACTAACTGAATCTGTCACCGACTTGAAACTTTCAGCCGCTTACGCTACGCCATCGTTTTCGCTGGAGATCAAGGATTCGCGTGCCATGCTTGGCGAGAAGGGATACTTTGAGTGTCATTTTGCTGGCAACCCCAAACCAGGTAGATATACCGTCGAGTTACACATAGTCACACAATCCGTCACATAGACAAACAATGGACGAATCGACGTTCTACCCACGGTTACACGCTTGAAACAAAGACACGAGCGGAACTTAACAGGTAATAATCTGCGGTACTTTTTCTAGATATTCTGTGGTACCGCAATGGTAAGATCGTAATCGCGAACGAACGAGTCAAGATTCGAACGGAGGAGCACAGCTCAACGCTGACGATCTATCCGGTCGAGGTCGAGGACTTTGGATTCTACAAGTGTCGTGCAATGAGCGATGCCGGCTCGTGCGAGTCGATTGCCAAACTGATCGAGTCCACCTCGGAGACACTCACGGAAGAGGAACGAACCCAGCTGGAAGAACTGTACGTGACGAAGCGCAACGGAAAGAATGGCAAGAATGGCAGCAAGAAGGTGGAAAAGGTTGAGGTAGTCGTCGAAGAGTCCGAGGAAGTGATCAAGAAAAAGATGGAACGAAAGAGTCTGCGCGAGCAGAAGCGTGAAGAGAAGAAACAGCAGGCCATCGAAGAAGTGGTGAAAAAAGAGCTGGAGACTTCAGTCGAGAAGAAGGTGAAGTTCTCGCAAGAATCGACCAGTACATTAACTACCAGCACGACTTCCGAGTTGCAACAGGATGTAAAAATCACCCACGATACCGCCACCGTCAAGTTCAAAGAACATCGGGAAACTCTGATCGAAGAAGTAATTACGACGGAAACAGTCAAAGAGTTCGAACACATGATTATCACCGAAAAGCTGGATGTATCCGACGTGGAAAGCGTCAAGCACTCGGTCCAGGTTAACGAAATTCTGACTAACCTTAAGGCCGCAGACTTTGGACCAGGAGAGGTTCCACTTCGAGAATTGGCCACCATCGCATACATGGTTAAGCACGGAGTAACCGTAAATGAGATCAGCAGCTTCTACCAATCGGATCACTTCCCAGCTCTAAAAGCTCCGGAATCGCAATCGGCTTTGGTCCTTTTGCTGGAACGCGAAGGTTACGCCAGTATCGTCACCGAGATCCTAACGGAAACGGACATGGACGAGGCTCAGGTTGCGGCTACCGCTGGATTCCGAGCATTTATGCGTATGATCGAAATGAATCACACCAGCGTGGAGGAGATCATCACCCACTTCTCGCCGGAAGACTTTTTCATGCACGAATGGAAGCTGGAACAAGCTGACGAGGTTTGAACCATTGCCTTGATCTCGCCTTCTGCGAAAACCTAACCTTTTTTTAAATAATAACCCACTTTCTACGCTCAATCTTGAGTTCTAGCTAATTTCTTTAATTTTCTTTCTTCACCTATCAAACTATCACTGAAATCTTAGAAATTCGAGGAAACCCAATTGATTTCGTCTAGCGAAGTACGAACTACCGGTAATTATCGTTCCCACCTCTAAAAAAAAAAATTTAAACCTCTCGAACAAAAATCTGATCTAAACTCTCTCCATTTGTCTATTTTTATTCGACTATGCACGTCTGCCTGCACTTGCTGCTTACCTAAACCAACAGAAACGACCGTAATGACCAAAAAGGAGCTGGAGATCAAAGGTTTGAAATCTTAACTTCCTCACCATGCAACATGCGTTTTGTATTGAACTTTCCTGCTTCTGTATCCTATCTACCAATATGCTCTATCTCTTTCTTTATGCCGTTGTATTTTGAATTTATTTTTAAACTGTGTTCCTATTTTTATCTAGTTGTTTTGGCGCTTATTTGCTTAAATTTATAACCGCTATAAAATATACATCCACAGGAACAAACACGATCGAATAGGTTAAGCCAACTATTTTATTTTTTAATAAATCGCTAGTATTAAATATGCAAAGACTGCTTGTTATTTCTAGAGTGTTTAGCTTTTTAGCCTGTGCCATCGCTTTTTTGCGCGTGATTGCTTCAATTCAAGATTAAGTAGCGCATATCTCGGAGCATCTTCCGCTGGGAGCAACCCTGGTAGGTATAAAAATTATCAGCACCCTGCGCCTGAATGCGGCTGCCCTTCAATGTCTCTGAATGATCCTTTGTCCGTTTCTGTCTGGTGTCTGCGCCTGGCCTTTACACTTCTGTAGCGGATTTCGTCTCTCTTTTGGTAGCATTAGCAACAACACTGCACGTCCAAATTGTACACACTCTCGATCTTAGCTGCACGAAACAAAACAATCTGTCTGGAATTTGCGTAGAAATTTGGCTTCGCGAGTTCTTCCACTACTTTCCCCTATGAACGTCATCGTGACACTCTATCCACATACTCGAAACGAATTTTTCCCTCAATATCACACATATCCATATCCTACCCCAAAACCTTCAGATTCTGACCACGAGTTCTGACATTATCCAACCAATCTCTCGTTACCATATTCCACTGAATTCCACAGAAACACCAGACATCCGTGAAGACACCACCACTACGACAACAGTCACCACAGTCGCTAGCAAGAAAAAACACAAAAAGTCCAAATCAGAAAAAGTCCAACAGAAATCACACAAAGAAATCATCACCGAAACGATACATACAGAAGAAGACGAAAGCATTGCAATTGCAAAACAGAAAACACAAAAACAACTAAAGCCGCTCAAGCCACTGCTACCAAGTGAGGAAGAAATGCTCGACGAAATGGCCGTCGAGTTCCTTCGGTCGCCGACGCGTGAGACCAAGGAACTTCCGATTGGAATTGCGCAGATCATGAACCTACCGTCGTCACTGGACACGGTCACCAACATCGAGCGTAGCGAACCAATGCGCTCCAGTGCTTCGATAGAAATTGTTCCCCAGAAGTCCATGACTACTGAAGAGACTCTGATTTCTGAGAAAGAGTGCGACACCTTGCTACTGGACAGCAGTAAACTGTCCACAGTTCCCAAGTATAATCTGATAGGTCTTAACGAGTCGGTGCAAGTTTCTGAAGTTCTTACCGAAGAGCTTCCTCAAGAGACCCACGAGTCAAAACCAACGGCTCAGTTAGCCAAAACCGAACTTATCCCTACCCAGTCCCTGCAGGTTAGCGAATCGATGACACATGACAGTGCCTCCGAATTGCAGCCATTTTCAAGCGTACCCTCGAGTGCCAAGGTTGAACTGTACACTCATGATGCAAAGATTGTGCAGGAAACCATCAGTAACCAATCGGAAGAGAACTTGACTCTTCCGCAAGCTCCGATAGCCAGCAAAGCTCACGCCCAGGTACTCTCGAAAGAATCTGTCGAGATTACAGAGGTAAATCGCATCGAAAAAGAAGAAACGTTCGACGGTCACATCAAACTTCCCTCAGTTGTGCCCAAGTATCAGTTTTTGCCTTCAGAATCTATTCAAACCAGTGAAACCGTAGCAGAAGACAGTCCCAGTAAGTTCTACCCTGAACTTGCCGTCCCGACCGAAACTGCTCGTAAGGTTTTCGTCGAACAAAAATCCTACACAACTCACGTCCTGAACGCCCCTGAAAAGGAAGATGTTTACGTACCGGGACGTCTTCCGCCTCAACAAAAAGCAGACATTCTTCTGTACACAACCGAACCTCTTCAAATTGCCGAACAGCCAACTCAAGAACACGAAACAGAATTCTCCGCTGCGCTCAAACCTACCACTTGCACCGCTGTTGACACTCTTGCTACCCACGAAAGTCTCACCACTGAGACGATCAACGAAAACTATTGCACCAAACCCTTCGAAAGTGATACGTTTGAAACGAAAACTGCAACCGTTGACTTCCGCGAGCGGACTACGGTTTCGGTCTCGAACATTATCAGCAATGAAACCGAATCCGAACTGGCACCATTTGAGCAGGCATCATCCGCTCGAGCACTGCCATCATTGTCGACCCTCTCGATCGGCCAGTCAGAACTTCCATTTGTGCACGAGAAAGAAACGCAACACCTGGGAGTTCCGCGTCCAAACGAAGCTACAGCAGAATTCTCGTTGGAACCGATAGAGAATCTTGCAGTTACCGAAATTGAAACAGCCGACGCGGCTGGACGCTTCTCACCAGAAGCACAGGAACGTACCGAAACTGCCAGCACAGCTTATGTCCTCCAGCAGTCTCACGTTGTCTCCGCCGTACAGGCCAACGAAAAAGAGTACGAGTTCGAGGGAAAGACCGACCAGAAACCAGCCTTTGCCGAAACACAGCTCGACGTTCAGCATCAGCTCGAAGTGATCTCCCATCAAATCAGCGAACGAGAAACGCTCTTCCAAGCTCCTCAAATGCCTTCCGACCATGTTGCCAAATCAACTCCCACCGACATGTTAAAGACGGTACTCATCGAAGAAACACTGACCAACCTTTCTGCTGCTGAATTTGCGAATCCAATTCAAGATATTTCGGCTGCCCAAGTCAAGACCGACGAGCTTGAAGAGAAAGTTATTTCCGAAACAACGGTCTACGAAGGACTTCAAAGCTACGAAAAGCCGGCAATTCCCGAACAGAAAGTGGCAGACACACTGCTACAGCCAAATACAGAACTGGTTGTAACGGAGATTGTTACCGAACAGAGAGAGCATGAAGGTTATGATGTTCACGAAATTGCAAAAGATTATACCGCGCAAACCGTTCCCACTCATTCGCTCAAGAGTGTGCTTGTGGAGGAAACGATGGTTTCCGACAGTCTGGATCAAGTGAACGAACCTCAGCAAATGCACTCTCTTGCAACTGTCAAAGACGATAAACTCGAGGAAACAATAGTGTCTGAAACACTCGTTTTGGAAGGAACGCAACTGTATGTCAGCCCTGATATACCTGCAGCCAAATCAGTAGATTCGAGCATTGAGCCAAGAGAAGGACTTCTTGTAACGGAAATTGTGCCAGAAGTGAAAGAGCAGGAAGGAATAAAGCAAATGGAAGCTGCCAAAGACTATGTAGTTAGGCCAACTGCCACCGATGCCCTTAAATCTGTACTTATCGAAGAAATACAAGTTTCGAACATCACAGCTGAGCTAGTGAAACCAGATGTACCAACATCAGCAGCAACCGTACATAGCGATGAGCTAGAACAAACCACTGTCTCTGAGGCACTTATTTTAGAAGGAGTCAATCGACTACCAGAAGATGCTAAACCTCAAGAAAAGACTGCCGAAACATTGATAACACCCAACACTGAACTAACCATAATCGAAGTTGTTGCCGAACAAAAGGAACGGGAAGGCTTCGACGTACAAGAAATAGCCAAAGACTACGTTGCTCAGCAAGTTCCTGCACACACGTTAAAATCTGTGATAATCGAAACAACAGAGGCAAATGATTCGACGGCCGACATATCGAAACTGCAAATGAACGAATCGTCGGCTGTGATAAAGACCGATCAGTTTGAAGAGAAAATAATCAGCGAAACTATCATCTACGAAGATATCAAGAAACAAGAACCACATGATTACGATACCCGTCAAGCGGAACGTACCCTGTCACCAATTTCTGAACTGATCGTTACCGAAGTAGTCACCGAGCAGCGCGAAAAGGAAGGTCTTGATGTACAGCAAGTTGCAACTGACCACGTTATCAAAGCGGTTCCTACCCATTCGCTCAAATCAATTCTAGTGCAAGAAACGCTCGCATCGGATTCTGTAGAAGATGTCGTCAGCGAAACTCCACTTACAAATTTGGCCACTGTCAGGAACGATCAATTCGAGCAAACAACCGTTTCTGAAACGGTAGTCTATGAAGGCACCGAACTGGTACCAGAAGATCAAAAACCAGCTGAACGAACAGCAGACAAAATTCTACCACTGGTCAATGAGCTAATCGTTACAGAAATAGCTCCAGAAGAAAAAGAAAACGAAGGATTCTCTGCTGCTGATCTAGCCAAAGATCACGTGGCGAAATCAGTTCCTACTGATACTCTGAAATCGCTAACGATTGAAGAGGTTCTGGCAACGGAAAGCTCGGAAAAGTTTGAGCAAGTCGAAAACATAACGACCACCGCTTCCGTTAAAAGTGACCAGCATGAGCAAACTACAGTATCCGAGACAATGATCTTGGAAGATACAGCACAGTATGAAGCGGCACCAAAACCTGACGCGAAACTGGCCGAACGAGTAGTATCGCCTATTGACGAACTAATTGTGACGGAAGTAAATCCAGAACAAAAGGAACGGGAAGGATACGACGTTGCAGAGCTGGCACGAGAAAATGTTGCGCAAGCAGTTCCGTCGCACACCTTGAAGACCGTTGTCGTGGAGGAAGTTCAGCCCTCGGACAGCTTTGTCAAATTGGAAAAATGCAAAGATGAAAAAACATCCGCAGTTGTGAAAAGTGACGAATTTGAGCAAACTACCATCTCGGAGACAATCGTTTATGAAGCATCTCAACAATTGGTGGATAGTGAAAAACCGGCTTCAAAGAACGCACTTCCGGCATATCTTCCAAATACTGAAATCGTAGTAACCGAAGTCGTTGCTGAACAAAAAGAGAAAGAGGGTTACAGCGTGGAAGATGTAGCCAAAGATCATGTTGCGAAAACGGTCCCGTCTCATACACTTAAGTCCGTGCAGGTGCAGGAAACACTGTCGTCTGAGAATGTTGAAAAGTTTAATGAGGAAGCTGCGACAACTTCATCTGCCATATGTAAGGATGATACATTTGAAGAAACGCAAGTAAGAGAATTGGTTGTGCTTGAGTCCGTTGCCAAATATGACAAAGAGGAAAAACCTGACGAGAAAACAGCAGAACCAATTGTTACCCCAATCAGTGAACTGGTGGTGACAGAAGTAGTTGCTGAGCAAAGAGAAAGGGAAGGTTACAGCGTAGAGGAAATTGCAAAGGATCATACTGCAAAAATTGTATCGGATACAATGAAATCAATCACTGTTGAAGAAGTAATGCTGGCAGATGTTCTTGGAAAGGTTTTGGAAACACAATCTGACACGAAATTGGCTACTATTAGAAAAGATGAAATGGAAGAAACGACTACATCTGAGACGTACATTTTTGAAGGAATTCGCCACTATGTGCAGGAAAAACCTTCGGAAAAGGTGGCCGCTCCAAACGTAGAAGCCATCAGTGAGCTCGTAGTAACGGAGGTTATTACAGAGCAAAAGGAAAGTGAAGGGTACGATGTCAAAGAAATTGCTAGCAATTATGTAGCTAAGGAAGTGCCATCGCACATGCTGCGTTCTGTACAAGTAGAACAAGTACAGCCATCCGACGATGTTCAAGATATCCCGGTTCAAGAAAGTCAATCATTACATGCTAAGCCAATAAGTAGTGAAATTGAACAGAAAATAATCTCGGAAACTACTGTGCTCGAAAATATCGATACAATGGCTGACCAGCTAAAGCCAGAAAGAAAGTCAGCCGAAGCTACCTTCCAACCAAATACCGAACTTGTTGTTACCGAAGTAATCACCGAGCAGAGAGAAAAAGAAGGCTATAGTGTCGAAGACATTGCAAGCCAGCATGTAGCCAAGGCTGTTCCCTCACATTCACTAAAATCGATAATTGTGGAAGAAGTAGTAACTTCTAACACCACGGAAGACGTTACAGTCGCTGAGGATGGTTCAACAACAGCACACATAACGGAAGGTGAATTCGAGCAAACCACAGTTACGCAACAACTTATTTTGGAAAACTTAGGCCAACTAGAGAAGCAGGTGCAACCTGAAGAAAAAGAGGCAGTCCCATCGCTTCTACCCAACCAAGAGTTGGTTATTACAGAAGTAGTTTCCGAGCAAAAAGAAACGGAAGGGTACAGTGTGGATGAAATTTCTAAGAACTATTCAGCCAAACAGGTCCCTTCGCACACCTTAAAATCAATTACAGTGGAAGAAGTTCAGCTTGCCGATGCTACTGAAAACATCGAACAGCAAGAAACTGTAACAAGTTTGGCTGCCATTAGGAAGAATGAGTTCGAACAGACTACGGTTTCTGAAACATTGATATACGAAGGATTGGGTCATCAACCAGAGGGTATTGCACCGGAGCAAAAAATTGCGGATGTTACTTTACAACCAAACACTGAGTTGATTGTAACGGAAATTGTAACCGAGCAGAAAGAAAAAGATGGTTACGATGTACAGGAGATCGCTAAGGATTATGCTGCCAAACCGGTAACCGAAGGTTTGATGCGATCTCTAATTGTAGAAGAAGTTCAACCATCCGACCAGCTAGGCAAAGTAGAGCAGTCAACACTTGAACAGTCTGCAACAGCCAAGAAGGATCAGTATGAACAAACGATCGAAACAGAAACAATTGTATACGAGGGTATTGAAGGGATTCAAGATGCTGTACACCCTGATAAGAAGACTGCCGATGTGCTAGTGCAACCAAATGCTGAGCTTGTAGTTACTCAAGTTATCAGTGAACAACGCGAAAAGGAAGGTTTCAGCGTTGACGAGATTGCTAGAAACTTTGTTGCACAAGTGGCACCTGCCAAGACTTTGAAATCTGTCGTTATAGAAGAGGTTGAAGTAACGGAAGATGTTTCACACTTGGATATCCAAGAGCGAGCGCAACATTCCGCACTTTCTAGTAAAGATACATTCGAACAAACCACAATTACCGAAACATTAACCTACGAAGACGTAACAGATCAAAACCTCCAACAGTCACCGGAACAAAGAATAGCGGAGGCTAGCTTGGAACCTATTTCAGAAGTAACAGTAACAGAGGTAACAACCGAACAAAAAGCCGAAGATGGAATTAATATTACCGAGGCGGAAGCACACACAGCTAAACTTGTCCCAACCCAGGCACTTAAATCACTAAATGTAGAACAAGTACAACCAGTGCATGAAACATCGGAAGTTACGATCGAAAGTTCAAAGACATCCACAGCAACAGTTACAACGGACGAACTTTCGGTTACTTCTGTTTCGGAAACTACAGCATTCGAAGGAATCAAGGAATACACTGATAAAAATAATCTAGAGTTTTTCACTGCAAAACTTATACCAGCAGATGTGTTCAAATCCTTGACAATAGAGCAAATTCAGCCATTCCTTATCACTGGAAATGTGCCAGAAGAAGTTACCAAGCCCCAATCCGTGTCAGTCAGAACGGACGAGCAAGAACAAGTAGTAGCTTCTGAAACAACTGTGTTTGAATGCCTTAAAGACTTCATCGATAAATTGGAACAGGAAGAGCACAGTGCCAAATTAATAACCGGGGACATTCTAAAATCACTCACCATCGAACAAGTTATGCTGCTTCACCAAACAGGCGAGGCGGAGCAATTTATTGCAACCACCACTTCCGCTTTGATGAAAACTGATGAACGTGAAGAAACCACCGTCACCGAAGCCGTCATTTACGAGGCTCTTAAAGAACATCTGGGAACTTTCGTACCCGAAGGACAAACAGCTAAAGAAATCCCCTGCGATGCACTGAAATCGTTGAATGTACAGCAGATTCAACCACTCGATGAACTCAGCTACGTCACGCCCGACAAGCAAACAGTGTCATTAGCTACGCTCAAAACCGACGAACAAGAACAAGTAGTTACTTCGGAAGCTACTGTTTATGAGGCGTTGAAGGATTACGACGAAACCTTGACTATCGAACAACATCTGGCTAAGCGCGTGTTACCTTATGAACAAAAGCCATTATCAGTACAGCAAACCGAAACATTCATTGGAATTGGCGATGTACAAGCCGATGTTTACAAAACGTCGGAAGCAGACATTATCACTGATGAATTTGAACAGAAAACCATTTCGGAGGTTTCTGTTTACGAGGGCATATTCGAGGGTACCAAAATAGTTGAAATAGATGAAAAACACGCATCACCTGCATTTGACGGTTTAAAACTTCCCACAAAATCGGTAGTGGGCACGTCGGACGCTATCGAAGAATTATTATCCAAGCCGACAGTGCAAGCAGAAACTGCGATTGGCGCTTTTATTGAACAAAACATTGTGTCAAGAACAGAAACTGTTGTACACGACTCGTTAGGCCGGCTGAAAGATCAGGACGAAGTAGACACCAAACACGCAATTCCACAAGTATCGGATTTCCATGTGCCAACTCTTCTAGAAACAATTCCGAACGAAGCTCTCAATCAAATAGAGACCCCTGAGGCTGTTGTTGAAAGAAATGCGACAGTTGCGTTTAGCGATTTCATTGCTCCATTACAGTCCCATATCATATCTGCCGACACCACTGCACCTTTCGAAGAAATCATCGAGCCACGTAAGTTTGCCACAAAATCTATACAAGATGGCTTAAGAGCTGCCGAATGTATAGAAGTGTCAAGTAATGAACTAAACGACATCAATGTTCCAACTGAAGCCCCTCATGGACAGGCATCAGTTTCATTTACGACTAATATCATTGCAAATGTAACGGAAACAAGAACACACGAAAATGTAGATAACATAATTGTTACTAAAGAGCCAACAGAGCGGTTCGCAAAATTAACACAATCAATGTTTGATATGTACGAGGAGCTTACTCCGATAGTAAGAGAAGGTAAGTTTTACAAATGCCCAATATCAACCTTAAAAATACATGCCATAAAAAACATTCCAAACTCAATCAAAACAACAGTCAAACTCTAACAAAATAAAAACTTACATAACATTCCATACCATTTTACTCTACAGATGACACAACAACTGCAACACTCACACGAACAACCAAACAAGCACAACACAAAGCAACACAACAAGAACACGAAGAAGAAAAATCAGCAACAGAAACATCAACAAGAACACTACACTTACAAAACCAATGTGAAACACAGAGTGCGGAAGAAACGTGTATAAACTTGACAATAACTAAAACGAAAAAGAAAGAAAACATTAAACAAGAAGTCACAGTCCAGGAGCTTCCAGAGGAAGTCAAGGTGACTGAGATCATCACTGAGGAAGGCAAGCCCAAGAAGCAGATCACCAAGAAACGTGTCATCAAGAAAAAGACCGGAAAGAAGGAACAAGTTACGGAGATCGTCACTGTTCAAGAAGACGACCAGCTACCACAGACGACTGTGACTGTCACTGAATCTGAAGTGCCATTCGAGGAAGCTGTCGAGTTCCAGCCTCACAAGTTCGCTCCTCAAGAAGCCGTAGTCCAAGAGCTTCCAGAGGAAGTCAAGGTGACTGAAATCATCACTGAGGAAGGCCAGCCCAAGAAACAGATCACCAAGAAACGTGTCATCAAGAAAAAGACCGGAAAGAAGGAACAAGTTACGGAGATCGTCACTGTTCAAGAAGACGACCAGCTACCACAGACGACTGTGACTGTCACTGAATCTGATGTACCATTCGAGGAAGCTGTCGAGTTCCAGCCTCACAAGATCACTCCTCAAGAAGCCATAGTCCAAGAGCTTCCAGAGGAAGTCAAGGTGACTGAAATCATCACTGAGGAAGGCCAACCAAAGAAGCAGATCACCAAGAAACGTGTCATCAAGAAAAAGACCGGAAAGAAGGAACAAGTTACGGAGATCGTCACTGTTCAAGAAGACGACCAGCTACCACAGACGACTGTGACTGTCACTGAATCTGAAGTGCCATTCGAGGAAGCTGTCGAGTTCCAGCCTCACAAGTTCGCTCCTCAAGAAGCCGTAGTCCAAGAGCTTCCAGAGGAAGTCAAGGTGACTGAAATCATCACTGAGGAAGGCCAGCCCCAGAAACAGATCACCAAGAAACGTGTCATCAAGAAAAAGACCGGAAAGAAGGAACAAGTTACGGAGATCGTCACTGTTCAAGAAGACGACCAGCTACCACAGACGACTGTGACTGTCACTGAATCTGAAGTGCCATTCGAGGAAGCTGTCGAGTTCCAGCCTCACAAGATCATTCCTCAAGAAGCAGTAGTCCAAGAGCTTCCAGAGGAAGTCAAGGTGACTGAAATCATCACTGAGGAAGGCAAGCCCAAGAAACAGATCACCAAGAAACGTGTCATCAAGAAAAAGACCGGAAAGAAGGAACAAGTTACGGAGATCGTCACTGTTCAAGAAGACGACCAGCTACCACAGACGACTGTGACTGTCACTGAATCTGAAGTGCCATTCGAGGAAGCTGTCGAGTTCCAGCCTCACAAAATCACTCCTCAAGAAGCAGTAGTCCAAGAGCTTCCAGAGGAAGTCAAGGTGACTGAAATCATCACTGAGGAAGGCCGGCCCAAGAAACAGATCACCAAGAAACGTGTCATCAAGAAAAAGACCGGAAAGAAGGAACAAGTTACGGAGATCGTCACTGTTCAAGAAGACGACCAGCTACCACAGACGACTGTGACTGTCACTGAATCTGATGTAACATTCGAGGAAGCTGTCGAGTTCCAGCCTCACAAGATCACTCCTCAAGAAGCCGTAGTCCAAGAGCTTCCAGAGGAAGTCAAGGTGACTGAAATCATCACTGAGGAAGGCAAGCCCAAGAAACAGATCACCAAGAAACGTGTCATCAAGAAAAAGACCGGAAAGAAGGAACAAGTTACGGAGATCGTCACTGTTCAAGAAGACGACCAGCTACCACAGACGACTGTGACTGTCACTGAATCTGAAGTGCCATTCGAGGAAGCTGTCGAGTTCCAGCCTCACAAGTTCGCTCCTCAAGAAGCCGTAGTCCAAGAGCTTCCAGAGGAAGTCAAGGTGAAGGAAATCATAACTGAGGAAGGCAAACCCAAGAAGCAGATCACCAAGAAACGTGTCATCAAGAAAAAGACCGGAAAGAAGGAACAAGTTACGGAGATCGTCACTGTTCAAGAAGACGACCAGCTACCACAGACGACTGTGACTGTTACTGAATCTGATGTACCATTCGAGGAAGCTGTCGAGTTCCTGCCTCACAAAATCACTCCTCAAGAAGCAGTAGTCCAAGAGCTTCCAGAGGAAGTCAAGGTGACTGAAATCATCACTGAGGAAGGCAAGCCCAAGAAACAGATCACCAAGAAACGTGTCATCAAGAAAAAGACCGGAAAGAAGGAACAAGTTACGGAGATCGTCACTGTTCAAGAAGACGACCAGCTACCACAGACGACTGTGACTGTCACTGAATCTGAAGTGCCATTCGAGGAAGCTGTCGAGTTCCAGCCTCACAAGTTCGCTCCTCAAGAAGCCGTAGTCCAAGAGCTTCCAGAGGAAGTCAAGGTGACTGAAATCATCACTGAGGAAGGCAAACCCAAGAAGCAGATCACCAAAAAACGTGTCATCAAGAAAAAGACCGGAAAGAAGGAACAAGTTACGGAGATCGTCACTGTTCAAGAAGACGACCAGCTACCACAGACGACTGTGACTGTCACTGAATCTGAAGTGCCATTCGAGGAAGCTGTCGAGTTCCAGCCTCACAAGTTCGCTCTTCAAGAAGCCGTAGTCCAAGAGCTTCCAGAGGAAGTCAAGGTGACTGAAATCATCACTGAGGAAGGCAAACCCAAGAAGCAGATCACCAAAAAACGTGTCATCAAGAAAAAGACCGGAAAGAAGGAACAAGTTACGGAGATCGTCACTGTTCAAGAAGACGACCAGCTACCACAGACGACTGTGACTGTCACTGAATCTGAAGTGCCATTCGAGGAAGCTGTCGAGTTCCAGCCTCACAAGTTCGCTCCTCAAGAAGCCGTAGTCCAAGAGCTTCCAGAGGAAGTCAAGGTGAAGGAAATCATAACTGAGGAAGGCAAGCCCAAGAAGCAGATCACCAAAAAACGTGTCATCAAGAAAAATACCGGAAAGAAGGAACAAGTTACGGAGATCGTCACTGTTCAAGAAGACGACCAGCTACCACAGACGACTGTGACTGTTACTGAATCTGATGTACCATTCGAGGAAGCTGTCGAGTTCCTGCCTCACAAAATCACTCCTCAAGAAGCAGTAGTCCAAGAGCTTCCAGAGGAAGTCAAGGTGACTGAAATCATCACTGAGGAAGGCAAGCCCAAGAAACAGATCACCAAGAAACGTGTCATCAAGAAAAGACCGGAAAGAAGGAACAAGTTACGGAGATCGTCACTGTTCAAGAAGACGACCAGCTACCACAGACGACTGTGACTGTCACTGAATCTGAAGTGCCATTCGAGGAAGCTGTCGAGTTCCAGCCTCACAAGTTCGCTCCTCAAGAAGCCGTAGTCCAAGAGCTTCCAGAGGAAGTCAAGGTGACTGAAATCATCACTGAGGAAGGCAAACCCAAGAAGCAGATCACCAAAAAACGTGTCATCAAGAAAAAGACCGGAAAGAAGGAACAAGTTACGGAGATCGTCACTGTTCAAGAAGACGACCAGCTACCACAGACGACTGTGACTGTTACTGAATCTGATGTACCATTCGAGGAAGCTGTCGAGTTCCTGCCTCACAAAATCACTCCTCAAGAAGCAGTAGTCCAAGAGCTTCCAGAGGAAGTCAAGGTGACTGAAATCATCACTGAGGAAGGCAAGCCCAAGAAGCAGATCACCAAAAAACGTGTCATCAAGAAAAAGACCGGAAAGAAGGAACAAGTTACGGAGATCGTCACTGTTCAAGAAGACGACCAGCTACCACAGACGACTGTGACTGTTACTGAATCTGATGTACCATTCGAGGAAGCTGTCGAGTTCCTGCCTCACAAAATCACTCCTCAAGAAGCAGTAGTCCAAGAGCTTCCAGAGGAAGTCAAGGTGACTGAAATCATCACTGAGGAAGGCAAGCCCAAGAAACAGATCACCAAGAAACGTGTCATCAAGAAAAAGACCGGAAAGAAGGAACAAGTTACGGAGATCGTCACTGTTCAAGAAGACGACCAGCTACCACAGACGACTGTGACTGTTACTGAATCTGATGTACCATTCGAGGAAGCTGTCGAGTTCCTGCCTCACAAAATCACTCCTCAAGAAGCAGTAGTCCAAGAGCTTCCAGAGGAAGTCAAGGTGACTGAAATCATCACTGAGGAAGGCAAGCCCAAGAAACAGATCACCAAGAAACGTGTCATCAAGAAAAAGACCGGAAAGAAGGAACAAGTTACGGAGATCGTCACTGTTCAAGAAGACGACCAGCTACCACAGACGACTGTGACTGTCACTGAATCTGATGTACCATTCGAGGAAGCTGTCGAGTTCCTGCCTCACAAAATCACTCCTCAAGAAGCAGTAGTCCAAGAGCTTCCAGAGGAAGTCAAGGTGACTGAAATCATCACTGAGGAAGGCAAGCCCAAGAAACAGATCACCAAGAAACGTGTCATCAAGAAAAAGACCGGAAAGAAGGAACAAGTTACGGAGATCGTCACTGTTCAAGAAGACGACCAGCTACCACAGACGACTGTGACTGTCACTGAATCTGATGTACCATTCGAGGAAGCTGTCGAGTTCCTGCCTCACAAAATCACTCCTCAAGAAGCAGTAGTCCAAGAGCTTCCAGAGGAAGTCAAGGTGACTGAAATCATCACTGAGGAAGGCAAGCCCAAGAAACAGATCACCAAGAAACGTGTCATCAAGAAAAAGACCGGAAAGAAGGAACAAGTTACGGAGATCGTCACTGTTCAAGAAGACGACCAGCTACCACAGACGACTGTGACTGTCACTGAATCTGATGTACCATTCGAGGAAGCTGTCGAGTTCCTGCCTCACAAAATCACTCCTCAAGAAGCAGTAGTCCAAGAGCTTCCAGAGGAAGTCAAGGTGACTGAAATCATCACTGAGGAAGGCAAGCCCAAGAAACAGATCACCAAGAAACGTGTCATCAAGAAAAAGACCGGAAAGAAGGAACAAGTTACGGAGATCGTCACTGTTCAAGAAGACGACCAGCTACCACAGACGACTGTGACTGTCACTGAATCTGAAGTGCCATTCGAGGAAGCTGTCGAGTTCCAGCCTCACAAGATCATTCCTCAAGAAGCAGTAGTCCAAGAGCTTCCAGAGGAAGTCAAGGTGACTGAAATCATCACTGAGGAAGGCAAGCCCAAGAAACAGATCACCAAGAAACGTGTCATCAAGAAAAAGACCGGAAAGAAGGAACAAGTTACGGAGATCGTCACTGTTCAAGAAGACGACCAGCTACCACAGACGACCGTGACTGTTACTGAATCTGATGTACCATTCGAGGAAGCTGTCGAGTTCCTGCCTCACAAAATCACTCCTCAAGAAGCAGTAGTCCAAGAGCTTCCAGAGGAAGTCAAGGTGACTGAAATCATCACTGAGGAAGGCCAGCCCAAGAAACAGATCACCAAGAAACGTGTCATCAAGAAAAAGACCGGAAAGAAGGAACAAGTTACGGAGATCGTCACTGTTCAAGAAGACGACCAGCTACCACAGACGACTGTGACTGTCACTGAATCTGATGTACCATTCGAGGAAGCTGTCGAGTTCCTGCCTCACAAAATCACTCCTCAAGAAGCAGTAGTCCAAGAGCTTCCAGAGGAAGTCAAGGTGACTGAAATCATCACTGAGGAAGGCAAGCCCAAGAAGCAGATCACCAAGAAACGTGTCATCAAGAAAAAGACCGGAAAGAAGGAACAAGTTACGGAGATCGTCACTGTTCAAGAAGACGACCAGCTACCACAGACGACTGTGACTGTTACTGAATCTGAAGTGCCATTCGAGGAAGCTGTCGAGTTCCAGCCTCACAAGATCATTCCTCAAGAAGCAGTAGTCCAAGAGCTTCCAGAGGAAGTCAAGGTGACTGAAATCATCACTGAGGAAGGCAAGCCCAAGAAACAGATCACCAAGAAACGTGTCATCAAGAAAAAGACCGGAAAGAAGGAACAAGTTACGGAGATCGTCACTGTTCAAGAAGACGACCAGCTACCACAGACGACCGTGACTGTTACTGAATCTGATGTACCATTCGAGGAAGCTGTCGAGTTCCTGCCTCACAAAATCACTCCTCAAGAAGCAGTAGTCCAAGAGCTTCCAGAGGAAGTCAAGGTGACTGAAATCATCACTGAGGAAGGCCAGCCCAAGAAACAGATCACCAAGAAACGTGTCATCAAGAAAAAGACCGGAAAGAAGGAACAAGTTACGGAGATCGTCACTGTTCAAGAAGACGACCAGCTACCACAGACGACTGTGACTGTCACTGAATCTGATGTACCATTCGAGGAAGCTGTCGATTTCCTGCCTCACAAAATCACTCCTCAAGAAGCAGTAGTCCAAGAGCTTCCAGAGGAAGTCAAGGTGACTGAAATCATCACTGAGGAAGGCCAGCCCAAGAAACAGATCACCAAGAAACGTGTCATCAAGAAAAAGACCGGAAAGAAGGAACAAGTTACGGAGATCGTCACTGTTCAAGAAGACGACCAGCTACCACAGACGACTGTGACTGTCACTGAATCTGAAGTGCCATTCGAGGAAGCTGTCGAGTTCCTGCCTCACAAAATCACTCCTCAAGAAGCAGTAGTCCAAGAGCTTCCAGAGGAAGTCAAGGTGACTGAAATCATCACTGAGGAAGGCCAGCCCAAGAAACAGATCACCAAGAAACGTGTCATCAAGAAAAAGACCGGAAAGAAGGAACAAGTTACGGAGATCGTCACTGTTCAAGAAGACGACCAGCTACCACAGACGACTGTGACTGTCACTGAATCTGAAGTGCCATTCGAGGAAGCTGTCGATTTCCTGCCTCACAAAATCACTCCTCAAGAAGCAGTAGTCCAAGAGCTTCCAGAGGAAGTCAAGGTGACTGAAATCATCACTGAGGAAGGCCAGCCCAAGAAACAGATCACCAAGAAACGTGTCATCAAGAAAAAGACCGGAAAGAAGGAACAAGTTACGGAGATCGTCACTGTTCAAGAAGACGACCAGCTACCACAGACGACTGTGACTGTCACTGAATCTGATGTACCATTCGAGGAAGCTGTCGATTTCCTGCCTCACAAAATCACTCCTCAAGAAGCAGTAGTCCAAGAGCTTCCAGAGGAAGTCAAGGTGACTGAAATCATCACTGAGGAAGGCCAGCCCAAGAAACAGATCACCAAGAAACGTGTCATCAAGAAAAAGACCGGAAAGAAGGAACAAGTTACGGAGATCGTCACTGTTCAAGAAGACGACCAGCTACCACAGACGACTGTGACTGTTACTGAATCTGATGTACCATTCGAGGAAGCTGTCGAGTTCCTGCCTCACAAAATCACTCCTCAAGAAGCAGTAGTCCAAGAGCTTCCAGAGGAAGTCAAGGTGACTGAAATCATCACTGAGGAAGGCAAGCCCAAGAAACAGATCACCAAGAAACGTGTCATCAAGAAAAAGACCGGAAAGAAGGAACAAGTTACGGAGATCGTCACTGTTCAAGAAGACGACCAGCTACCACAGACGACTGTGACTGTCACTGAATCTGAAGTGCCATTCGAGGAAGCTGTCGAGTTCCTGCCTCACAAAATCACTCCTCAAGAAGCAGTAGTCCAAGAGCTTCCAGAGGAAGTCAAGGTGAAGGAAATCATCACTGAGGAAGGCCAGCCCAAGAAACAGATCACCAAGAAACGTGTCATCAAGAAAAAGACCGGAAAGAAGGAACAAGTTACGGAGATCGTCACTGTTCAAGAAGACGACCAGCTACCACAGACGACTGTGACTGTTACTGAATCTGATGTACCATTCGAGGAAGCTGTCGAGTTCCTGCCTCACAAAATCACTCCTCAAGAAGCAGTAGTCCAAGAGCTTCCAGAGGAAGTCAAGGTGACTGAAATCATCACTGAGGAAGGCAAGCCCAAGAAACAGATCACCAAGAAACGTGTCATCAAGAAAAAGACCGGAAAGAAGGAACAAGTTACGGAGATCGTCACTGTTCAAGAAGACGACCAGCTACCACAGACGACTGTGACTGTCACTGAATCTGAAGTGCCATTCGAGGAAGCTGTCGAGTTCCAGCCTCACAAGTTCGCTCCTCAAGAAGCCGTAGTCCAAGAGCTTCCAGAGGAAGTCAAGGTGACTGAAATCATCACTGAGGAAGGCCAACCCAAGAAGCAGATCACCAAGAAACGTGTCATCAAGAAAAAGACCGGAAAGAAGGAACAAGTTACGGAGATCGTCACTGTTCAAGAAGACGACCAGCTACCACAGACGACTGTGACTGTTACTGAATCTGAAGTGCCATTCGAGGAAGCTGTCGAGTTCCAGCCTCACAAGATCATTCCTCAAGAAGCAGTAGTCCAAGAGCTTCCAGAGGAAGTCAAGGTGACTGAAATCATCACTGAGGAAGGCCAACCCAAGAAGCAGATCACCAAGAAACGTGTCATCAAGAAAAAGACCGGAAAGAAGGAACAAGTTACGGAGATCGTCACTGTTCAAGAAGACGACCAGCTACCACAGACGACTGTGACTGTCACTGAATCTGAAGTGCCATTCGAGAAAGCTGTCGAGTTCCAGCCTGACAAATTCGCTCCTCAAGAAGCAGTAGTCCAAGAGCTTCCAGAGGAAGTCAAGGTGACTGAAATCATCACTGAGGAAGGCCAGCCCAAGAAGCAGATCACCAAGAAACGTGTCATCAAGAAAAAGACCGGAAAGAAGGAACAAGTTACGGAGATCGTCACTGTTCAAGAAGACGACCAGCTACCACAGACGACTGTGACTGTCACTGAATCTGAAGTGCCATTCGAGGAAGCTGTCGAGTTCCAGCCTCACAAGATCATTCCTCAAGAAGCAGTAGTCCAAGAGCTTCCAGAGGAAGTCAAGGTGACTGAAATCATCACTGAGGAAGGCCAACCCAAGAAGCAGATCACCAAGAAACGTGTCATCAAGAAAAAGACCGGAAAGAAGGAACAAGTTACGGAGATCGTCACTGTTCAAGAAGACGACCAGCTACCACAGACGACTGTGACTGTCACTGAATCTGAAGTGCCATTCGAGGAAGCTGTCGAGTTCCAGCCTCACAAGTTCGCTCCTCAAGAAGCCGTAGTCCAAGAGCTTCCAGAGGAAGTCAAGGTGACTGAAATCATCACTGAGGAAGGCAAGCCCAAGAAACAGATCACCAAGAAACGTGTCATCAAGAAAAAGACCGGAAAGAAGGAACAAGTTACGGAGATCGTCACTGTTCAAGAAGACGACCAGCTACCACAGACGACTGTGACTGTCACTGAATCTGAAGTGCCATTCGAGAAAGCTGTCGAGTTCCAGCCTGACAAATTCGCTCCTCAAGAAGCAGTAGTCCAAGAGCTTCCAGAGGAAGTCAAGGTGACTGAAATCATCACTGAGGAAGGCCAGCCCAAGAAGCAGATCACCAAGAAACGTGTCATCAAGAAAAAGACCGGAAAGAAGGAACAAGTTACGGAGATCGTCACTGTTCAAGAAGACGACCAGCTACCACAGACGACTGTGACTGTTACTGAATCTGAAGTGCCATTCGAGGAAGCTGTCAAGTTCCAGCCTCACAAGATCATTCCTCAAGAAGCAGTAGTCCAAGAGCTTCCAGAGGAAGTCAAGGTGACTGAAATCATCACTAAGGAAGGCCAACCCAAGAAGCAGATCACCAAGAAACGTGTCATCAAGAAAAAGACCGGAAAGAAGGAACAAGTTACGGAGATCGTCACTGTTCAAGAAGACGACCAGCTACCACAGACGACTGTGACTGTCACTGAATCTGAAGTGCCATTCGAGGAAGCTGTCGAGTTCCAGCCTCACAAGATCATTCCTCAAGAAGCAGTAGTCCAAGAGCTTCCAGAGGAAGTCAAGGTGACTGAAATCATCACTGAGGAAGGCCAGCCCAAGAAGCAGATCACCAAGAAACGTGTCATCAAGAAAAAGACCGGAAAGAAGGAACAAGTTACGGAGATCGTCACTGTTCAAGAAGACGACCAGCTACCACAGACGACTGTGACTGTCACTGAATCTGAAGTGCCATTCGAGGAAGCTGTCGAGTTCCAGCCTCACAAGATCATTCCTCAAGAAGCAGTAGTCCAAGAGCTTCCAGAGGAAGTCAAGGTGACTGAAATCATCACTAAGGAAGGCCAACCCAAGAAGCAGATCACCAAGAAACGTGTCATCAAGAAAAAGACCGGAAAGAAGGAACAAGTTACGGAGATCGTCACTGTTCAAGAAGACGACCAGCTACCACAGACGACTGTGACTGTCACTGAATCTGAAGTGCCATTCGAGGAAGCTGTCGAGTTCCAGCCTCACAAGATCATTCCTCAAGAAGCAGTAGTCCAAGAGCTTCCAGAGGAAGTCAAGGTGACTGAAATCATCACTGAGGAAGGCAAGCCCAAGAAGCAGATCACCAAGAAACGTGTCATCAAGAAAAAGACCGGAAAGAAAGAACAAGTTACGGAGATCGTCACTGTTCAAGAAGACGACCAGCTACCACAGACGACTGTGACTGTCACTGAATCTGAAGTGCCATTCGAGGAAGCTGTCGAGTTCCAGCCTCACAAGATCATTCCTCAAGAAGCAGTAGTCCAAGAGCTTCCAGAGGAAGTTAAGGTGACTGAAATCATCACTGAGGAAGGCCAACCAAAGAAGCAGATCACCAAGAAACGTGTCATCAAGAAAAAGACCGGAAAGAAGGAACAAGTTACGGAGATCGTCACTGTTCAAGAAGACGACCAGCTACCACAGACGACTGTGACTGTCACTGAATCTGAAGTGCCATTCGAGGAAGCTGTCGAGTTCCAGCCTCACAAGTTCGCTCCTCAAGAAGCCGTAGTCCAAGAGCTTCCAGAGGAAGTCAAGGTGACTGAAATCATCACTGAGGAAGGCAAGCCCAAGAAACAGATCACCAAGAAACGTGTCATCAAGAAAAAGACCGGAAAGAAGGAACAAGTTACGGAGATCGTCACTGTTCAAGAAGACGACCAGCTACCACAGACGACTGTGACTGTCACTGAATCTGAAGTGCCATTCGAGAAAGCTGTCGAGTTCCAGCCTGACAAATTCGCTCCTCAAGAAGCAGTAGTCCAAGAGCTTCCAGAGGAAGTCAAGGTGACTGAAATCATCACTGAGGAAGGCAAGCCCAAGAAGCAGATCACCAAGAAACGTGTCATCAAGAAAAAGACCGGAAAGAAGGAACAAGTTACGGAGATCGTCACTGTTCAAGAAGACGACCAGCTACCACAGACGACTGTGACTGTCACTGAATCTGAAGTGCCATTCGAGGAAGCTGTCGAGTTCCAGCCTCACAAGTTCGCTCCTCAAGAAGCCGTAGTCCAAGAGCTTCCAGAGGAAGTCAAGGTGACTGAAATCATCACTGAGGAAGGCAAGCCCAAGAAACAGATCACCAAGAAACGTGTCATCAAGAAAAAGACCGGAAAGAAGGAACAAGTTACGGAGATCGTCACTGTTCAAGAAGACGATCAGCTACCACAAACGACTGTGACTGTCACTGAATCTGAAATTCCGCAAATCGATGACAAATTTTTGAAAGAAATTTCTAATGTTCCCACTCTCAGCTCAACAACACCTACACAAACACCCACACATACACAAAACATTTCAACTGATACATGTGGTAAGATAAGACGCTTTGTAACATTTAACACATTGAATATTTCAATTACATGTAACACCTCAAACAATTTCGTTGTAGATGCTGACACACAAGAACATACAAGTCCCATATTCGTCACTACATTCGAAACATGCACAGACAACAAACAAACATACATCAAGTCAAAAAATAAAAAGGTTGTTAAAACAAAGGGTATGGTTGTGGAAGAAACATTAAGTGACGAGGAAATCACATTGATTCCACAGCCACTATCCGGAATATGTATAGAGGAGGTCGATGAGTCATACATGGAACCAGGTAGGACGACATATATCTTGATATTTATTTGTTTTCTGTTTCAATTTGTATTACTTCTGTTGAATTTGAAACATGTACAACCAATCATCTCACTGAATGTTCTCAATATTCGTACAGACTCTTCAACACCCTACAGTATACAGACAGAACCCGAAGAAACAGCCACGATAAGCCACGAACCTGATACAAAACATAAAAAATCCACGAAGAAACAAACACACACACTCATTCAAGAACAAATCGAAGAGACTCCAATAGAGCAAGTCGAGTCGCTTCAAGAAGATGACACCACCGCAGATGATGTTCAAACCAAAGTTGAGAAAACAAAACGCAGGGTTGTTAAAAAGAAAAAGGTCGACACTAGGGTAGATATTAGCGAAGCTACAACCTTTGATGATGGATTTATCGAGCCGTTGGTAACTGATTTGACTACTGCCGAGGTTGCACATGAATGGGATATTCCGCAAGACAATATTATGGAATCTATCCCAACTATTGTGGAACTTCCAGAACATATTGTAGTTACAGAAAATGATGAGGGTAGAAAAACGGTCACCAAAAAACGTGTTATAAAGAAGAAATCCGCCAACAGAGAAGAACTGGTAGAGGTAGTTACGGTTCAGGAAGAGGACAAAGCTCCTGAAACAACAATCACTGTAACGGAACAGGAAAGACCACAGCAGGAAGCAAGTTCTGAGGACAAACCGAAACTCAAAAAGAAGAAGATTACAAAGACGAAAGTCACAGATGATACAGATGATATCATTGAAAGGCTTCTTAATTTGGAGGTAGAGAAAACACAGTTGGAACAATACGAACGCATGGACTTTGAGTTGACCAAAAGACCAAAAACAACTGAAAAAATAACCATAGAAGAACATCCAGAGGAAATTACCACAGTGCAAACAACAGAAGGGGAAATCACTGTAAGAAAGAAGGTCGCTAAGAAAAAAATCGGCGGCAAAACTGAAATAAGAGAAACGGTTACGACTCATAGAGAACGTGAAGAACCGCAAACTGTTGAAACAATCACGGAAGAGTTCGCAGAGCAATTTGAACCCAACCAGTTTGAGTCAGAAGAAGCTTCAGTCGTAGAAGATGCGCCAGAACATGTCGACATCCAGGAGACAATTACAAGGACTGGGGAAGTTATTAGACGGAAAGTGTCAAAGAAAAAATCTCCAAAGAAGACGCCTGAAACAACCACCATTGTGGATGAAGAAGCTGACGAGCTGCTGTTGATACCGGTGCAGCCAGAGCAACCAGAGCAAATTTTCATCGAAGAGCTACCGGAGAAGGTGGAGGTTGTTGAAACTGTAAGCATCGAGGGAAAACCTAAAAAGCAGGTCACAAAAACAAGGATCATCAAAAAACGTACAGGTGATAAAGTAGAGGAGGTTCAGGTTGTTACCATTCAACAAGACGACAAACCAACAGAGACTACGGTTACATTGTCTGAAGAAACTGTGCCGATTGAACAGATAAGCAATGATGAGGTTCCAAAGTTAAAGCCCAAAAAGAAGAAAATCAAAACCGTGAAGAAAACAGGAGAAGATACAGATGACATTATCGAAAAACTGTTGAATTTGGAAGTGAAGAAGACAGAGCTTGAAAAATATGAAAGAGTAGAAATGGAGTTCAGAAGACCTTCGAAAATTGCAGAAGAATTCACTGTAGATGCAATGCAAGTGCAGCAAGCAATTGTCGAAGATCTGCCAGCAGAACATACAATTAAAATTATACCTGCAATCGAGAAACCAAAAAAGGTTGTTACTAAAAAACAAGTTATCAAGAAAAAGGTTGGCGATCAAGAGCAAACCATTGAAACCGTTACAGTGCAGGAAGAGGATGAAACTCCACAAACTACTGTCACGGAAGCTATGCAGCCTGAGGAATTCGAACCTGTGTATCCAGAAGAAGCAACTATTGAGCAGACATCAGAACTGCATGACGTTGTAGCCAAATCAATTAAAGCTAAGAAGAAGGGAAAGAAACCAGTCGAACAAATTGCCGAACCAGTGCAAGAACTAGAGTCGGAAATTGAACCTCTCCCAACGGAACCAATTCAGGTAGTTTTCGAAGAAATGCCGGAAACGGTTGAGGTAATAGATATAATTACCGAAGCAGGAAAACCGAAAAAGCAAACAAAGAAAACTAAAGTAATCAAGAAAAAGGTCGGTGATGAGGTGGAAGAGATACAAGTCGTTACACTGCAAGAAGATGACAAACCAGCTGAGACGACGATTACTGTTACTGAAGAAATATATGAGCCTGTTCTATCTAAAGAGACTTCATCAGATACACCAAAACTGAGGAAAAAGAAAATTAAAACTGTAAAGAAAAGCACGGATGATACTGATGATATTATCGAAAGATTATTGAATCTAGAGGTAAAGAAAACAGAGTTGGAACAGTACGAAAAAATCGATGTCGAATTTAAGCCACGTCGAAAAGCCATCGAGGAAACATCCGTTGAAGAATTCCCAGAAACTGTGGTAATTCAGCAAACCGAAGAAGGAACTGAAACTAAACAGACAGTTAAGCGAAAAGTGATCAAGAAAAAGATTGGCAAAAAAGAAGAAACAACTGAGGTTATAACAGTACAAACTGGTGAAGAAGCACCAACAACTACTGTAACTGTTACTGAGCAAGATATACCTTTGGAGGAGAGCGAAATATTCTTCAGCGAACCCCAGGAACCGCAGGAAGCCGCTATTATCGAACAATTACCGGAAGAAGTAAAGGTGACGGAAGTTATAACCGAGCAAGGAAAACCGAAAAAGCAGGTGACAAAGAAACGAACACTCAAGAAGAAAATTGGCGATAAGGTCGAAACAGTAGAGGTTACAACCATACAGGAGGATGGCAAAGAACCCGAGACAACGGTCACGATTTCAGAACAAGAAGTGGAACCAGAAATTCCAGATATTCGCGAAGCAGATCAACTCAGCCCAGCACTTGTCAGTAAGTCAGTGGAAAAACCAAAATCTAAAAAGAAAAAGGTTAAAATAATAAAGACTTCAGATACAGCAGATGACATAATCGAAAGATTGCTAAATCTGGAGGTGAAGAAAACAGAGTTAGAACAATATGAAAGAGTTGATGTCGAGTTCAAGAAAAAACCGAAACATGTTAAAGAGGAAACTATTCAGCAACCGCTCTCTGAAACAGCAGAAGTATCAGAAGTTACAATTGCTACATCAAAGATTAAAAAGGTGAAAAAACCTGCCGAAAAGAAGGAAATGCTAGAGCCCAGCGAAAATAAATTGGAAACTCCGAGTCTAGTTGAGATTGAAAAACTTGTTCCGACGGAGGAAGTCGAGGAAGAGAGGCCGGTAATACCATCCGTTGTAGAGGATATCGCTAAACTACTTCCTTCTGATACCGAAACCAAAAAAGTGATAAGTAAGAAAAAGGTTACTAAAAGGAAACCAGCTGACGAACAAGCTCAGTCAACAGAAACAGAAACGCAAGATATTATTTCTGAAGAATCAGTTACATTTGATGAACCCGAAAAGACTCTAGAGGAGCCAGCAGCTGTAGATGTACCGAGTTTCGATGAAACTGTAACAGAAATAACCATTACTGAACCTCAAAAGCAAGAAGCAATTATTGAGGAATACCAAGAAGAACACCTAACCTTCCAAGAGAAATCTATTAAACAGGAAAAGGAGAAAATACAAGCAGAAGAGGCAGTTGAATTGAAGAAAACTCAAAAGAAGATCAAGAAAAAGGTCAAAAAGTCAGAACAAAAAGACGAAGATGAGGAACTGGAGCGTTTGCTTAATCTTGAAATAGAGAAAACTGAGTTAGAAACTTATGAAAAGGTTGAACTAGAAGCTAAACCAAAACCAGAAAAGCAAAAACCAAAATTAGAGCCGATCAAAATTGAGCGTCGAGACCAGAAACCAACTAAACTGCAAATTACTGAACCGATAGAAGCACCGCAAACAGTAAAACTTAGGAAAACAAAACGCCCAGAAAAGAAGGAAATTGAAGAAACTGTAGTTCCAAAAGTTCTCCTGAGAAGCCGTATCATCAGAATAGAATTTCCTCCTGAGATTAGACACCCGGAAATCACAGAGCTGGTAACAAAGAAGGGAGTTGGTGAGCTGGCAAGAGCTGATGAAGAAGAAGAAAAAACCAAATTGAAGAAGATTAAGAAAATTAAAACTTCAAAACACACTGAGCTGGAATTAGAAAAACTAGAAATGCCAGAATTCGATGCCGATAAACCTCAAGTGCAGGACATTCCTGAGGAAAAGGGCACATACCAACGCAAACCAAAGGATAAGGTCGAGGAAGTTCATGAAGAAAAAACGATCAAGTTAGGAAAAGGAAAGGTTAAAATTGACGAGGCGGAAGAAGAAACTGTTAAACTGAAGAAAACACCCAGGAAGCAGAAAGAAGAAACCTCAGAAGATACAGACGCTGTGAAGAAGCCAAAACAAAAACCAGAAACGGTTGATGTTGAAGCAAAGCAGAGGCATATAGAAAAACCAACGTTCGAACCAACTGATATACCGGATGTAACAGTTGAGATCGAAAAGTACCAAAGACCGTCCCCAGAACCGGTGGAACCGGAAGAGGAAACGCCTAAGAAAAAGAAACGTCAAAAGAAGCCCAAAGAGCCGGAAGAGCCCGAAAAGCTCGAGCGACCCCTCGTTATGGGTAAAGGTAAAACTCCTGATGAAGTTCCCGAAGATGATGTGAAGTTCAGAATACCCTCATCTAAGAAACCTGAAGATGAGCCAGAAGAAATAAAACTGAAACCAATTTCTAAGCCAACAAGGGAGCCGACCGACACTGAAAATGAAGCGGATCGTGAGATGGGCCTTCCTACTTTTGCTGAAAAACCAGACGAACCAGAAGTAGAGGGTATAACGCTTGAAACCAAGAGGAAAAAGATTATCAAGAAGAAAACTCCCAAGCAAAAATCAGAAGATGAGCCAGTCGCTGAGCCAACAGTTGAAGAACCTGAAAAACTGGAATCAGTAGAAACAACAGCTCCTCTAGAGAATATTCAAACAGTATCACCTCAACAGGAACCTGAAGACATTTGGCAATCCATTCGAGAAATTCCAACGGAAGTGCAACTACCTGCAGAAGTGATTGTTGAACAGTTACCAATAGAAGAGAAACAACTAACAACTGTTGATGGAAATCAACAAATCATTACCAAGAAGGTTATAAAAAAGAAACAAAAAAATAAGGAAGAAATCATCGAAGTAGTAACTGTTCAGACCGGTGACCAGGCTCCTGAAACTACAGTTACTGTAAGCGAAATATCTCCTGAAGAACCGACCTTTGAAAGAGATCTACCACAACAACCCAAAATACGCGTTAAGAAAGTAAAAGTTCCCAGCAAAAAAGACGACATCGACAAGATTGTCCAAAAGTTGCTCGAACAAGAGATCACAAAAACGGAACTCGAAAAATATGAAAAGTTTGACTTTGAACCTTCGCAAAAGCCCCAAGCCGAACCACAACAAGTCGATACAGTTCAAATTAAAAAGCCCAAGAAAACAAAACAGAAAGAAGTCAAACAACATGAAACTATATCACTAGAAACACCAACAGATACATCAGAAACCCTAGAAATCATGCCGATTGAAACACAAACACCAGACACATTACACACATCCACTACCGAAGCACAACTGAGAATTAGTAAGTATTACAAGTCACATTTGAAAAACAAAAAAAAAAATCACATTAAAATATCGGTCAAATAAAATGTATATTACTAATGTAATCTTTTGTATAGGAAATTGCATGAAAAAAAAACTTTACTTTGATGTGGATTAACACTCATTTTCTCTCAATACAGGCGCCGACACAATCGAAATCAAAGAGGACGTATTTGAGACGAAAGAACTCGTAACGGAAGCACCTGCAGCTGAGGAGGTTGCCCCGGTTGAGATTGCAGAGGCTGCCGCCGAACAATCTGTTGTCCAACAGAAGCCGACGCTAGAGGCCGCCCCTAAAGAAGAGTTGTTTGAACAACTCGTAGAGGAAACATCCGTCGCTCCGGATCTACCGCTCGACAAGGTGGAAATCGAAGCCATCGAAGTTCCCGACGAAATCACTGGCAAGCTTTCGATCCTTGACAAGCCAACATTGACGGCAGCTGCCCGAGAGGAAACTTTCGAGCAACAGGTAGAAGAAACCGATAATGTGCCATCTCTTTCACTGGATGAGATTGTGCCGACAGCTGTTGACGTTGCTGACCAGGCCACCGAGAAGCCCAACATTCAAAGCAAACCACTGTTGGAAGCTGCTCCGGTTGAAGAACTTCTCGATCTTCCCGCCGAGGAAGCTGACGCTGTTGCATCGCTGTCTCTGGATGAGGTCCAGGTAGCGCCGGTCGACATTTTGGACCAGGCCACCGAGAAGCCGTACATTCAAAGCAAACCTCTGTTGGAAGCTGCCCCAGTTGAAGAACTTCTAGATCTTCCAGCCGAGGAAGCTGACACTGTTGCATCACTATCTCTGGATGAGGTCCAGGTAGCACCAGTCGACATTTTGGACCAGGCCACCGAGAAACCTCAGATAAGTCAAAAGCCAACGGTTACCGCAGCACCTGCTGAAGGATTGTTTGAAGCGACAGCAGAAGAAACTGAAGCAGCACCGTCTTTGTCTTTGGACAAAGTACAAGTGGCTCCAGTTGAGGAATCGCTTGCAGCGCCAACCGAGCAAGTTAAGGTAACGCCGGTAGCGGAGGTGCAGGTCGCTCCGGAACCGAAAAAGGTCAAAAAGGTGACCAAGGTGAAAAAGACCAAAAAGTCCCTCGATGATGACGAAGAGCTACAACGATTGCTTAACTTGGAAGTTGAGAAAACCGAGCTGGAGATGTACGAAAAGGTTGACATTGACGCCAAGCCGAAAGTGAAGCCGCAAAAGGGTGAGCTAGAGCATCTAGAACCTATCAAGATAGAACGAAAAGAACAAAAACCAATCAAACTTGAAATCACAGACACACCAGAACCACAAACAGTAAAATTGCGTAAAACCGTGTTGCCAGAGAAGAAAGAAATCGAAGAGGTCACTGTCCCGAAGGTATTACTGAAGAGTAGAATTGAACAGGTTCAGTATCCACCAGAGGCACAGAAGCCTCAAGTCGTCGAACTAGACATCAAGCGTGGCGTGGGCGAGCTCACTAGAACCGAAGAAGAGGAAGACGAACGTGAGGTTAAGAAAATCAAAAAGGTTAAGATTATTAAGAAAGAAAAGACCAAACTCGAAACTCTTGACATCGAGAAATTCGAAAAAGAGCCCACCGAAATTGAAGAGAAGGAAGAAGAGAAACCGAAATATCAACGACAGGTGAAGGAAAAACCAGAGGACGAAACAGACGAGAGAACTCTTGTCCTAGGTAAGGGAAAGCTTAAGAAGGATGAGGAAGAAATCGAGCAAGTTAAACTGAAGAAAATTCCAACAAAACCCAAAGAAGAAGAACAGGTCGAGGAAAAGCCCAAAAAGAAGAAGGAAGACAAGCCGGTTGAAGTCGATGAGGTCAAGAAACAAAGGCATGTAGAAAAACCAACCTTCACTCCTACCGACATTCCTGACGTTGAAACGGAACTCGAGCCATACGAAAAACCGGCTCCCGAGCCTAAAGAAAAGCCTACGAAGGAACCAAAGAAACCAAAGGTACCCAAGGAGCCGAAAGCACCCGAAGTACCAGAAGAGCCTGAACACAAAATTGTGCTAGGTAAAGGAAAACTTCCGGAGCCTGAACCAGAACCAGAGGTTAAGTTCCGTATTCCAGTAGGCAAGAAGCCTGAAGAGGAACCAGAAGAAATCAAACTCAAACCATTCAAGAAACCATCGCCAGAAAAGGAACCAACTGAGCGTGATGCTGATAGAGAAATGGCTTTGCCAGCACCCAAAGAATATCCAGACGAGCCTGAAGCGGATATTACAATCAAAAAGAAGAAAAAGAAGGTTCCAAAAGAACCTGAAGTACCAGCTCCAGTGGAAGAAGTTTCTGAACAGGTTCCAGTAAAGCCCGAAACAGTAAAGCCAGTCGATGTAACTCCGGAGACTCCCAAAGTTGAGGAACCGTTGCCGGAAGAGAAGGTAAAAATAACGAAACCGCTTCCAGTTGAACAACCAACCGAATCGGTTGTCCCGAAACCGGTGGAAGAGATCACTGGCGAGCTCCCAACTCAGATACTACCATCAGAAAAACCGACCGAGCTTGAAGTTGACAAACTGAAAGAAGCTGTAGTTGAACAACCGGAAATACACGAGGTTAAGGAAGAAAAGACCAAGAAGGTCGTCAAGAAGGTGAAAAAGCCCAAAGCTAAGCCTGAAGAAGATGACGCTCTTGAGCGGCTACTCAACCTAGAAATTGAGAAAACCCCACTTGAGGTTTATGAGAAGGTTGATTTGGAGCCTAAGTCGAAGGAAAAGCCTGCTCCAGAAGAAGTCCCAGTTGAAATAGCCAAGCCAGAAGTGGTCGAAGAAAAACCTAAGCCAAAACCAGAGCCCGAAGTCAAAATTGCAGAAATTGTTGAGCCTGAACCGACACCAGTTCTAGTGACAGAGGAAAAGCTCACAGAACAACCGACTACTGAAGAAGCTGTCCCTGCTGAAGTAACGGTGGATTTGGTCAAGGTTGTTGAAATAAAGCCTGTAGAAGTTAAACAGGACATTCCCAAAGAAGAAGAAAAACCGATTCCTTTGGAGCCCGAACAACCTCAAAAGAAACCAAAAGAAAAGAAGATCATAAAGACGGTTGTTAAGAAACCTAAGAAGGCCTCGATTGATGACGATGAACAACTACAGAGACTGCTGAATCTTGAAATTGAGAAAACCGAACTTGAGCAATATGAAAAGATCGACGTTGACTTTGCCAAGAAAACTAAAACCGTCGAAGAAGTGGAAGTTGTACAAAAGCCGCAAAAACCAGAGATTGAAGAAGTTCTTGAAGAAGTCGTGTTGAAACCAAAACCAAAAGAAAAGGTTGTTAAACCAGTCGAAGAAGAGGTAGAAGTTGCTTTCAAGATCCAAAGGAAACCAAAACTCGAAGATGAGCCTCAGGAGGTTGAAGAAAAGATCACTCTTAAACCTACTCCACAAAAACCGGAAGAAACAGTGTCGGTTGAAAGAATCATCAAAATTGAAGTTGAACGTTCCGAGCCAGTTACGATCGAGCCTGTTATTGAGGAAGCGGAAGATATAACAGTTGAGAGAGAAGATATTCCGACTGTTGAACCGCTTGTTGAAGAACCAGTGGATGAGGTTATTGCTCCCGAAGAAGTCGTACCAATACAGCCAATCGAAGAGGAAATTTCAGAAGCAGTACCCATCATCGAGGACGCTGTCATCGAAGTTCCGTCGGAAGAGATTGCACAGGTGGTAGAGTCCGTCCCAATTGAACCAATTGTTGAAGAACCAACACCAGTTGTCCCGGCTCGCAAGAAGTCTATCAAACCAGAACCGGCCCCTGCTCCTGTTGCCGTGGAAGAGAAACCTAAGGAAAAGCCCAAAAAGAAGACCGTGGTCAAAAAGAAGAAGCCAAGTCTGGATGACGATGCAGAACTTCAAAGACTTTTGAATCTAGAGATTGAAAAAACGGAACTGGAGCAATATGAAAAGGTTGATGTTGACTTCCGCAAGCGCGAGAAGGTCCGTGTTGTTGATCAACCGAAACCGCAACAGGGAGTCGAATCCACGGTAGAACCCGAGGAAACAGTTCAACTTAAACCGAGGAAGAAAAGTATTAAGCCTCAAGTAGAGACGATTGAGGAAACAGAAGTCGCGTTTAAATTGAAGCCTAAGAAAAAACCGGAGCCGGAAGAAGCGGTACAGGATGCAACTGTGACTTTGAGGAAAGAAAAACCAAAGGTGGTCGAAGAGACTGCCGTAGAGGAAATAATTACACTTCGACCAGTAGCACCGAAACCAGAAGATGTAGAAGATGTCGAAGAAGTTGTCAGGCTAAAATCTGAACCACAACCAACCACTTACGACGAAGCGGAAGCATCGCTGGAAATAATTCGCGAGGCGCCTCAGGAAGAGGTGAAACCTGTAGAGCCAAAGAAGGTTGAAAAGCCGAAAGTGAAAAAGGTGGTCAAGAAAAAGAAAGAAGATGACGTTGATGAAATCACGAGAAAGTTGTTGGAAATGGACATTCCAAAAACGGAACTTGAGAAATATGAAAAGATCGACATCGACATCACCAAGAAACCCAAAGAATCGGTCGAGGATGTTGTGGTTTCCAAGCGAAAGCCTAAACCAGTAGTTCAGGAAGAGGAGGAAGTAGAAGTTACTCAACAGTTGAAGCTTCGTAAAAAGCCCGAAGTTGCTCCCGAGCCTGAAGAAGCTGAGGCTACCTTCAAGGTTGCAAAGAAACCTGAACCCCAACCTGAGCCGGAGGATGTTGAGGCATCGCTAACTATTACAAAAGAACAGGAAGTTGAAGCTCCGAAAGAAGAAATTTCAGAGCACGTCGTCATTCGTAAGCAGCGTCCTCGGCCTAAGCCAGCCTTCCGTAGGGAAGTTCTGGACGAGGAGGAAGTACGCATCAAGAAGATCAAGAAGGTACGACAGCCACGACCAGTGTTTAAAGATGTCGAACCAGAAACCGTTACCTTCCAACCAAGACGTACCAAACACATTGAGGACATTGAACAGGAGTTTAAGATCCAGCTGGATTCGTATGCCAGGGAGGAGATTTCCATGACCGGTCGGGTGAAACTACCGGCGCCGTACAGTTACGGAGAAGAAACGGGCGAAGCGCACATAACCATCATCAAGGAAGTGGGCGATGACGATGAGGTTGTGTACGAAGTGATCTACAGCGACAGTGAGGTCGACGTTCAAGACGATTATGATAGGTATGACGAAGATTCAGAAAATGTGGTCTTTGAGCTTCGCAAACGCCGAGAAAAGCTTGAGGGTCTCATCGTTCATCATGAGGAGGAAATTTCTATCAACCTGGCGCGTCGCAAATCACAAGTCACACACGAAGAAGAATCATTCACACTGAAACAACAAAAGAAGTCTCTGGCTACATACTCTGAAGGTTTTTATCACTTTGCAGTATATTTTTCCCATTTGGCCTGATCTTCTTTACCAATAACAGATTTTTACAGAGTTTGATTTGGAGAATTAACATAAATGATTACTCTATCTATTTACTATTTCAACGAAAGAAAAAACATGATTTACACCAGTAAAAATCAAAACAAAACTTGACCACAACTACAATATACGCTTAAACACTACCTAAACCTGGCACTTTAACCGGAACCAAACAGGTTCAAAGGCCCAGCGAAGTGAACTTCTATCGCTACTCTATTCTATTACTTCTTTCCTAAAACTTTTCTGCGGATCTTATAACGTTCACTGCTGTAAATATAGGCTAATCTAATATTTTATAGCAACTTTACTTTTAAGCAAATAATCGGAGGATCTACTATTTTTCTTTATTCTCACTATATCCTTCTCAAGTTCTTCTGCACTCTATCTATCTATTCCTCCTGTGTAAATATTTTCCACTGACCTATTTCCGTCTGAACTTCGGTTACTAATGTTCTTCTTATCTTCTCTAACTCAAACTGAGTTTTTTAATTCTTTCTCTAAACAGGAATGATTTTTCACTATCCTAATATGGCCTGCGTTTGACCCTTCTATTTTGAACAAACACTTTTCTATTCTTCTACTATCCACTATCAATTATAACATTTCACCACCTTTCCAGACTATACTAGAAACGAGTTTTGTACACTGCAAATCCGATCACTATTGTACGAAGTATACTAATCTTTCTTTCGTTTTGTTCCATCCGAAAATTATCTTTCGATTCCCACAGAAACTGCTTCACTGAAGATTATTCGAGAAGGTAATGGTTGTATTTTTTATTACGTAAGATATTATTCATTAAAAACGTGTTATTTTTTACAGAAGAGGCAATCGAGATGTACTGTATTCAGTCGGTTGAAGCAGAAAACGAAGAAGCGCTTCATATGGTTGAAGGTGAAAAGGTGTACGTTATTGGTAAGCATCGGATTCGTTTCAGATGTTGGCCATAGTTATTTATCCTGTTTGTTTTTCAACAGATCGTACCAACTCCGAGTGGTGGTTCGTGAAGCGATCCTGGAGCGAGGAACGCGGATTCGTCCGTCGTGAGTTGCTCATGGACGCCGTCACCTATCCGCAGTACGTACAGAAGACCTTGAACGAAAAGATCGACAAGCTGCCCGTTTTCGAGAAGCCCGGACCGAGCGAGAAGCCACAAGCTCCGAAAATCATCGAAAAGCTTCAGCCCATCGGCACTCAGGATGGTTACACGGTTCAGTTCGAATGTAAGGTCGAAGGATATCCGAGACCGCAGATCACCTGGTTCCGACAGACTGCCGTGATCAAGACCTCACAGGACTTCCAGATTTACTACGATGACGACAACGTAGCAACGCTGATTATTCGTGAAGTGTTCCCAGAGGACGCTGGCACGTTCACATGTGTGGCTAAGAACATTGCCGGATTTGCAGCCAGCACTACCGAATTGACGGTTGATTCGCTCACTTCGGATCATGGTTCCGAGGTGGCAACGCTGTCCAGAAAGAGTATGTCCCGCGAATCTTCGTTGGCCGATATTCTGGAAGGTATCCCACCGACCTTCTCTCGTAAACCCAAGGCACAGTATGTTGACGCTGGATCGGATGTTTTGTTGGAATGTCGACTTGTCGCTATTCCCGAGCCCGATATCCAGTGGTTCTACAATGGAACCGAAATCAAGAGCAAAGATAACATGCAAGTTGTGGTTGAGTCCGATATGCACATGTATTGTACCGTGGTTCACATCCAAGGAATTGAGAAACAACAAGAAGGTTCATACCAGGTGATTGCTCGCAATCGTGAGGGTGAATCAGCATTGGACATTACCGTAAAGGTGAAGACCGGCGTGGACGAGCCACCACAAATTTTGGAACCACTCAAGAGTATGAGCATTCGTCAAGGTGAAACGGTCATGCTGACAACGCAGATCGTCGGTAATCCTACGCCCGAAGTTCAGTGGTACAAGAATGGAAAAGCACTCACAACTCCCACGCAGGTCGACAAGAACATGTATACGGTCACACTGCTTTCTCCAACTCACGAGAACGCTGGTGAATACACGGTCAAGGCAAAGAACGCCGCCGGTACTGTTGAAACAACTGCATCCCTCACAGTGGACGAATCCAACCTAGGAAATCCGCAGGCTCCACTGTTTTTGGAACGATTCGAAGAACAGAGTGTTACTCAAGGTGGCATCATCAAACTGCCAGCTAAGGTTTCAGGAAATCCCGTGCCGGAGATTTTGTGGCTGCGTAACAACAACACACTGCTGCCCTCGAAGAAGATCAAACAGGCATACGATGGCAAGAACATTGAGCTTACCATTACGAATGCCGACTCCGAGCAGGACACCGGAAACTACAAGTGTATCGCTTCCAACACGGTTGGCAAGGCTTCACACGGAGCTCGCGTAACCGTTGAAGTCGATAAGGTCACGTTTGTGAAAAAGCTGAAGAAGACGGTCACCGTTGAGGAGAGCAAGCCGGTCACGCTTGAGTGTGAAACATCGCATACGGTGTCCACCAAATGGTTCCACAACGGAAAGGAAATGAGCGGAATGGATCATCGTGTGATCGTTCAGGAAGGAAAGGTCCACAAGTTGGTCATTAAGAATCCGACGATCAAGGACACCGGTGTGTACAAGTGCACCGTGAAGGATCAGACAACGGAATGCAGCCTGACCGTTCTTGAAGCCAAGCCAGAATTCTTGCGCAAGTTGGAAGACGTGGAAACCAAGGAAAAGCAGAACGCCGTACTTGAGGTTGAAATTTCTTCGGAAACTGCCGATGTCACATGGTACAAGGAGGGCAAGAAGATTGTAGAACAGAAGGGCAAGTACGAATTCAGCAAGAAGGGTAAAACTCGTAGCTTGTTTGTGCGCAGTACTTCGGTGCACGATGAAGGCGAATACACTTGCACTCTGGCTGATCAAGAATGTACTGCTGAGGTGGTGGTCATTGAACTCCCACCAGAAATTATTACTCCATTGAAGGATGTAACCGTTGCACGTGGAGAGAATGCCGTCTTCGAGATCGAACTAACGAAAGGAGACGCTTTGGTCCGTTGGTACAGAAATGAAACGGAACTCTCGTTCAACGGTCACTACCAGTTGACCATCGATGGTAAACGACAAACTCTTAAGATTAACAAAACTGTCGATGATGATTCCGGTGTGTACAAGTGCGTTGTCGGCGATCAGCTGGCCACGGCTCGTCTAACTGTTGAAAAGCCACTGGTTGACTTCGTCAAGCGTCTACCGGAGGTAACGATCGCTACCAAAGAAACCGATGCGGTGTTTATCGTTGAGTTGTCTGAGTCTGCCGAAGTGAAATGGTTCAAGAACAACAAGCAGATTAAGGCATCCAGCAAGTACGAGCTGATCAGCGAGCAGAACGTCCGCAAACTGGTTGTGAAAAACGCTACCGAAGATGATGAGGAGGAGTACACGTGCACTATCGCCAACGTTAAGACTTCGTCGAAATTGAAAGTCGAGATCATAAAGGTGGCTCCGACGATCTTCGACGATACCCGTACGTACACGATCCGCAAGGAAGAGGACGTCACGTTCAACGTAAAGTTCAACGCCACACCGAAGCCCGAAGCCGAGTGGTACGTCAACGAGAAGCTGATTATTCCGTCGCCCCGTTACGTGTCCAAGGTGGGTGAAGAGACCGCCAGCTTGACCATCCGAAAGGTTGTCGAAAGCGACGCGGGAGAATATACCGTTCGGCTGGCGAACGAGTGCGGCGATGCGAGCGCGTCCTTCACGCTGATTGTCAAGAGTGAGTATGGGTGAGGGAGTGTGGCTTTGAACAGGGGTTTGAGTAAGGTTTATTGCATTACAGAACAACCAGCTGCTCCAGAAGCTCCGGAAGCTACTCGAATCACCGACGACTCGATCACGCTGTTCTGGAAGTCACCTGAGGATAATGGAAACAGTACAATCACCGAATACATTCTGGAGTATCAAGAAAAGAGCAAGAAGAAGTAAGATTGTAGCTGTAGGTACGCTTGCAACATAATACTGACAATATTTTCATTACAGATGGACCGAGATTACCAACATCACCGAGACAACTACGACAGTCACGAAGCTAACGAAGAATTCCGAATACACATTCCGGGTAACTGCTGTCAACGAAATTGGCAAGGGACCGGCATCGCCGAATTCACCATACTACAAGATTGCCGCCCCTATTCAGAAGGAAGCTCCAGTTGTCAGCGAGCATCTGAAGGACGTTTCCATTGGTTTGGATCAGACGATTACGCTGACCTGCGTCGTCAACGGGGTACCAACTCCTGAAGTGACATGGTATCGCAACGGAACGGTGCTGAAGGAGCGCACTATTACGTACGAGAATGGAGCTGCCAAATACGTCGTTAAGAAAACTACTACTGAGACGAGTGGTACTTACGTGTGTAAGGCTACGAACGAAGTCGGAAGTGTAGAGAGCAGCTGCCGTGTGGTGATCGAGGAGAAGCCTACAATTACCGTCGATAAGAAGCTGATTGTGCAGAAGTTGCGTGTCGGTGACGAGTACACTGTAGTTGCGAACATCACCGGATTCCCTGTGCCGGATATTCTGTGGTATCGCGAGGATGAAATCATTGCTTCTACTGCTGAACATCGCATCGAAACTACGGCGAGCACTTCGACTATCAAGTTTGCGTCGCTGGATCGTACAGATAGTGGAAAATACATTGTCGAAGCGGTAAATTCCGCCGGATCAACCAGTGTGGAATTGCAGCTGAAGGTGATCGACAAACCAAGCAAACCGGAAGGACCGATCGTAGTGAAGGAACTTAGTCCGGAGGCAGTTGTGATCGAGTGGAAACCACCGGCGGACGATGGTGGTCTGGAGATTTCCCAATACTCGATCGAGAAATGTGACGATACTAATAAGAACGCTTGGATTAAGGTTGCCGATGTGCAGAGGAACATCAAGTCGTACTGCATCCAGAAGTTGCTCGACTCAACTCAGTATCACTTCCGTGTGATCGCTCAGAACCCGATCGGTTGTTCGGAGCCACTGGAGAGTGCTACTATTACCGTGCAGGCCGTGATGGAACCTCCATCGCCTCCGCGAGGCCCGATCGAGACTTCGGGAATGACAAGCACGTCGTTCGAACTCATGTGGCAGCCGTCGGAGAACAATGGAGGCAGCAAGATCACCGAGTACATCGTTGAGTTCAAGGAATCGAAGAAGAAGGTTTGGAAGGTCATTGGAACCACCAACGGTAACGAGACCTCACTGCTGATCGAGAACCTGACGGCAAACCGTGCTTACGACTTTAAGATTTACGCCAAGAACAAAATCGGAACAAGCGAGGCGTTGCAGACGGAAGAGTCGATCGTTGCCGGAAGAGAAATCAGTAAGTTCCACATCCGGTGTATGCTACCTGTCGCTAACTTGCTTCTGTCCTGTGCTGAACTAACCCTTGTCGATGTCGAACTCTACTTAACACATACAATCACACTATGCGTTTAACATTCACTATTCTATCTCTCTGCACTATACTCAACTGTCCGAACCTCGGGCAGATCTTAACGTTTCCGACTTTCCAACTTTAAACTAGCAGCCCTGCGCGCGCGCTGTAGATTGTAAAACGTGTCACAAACTCACCTAAATGTAAACTCACAACACCGTATTCCCACCTCCACACTACTAGCACCACCCTCAGCGCCACGTAACCTGCGTATCGTCAACGTGACCAGCAAGAGCGTCAAACTCGAGTGGGAGCAGCCGGAAACGAACGGCGGCTCGGAGGTGACCGGTTACGTGGTCGAAAAACGGCTCACCACTGCCCAGCAGTGGACCAAGATTAAAACACTGGACGCCAACTGTCTCAGTTACAGCGTCGACAACCTGAAGGAAAAGTCTGAACTCGTGTTCCGGGTATTCGCCGAGAACGCGATCGGCCTGAGTTCGCCCGCGACCTCAGACACCGTTACACTGAAAACACATGCCAGTAAGATTCTCGATGTTCCACATAGTTGTTTCTGCTGTATTTTTTGTAGCTTGACCGTGCGAGCACGGAGCGGAGTACTGATTGCGTGTTTGCGTTTCTTTCACAGCGGTACCATCGCCACCCACGGGACCCCTGGAGGTGCGTTACCTGGGTCCCAACATCAACATTGTCGAGTGGGGTATTCCGGAATCCGACGGTGGTGCACCGTTGGAGGGCTACAGTATCGTCATCCGCAACGTTAAGAAGACCATGTGGATGGAGGTTGGCCACGTGGCCGCCGACTGCCAGTCGTTCAACATCAAGGATCTGGCCGAGGAAGAGGAGTATCTGATCCGAATTCTGGCCCACAACGAGGTCGGCGCCAGTGACCCGCTGGAGTCGGACGAGCCGTACAAGGTTCTGCCGGGAGGTGGTAAGTTGATGCCTATTCAGATATACGAACAACTCATTACTAACTATTTTGGTTCCGTAACAGCCCCGGAGGATACCCACGACGAGACGACTCGCGACTTTTCGGAACCGACGGCGACCAACACCTCGTCGTGGCTGAGGGAACACAACATGACCGCGGACATCCACAGCTACGCTCGGCACAAGCTGCTCCGGCGCGGCGAGTACTTCTTCAAGCTGTGGTTCAACGCGAAGAACCTGTTCAAGTAAAACATCCCGCGCGAACAATTCCTAGAACTTCAACTAGCTCAAGAGTTTTTTTTTACTACGTAAATACAAGAGAAGAGAGACAGATGTGTATATCTAGCAGAAAACACGCCAATATTTTAGCCTAATAAGACGATTTTGTACAGAAAAAAAAACACGGTTTGAAATTGTATGTAAATGTTACCCCCATAAATTTCAAGAATCTTCGCACTAAACCCACGCAATGCATACGACTACGATTTGTTTCATGTAACTGTGATACAGAAAGAGATTTTTTAAAATATGTAGAAAAATGTCGATGCCACGCAAGAGCAAGCATTGCAGTCACACAAAACACAACAACGAAAGAGTTTCACAAATCTACGACGAAGTTCGAGCGATTCCTCGGAAAAGCTCGACACCTTACACTAGAGTTCTGCTGAAGTTTCACAGAACCAGCGAATTATTTATACTATGTTTAGTTAGTAATGTTACACTGTTGTTGTACGGAGAAAGGATGAAGAAAACACATGCAAGATTCGTAACAGTTTGGGATTCTGCGGAACGGATCTCTCCGGTCATCGATCGGTCGCAGGTCAACGAAGCTTTCCCGGGGGACAATAAAAATATAGGTGCGTATATTGATCCGTCCCGGGCCCGGCGCGATCGGCTTCCGGAGGGGACGACTGCTGGCAGAAAGTTCCCGCAATCTGAGAGTACTGTTTACGACAAATTTTAATTTATTTGAACTATAGCCAAACGACTTTTTGTTTACCGTAGTGTGTTTTAAAGAAATAAATTGAATGCAAACAAAACATTTCTAAAGGACTGTGATATGATTCGAAGTTCCATAAACACCGACCACTTGAGTTTAAAAAAAGACTTGGAGAATGACTGACCGAGCCGAGTTTTATTGGACTAAAAAGATACGTTACCTCACCCTTTGCACAGTACATCTCTTACCTACGTCATTCACTTGTTGATGCTCTTAGTGTTGAACTTCCATGCAAGAGGAAATTGTTGCGTTGTAGACCACTTCCCTAACCCGGACGGGAACTTCGAGAATCTAAATGGGAATCATCACGTAGAACTTTTCGTTTTTCTGGATTGACACCGCATCAGAAATAGAGCCCTTACGTCAAAGTTCTTTGTCGACATTGACGAACTGTTCACTTACCTCACTAGACGCAATTACGTTGCGTCCGCTCCATCGCCCAACCTTTTCTGGTTCAAGTTCACGCCGCATCGCGCACGTGACAGGTGGCGCGTCGATCGGTCTGAAATCAACGAAAAAAAGTAATTACTCATTAGTACGATCGCATCTGCTCCGAAAATTAAGCTCTTCTTGGCTCATCTGCCCGAAAGCTCTCTCCGATTTCGTAGATCGCTCAGAAGCAGTTCACCTCAGAGTTCATCGCAATGAACTCTGCGCGGACGACCTAGCGTTGCATAAGTCGGTAAAACGAAATAACTATACTTGACAGCATAGCTCTGTGGCAATATGCACCGCGCAGAGAACGTGCAATACCGTCGCACAGACAAGTAGACAGTGACGTAAATTTTTTATCCTTTGAAAGAACGTGAAAATCTTTACAGTACAGTAGAAATGCGCGACAATGATTAATCTGTGCAGCGGTAATGTACCGCATAGCCAGCGAGTCTCATGACTCATAAGAAGAGCAAATTGGGCTCGCCCTAAGAAGAGCAGGTGCATTATGAGTTGTGAGCAGCAGAGTAAGGAGTCGGACGACAACCAGCGACCACGCTTAGTGACCACGATGGCGGCGACGAACGCCTATTAGGTAACACATGTACTGTACTTGTTTTGCTTTTCAAAACTATAACTTTTATTTTCATCGCACAACTGAAGGCATACATGGGGTTCATGGTGATGATGCCAGAAGCCTAAGTGAACACGGTGTAAAAAAGAAGTCGTCAACCAAATGTACAAGAGAATGGTACAAGCAGAGCGTTCGAGACGTTTACTCTAGGGTAGAGTGCTCAGCTCTAATGAGACAGTCAATGGCGTGTTACAAATGACACATTACCCTACACTCCTTTCAAAGTAATTCAGTGCGAGTAGGTTTGCGAGTAGTTCGACAAGCTGTTATTAATGTTGCACCCCTATATAACACCACAATAACGCTTGTTTTGGTTGGCCGGCGAAAGTGTTGAACCGGCCAGACAAGAATTACCGACAGTCTTCTAAGAGAGACACTTGAGTTGGTTTAGCTATAGTTGGAAACTCTGGCATTTAAGAGTTGCAGTGAAGCAGAGAGCGTCCATCGAAATGAGGGCACAGCTTCGATGTATTATTTAATGCAGCGCTTTGCACACATTGAAGAATGATTTACATTTGGATCATTTAATGAAAACATTGGCTGGAATACAATGTTAAGCATTGTTTGGGTGACAACAGATTAAAACATTCAAAATAAAATAGTCATTATTTTATGAATTTTTTTGTAGCATTGTAGGTACTCTGAAACCGAGAAGTCTATCTGATATAATCTGATCAGATTGTAGTATCCGACGATCATTTTACAACGGTTTGATAGCCGTGCGGGCGAGTTCGCAGTCCTTCGTGTTTTGTGGGTTCGAATCCTGCAAAATTGTTTTTTTTTTTTTTGTGTGCAGAAAAATGCACATTCCGCGTGAGATACTTTATGTTTTTGTCTCACAGTGGCGATGTGCATTAGGGTGCGTCACAAATGCAAAAAGTTGAGATAGATCGGATAGGCGGGCAGAAAATCATAGTTGCATATCCCTAGAAGCTCTCCTGAAAATTTCAGCCAATTTGGTTGAGAATTCGAGGTGCCCACTCGATTTCAAATTTGTATTGGATTTTGGACCCGTTAGTATGGGGAAAACGGTACTTTTTACATTTTATTCTCCTAAAAATCCAAATGTGTACCAATTTAAATTCTGAGCGAGGTATTTATAGATTTTTATATGGGGAACAACTTTGTAGAACATTGCGAAACGATCTGAGCGGATCTGGCTTAGTTATAAGTGGTTTAAGCTAAGTTGTATTTCCAGGGTCAACTCCAGGACTAAAGTATAGTCTTTTTATCTAAACGGTCACTATGATCAGACAAAATAAACTGCCTGACAGATGACGAATTTGTTTTTATTTGTTGGCAATTTTTGTGGATTCGGGTTGAAGTCGAGGTGAGTGTTGAAGCTTTTTCGAAGTAGTTCTGGACATTTTAACAACCAGTTCCTTCCTTCCTAGCCAATGTTGCCACCAAAGAAGATTACGGGTACCGGACCGTTACTTGGACCGGCGTGGAAGGAGATTCGAGTGAATCTGACTTGGGCGTAGGTTAGCCAGGACGGACGGTTCCCGAATACCGGTGGAGGCAAGCACAACAAGCCATCACCACAGGATGTGATGCCAAAACGCCAGAATCGAAGAGATTCGTGTGGCGCCAATCTCTGGACTAATCGGACGCAATTAGTGAAAGTTAGTGGCAAGGCGAAATTCAACAAAATATTCAATACGAACCAGAACCCGAATATGATTTTCAATGGCCAATGTTAAAGAAGCTCACGGGAACGGGCCGTGATGGAACGAAGAGACATAGACAGGAGTTCAGATTTTTCTAATTGTTTAAAGATAAATATACTAATTATAAGCTATGAATAAAATCAAACTTAGCAGTGTTTTATTGTGTAACTACATGTTATTGTCGAAAAATCTCTGCTTAAGCGAAGGCGTAACGCTTTGCATTTTGCGAATTTCTCTAGATCAACACATAATTTTTGATTTTTTTTTGGCAACATGGGCCAAAAACAGCGACAAAATACAATTCGTAACGCCTCCGAACAGAAAAAGGGTTATCTGTAGGCTGTTGAAAGTATTTTAAACTGCTTCCCACAATTTTGTCCACCAAGTTCATAATGTAGTCAGAGTGTGGACTTGATGGTGCAGTGAGAATTTGGTTTGTGATTGTGACGAATAATGTTACTTGTGCTTTCGTTATTCTGCAGGTTTTACTGCATCGGCCAAAATTTTATTTTATTTCATTAAATCACACAAAATCTTCAAACAAAACTAAAAAAAAGGAAATCTTGACGTGTTCTGCATTTGATTCTGTGGTGATGGCTTGTTGTGCTTGCCTCCACCGGTATTCGGGAACCGTCCGTCCTGGCTAACCTACGCCCAAGTCAGATTCACTCGAATCTCCTTCCACGCCGGTCCAAGTAACGGTCCGGTACCCGTAATCTTCTTTGGTGGCAACATTGGCTAGGAAGGAAGGAACTGGTTGTTAAAATGTCCAGAACTACTTCGAAAAAGCTTCAACACTCACCTCGACTTCAACTCGAATCCACAAAAATTGCCAACAAATAAAAACAAATTCGTCATCTGTCAGGCAGTTTATTTTGTCTGATCATAGTGACCGTTTAGATAAAAAGACTATACTTTAGTCCTGGAGTTGACCCTGGAAATACAACTTAGCTTAAACCACTTATAACTAAGCCAGATCCGCTCAGATCGTTTCGCAATGTTCTACAAAGTTGTTCCCCATATAAAAATCTATAAATACCTCGCTCAGAATTTAAATTGGTACACATTTGGATTTTTAGGAGAATAAAATGTAAAAAGTACCGTTTTCCCCATACTAACGGGTCCAAAATCCAATACAAATTTGAAATCGAGTGGGCACCTCGAATTCTCAACCAAATTGGCTGAAATTTTCAGGAGAGCTTCTAGAGATATGCAACTATGATTTTCTGCCCGCCTATCCGATCTAGCTCAACTTTTTGCATTTGTGACGCACCCTAATGTGCATGCTTTTGCTGACGATTTTACCATTTGATGAAATTCTTAAAAAAAATTATGAATAATTTTCAGGGTCTGTAATTCAGTATTACAAACAATAATGTCTAAAAAGAATGGATTTAGTAAATTTTCACAATGTTTTTTTATGCCATTTTTATTTTCATCGAAAAATGAATTTAAAAGTTTTGTATGGCAATATGTTCGAACTCCAGTATCAGATTTTTCACCCCAAATCAAGCCCCAAATTCTAGCACAAACAATGCCTTTTTAGATTCCGAAAACAAATAAACAAAATCAACAATTTACTATCAGTGACAAAAAGCCAAATAAAAATATTCACATCATTTTCCGTGTGCCGTAAACCGGGGAGAAATTGATAGGATGTCAATTTATTTTTGGAATATTTTTCAACTGGTAGGGGAACAGCATCTAATTCCAGCGTGCCTCTAATGTTGGCAGGTCAGAACTTTAACATGCAATTAAAGCTAATTAAAAGCGTTTTCAACTGAAATCGAGTGATAAATAGCTCAATAAGAAGTGAGCAAGCAAGTTTCTACCAAAAGTTTTGCAAAATTAGTTGTTTAAATAGTGAAAATCAGCAAATTGGATGGAGTTAGGAGCGAGAGCTTAACCTGCCAAAGATACGAGAATTTCCCCTAAGGTTTTTCTCAAGATTATTATTTTGAAAAACATGTACTGGGGGGTAGGCCATTAGGGTGTAATAAAAAAATCGATTTTCTAGCACAGCAATTTTTCAGTTCCTTTTGAGGTCCTAAACAACTCCCCAAAGTTTGAGAACGATTGGATTAGTCCTCACTTTGCGCAAAGCGATTCAATTTTCCATATAAATTTGTATGGGAAAAATCATTTTTTTTTGAATTTTGATACTAAAAAATCCACGTTTCACGCTTTCGCGCTATTCTAGAGCATACGAATATGAATGCGGTTTTGATATAGCGTGAAACGTGGATTTTTGAAAACTCAAAGTCCAAATAAATTGTTTTCTCCATACTAATTTCCATACAAAATTTAATCTCTTTGCGCAAAGTGGGGACTTAACCAATCGTTCCCAAAATTTGGGGTGTTGTTTAGGACCCCAAAGGAAAAGTTGCTGTGCTCACTAAATTTGGACAACTTTATTTTTGCCTTCCTCACCTTACTGAGGAAAGGCTATAAAATCACTCGAAAAATGAACTTCTTAATTTGACCTCGTAGACCCACCTTCACGTATACCTATCGACTCAGAATCAAATTCTGAGCAAATGTCTGTGTGTGTGTGTGTATAGGGATGTGGGTCTGTGCACCAAAAAATATGCACTCGATTATCTCAGCACTGGCTTAACCGATTTGGACCGTTTTGGTCTCATTCGATTCGTCTTGGGGTCCCATAAGTCCCTATTGAAAATTATGAAGTTTAGTAAAGTACTTCAAAAGTTATGCTAAAAAAACGATTTTGGCGTATGTCCGGAAGATTGTAAAAAGGGTGGTTTTTGTAAGAAACCCTGTCATGTTATACATTTTCAGAAAGGAATTAAAAAGACCTTTCCAATGAGCCTAAAACATCAAGGATCTGACAATCCTATCAAAAGTTATTAGCACTTAAGTGTTATTTATACACTTTTTGGAGGCCGGATCTCAGATATTTCAATGACAATGATGTCCGGGTCCATCATGCGACCCATCGTTAGTTAGATAATCGAAAGACCTTTCAAATGAGCCTAAAACATCAAGGATCTGACAATCCTATCAAAAGTTATTGGCACTTAAGTGTTATTTATACACTTTTGGAGGCCGGATCTCAGATATTTCAGTAAAATGATGTCCGGGTCTATCATGCGACCCATCGTTAGTTAGATAATCGAAAGACCTTTCAAATGAGCCTAAAACATCAAGGATCTGACAATCCTATCAAAAGTTATTAGCACTTAAGTGTTATTTATACACTTTTTGGAGGCCGGATCTCAGATATTTCAATGACAATGATGTCCGGGTCCATCATGCGACCCATCGTTAGTTAGATAATCGAAAGACCTTTCAAATGAGCCTAAAACATCAAGGATCTGACAACCCTATTAAAAGTTATTGGCACTTAAGTGTTATTTATACACTTTTTAGAGGTTTGATTTCAGATATTGTGATAAAAGTATTGTCTGAATCTTCCATGCGAACTATCGTTGGATAAGTTTTTTTTATCAGACCTTGCCGATGAGCCAGAAATATTGATGGTCTGCGAACCATATCAAAAGAAATGAGTAATAAAGTTGATTGGGAATGTTGCTATTTTTACTGAATGTATTGACTTTATGAATATGAGGAAGGCACCAACCACCTAAAGGTGGATTAAGTAACGTTTTTTCCATATAACCATATTACACCCTAGTAGGCCATACAAAGTCCATCCACTATTTTCGAAAAAAAAAGTTTTTTCAACAGTGTTAAAAAAGTGATTACGTAAAAAAAAATCTTAGTTTGAATTCCGGGGTGACTTTGACAGTCATAGTTTTTCTTGTTAACATCAGATTCAAGATGTTCTAACTTTATTTTACGTCAAATGTACCATCACTTGATGATATGGTTTTTAAGAAAAAAAAATCAATGTTTTTATTTAGTTAACTAAGTATAGAAGCTTTATAACAAAATATATACTTAAATTTTTGGTTAAATTGTGACAAAGTCAGAATTTTTCCTGGAAGTTGTTCAAATCTAGTTTTGTTTATAAATGGTCGATTTATATCTACACCCAAAATTCAGAATCGAGATAATCGTTCTCTCAAAATTTATTGAGGGCTCATTGCCAAAATCGATAGAATAATGGTACCAACTCACACCATCATAACAAATGAGTTCATTCGTTAGTTGAATCAATAAATCTCCAACAAGTGTCATACATCGACTTCTGACTTCTCCATGGTCACCAAGCTGTGGTGGCCGAGGCAGCTGAGTCATTGGATTGGTTTGTCAAAGGTCTCTGGTTCGATTCCCGTTGTCGACACTTTTGGTTTTTTGTTTGACGGATGAACTTTTTTTGCAAATGAACCTCGAGAGAATAGTTCTATCGCCCATCTCGAGCTGTGTTCTCTGCGTCCGTGAATGGTACCACTATTCTCTCGACTCGAGACCATCATTCTCTCGGACTAGCGCTGCCAGTTTTGGGTGTAAATTCGAAGCACGAATCAAATGTTTTCACATTTTATATGTTCAACTGAAAATGCCTATAAATTTGGATTTATTATTTCTCGAGCTTGGGAAGATTAAAATAACGCTATTCATCAACATATTCTTGATTAAAGTTAGCTAAAATTTTAAACTATTCAAAATGTTATGAAAAGTTCTTCTTAAGGTACTTTGAACACTTCTATACCACGGTCAGTGTGACTCCTTATAAGTCCGTACGTATTTAATTTGTGCTCTTCATTTTGCGGAAAAATCTCAAATTTATCACCCCGAGAGAAAAAATGCTCTTATCGATATGGTGTCTTCCGCAAAATTGTAGATTTTGGTTAGGCCTTTTCAAAAAAAAACTTTGAACAAATTTACCATTTTTTTATTTGACTTTCAGATCAAAAATAGAATTGCGCAAAATAATCGTGTTTAAATAAATCCCCATTTTTAGGAATGTTTAAAGTGACAAAAAGGTATGGCACAAGTTGGCCAAAATTCATTTGGCACAGCTTTTCAAAAAAAAAACTCATGTTTTTTTAAAAACATAGCAAAAGTCGATTTTTACGTGATTTCGAATGTATAAAATTTAAGAATCAAAAAGTAGTTTACATAAAATTTAAAAACCGAAAATCTTGTTGCTTACGTGACTTTAAATCACCTGTAGAAAGCATGACATCTCTGAAAATATTTTTTTCGGAAAAAATTGGCAATATAATTTAAATTATTTTTCAAATAAAAATGTTTTAAAAATGTTCAGATCAGCCTCAACATTTGAAAATGCCCGAAAATCTTTTTTTTTAAACCATATCAAAAGTTAGGGTTGACTAGAAAATTTGAAAATATTTTTATTAAAAAAGATCGAAAAATTTCAGGGTTGTTTCATTTTTTGACATTGAAAATCGGAAGCATATTCTGAGTTATCGTCTCTTAAAAATTTGACACTATTTTGATGATGTAGGGAAAATCTCGTTTTTTCTGTTTGCTTTTCCTTCAGAGGCTGTATCTCATCAATAGGGTTAGTGAAATTTCACGATTTCACGGACAGCGTGAAATCCGCGAAATTTGGCTTTTTCCGCGAAATTCCTTGAAATGTTATGTTTGTGCGAAAATGTAACGATTTTTCTCAAAATAATTAATCAAACTCAAAAAGGAATAAAAATAATTTTATGAACTACTGTAGAATTAAGCGAGTGAATATTCTGGTTTAATAGAGCACCGGATTTGAGTGATAGAAATGACAGTTCTCCCATAAGTAGAGTTAGTGAAATTTCACGATTTCGCGGACAGCGTGAAATTCGTGAAATTTGGGTTTTTCCGCGGAATCCCGTGAAATTTTATGTTCAATTGCTTATATAGGGTTAGTGAATTTTGACGATTCTGCGGAAGGGTGAAACATTCTTCAAATTTATCAATTTTCTCAAATCACTTTTTTTTTCAAATTACTTCATAATAAATATTTCAACCATAAAGACTATTTAATTAAATTTTATTAGTCTTCGTTTGATAAGCTTGATATGAACCATTTGAAGAATTATTAAAATTTTCAGTTTCTATAGAAACTAACTAAATTTAGTAATATTTTAATTCGCTGTAGTACAAATTTTACTGCTACACCCAAAGTTAAAGAGCGAGGGGATAGTCCTCACGAAAAGAAACGTGAGGAAAGTGCTATATTGCGAGAGTATAGTCCTCTCGCGTGTTTATTCGTTCATTGGAACAGTTCATCTTATGAGTGGCTTATATGGACAAACGACCGCCACTTAGTCACCGAACCATGGTGGCCCATACGGCAAAGGCACGGTTCAATATGCCGAAGGTCTTGGGTGCGAGTCTCGGTACCGGTACTTTTTTTTTTTGATAGATGAACTTTTTTGGAAAATGAACCATGAGTAAAGTACTCTCGGTAATTTCGGGATTTATCCTCTCCGTCCGCACACAGTACCATTTTACTACCGAATCGTGCTCTTTATCCTCTCGTATGCCGATGCCCAGTTCTGGGTGTATTTTATTTAAAATTTATGATTTCAAAAGAAATTGAAAAAATCAAGCTTTGTTTTGTTTAAAATAAAATGAAGAGTATTTTTAATCCTTGAACTCACCTTTTTTAAAACATTCAGATTTTTTTCTGAGTCCTGTTTTACATTTTTTTGTTTTCTGTTCTTATTTCTAATCTAATCTAATCTAATCAGACCCTAGTGCAGCCAATCTTTCGAAGGGATCCTGAAGAGTGCCTTAGGTTAGATGACGCCTAGCACTCTTCTTTTCATTTATTAACATTTGTAGTGCGCCATTGCATTAGAATGCATTGAAACATCACAAGCGTTAAAGCGGCCAGGCCTACTGCGTAAAGCCGTATCGCAGAGATGATTCGTAATTGGGTTGAGTTTGAGCACTGAGTGTTCGAGCAACAACACAATTCTGAATCGACAGGGGAGGAAGAAGCGTGGGAACACACCACCATACGCTCCGAGATTTGGTTGTATTCGTTGGGAGCACCATGCTAAGAAGGTTTGTTACTCCGGGCCCTCTGGGAAGGGACATTGTATTTCCACGAATGCCCTGGACACTATTTGCCGTGGTTATAGCGCCACAACTCGCTCATTTTTTGTTTTCTGTTCTTATTTTGAATAAAACTTTCGATTTCGTAACAATTTATAATATTTTTGCCTATGGATTTTAAATTTAGTTTTTTTAAAAAGAGAGATGAAAACCTTAAAAATTATTTTGAATGGTCTAAATGTTGAAGAAAATTTAAACTAATTTACATATTTTTGATGGACAAGATTGTTGAATCTTGCTTTGATATGAAATTCAATAAAATTCTAACTGATAAAATAGAAGCAAATCAGCCAAAACTTTTTAACCTTTTTTAGTTGAATATTAAAAAAGCAATTCAATAAATGAGAATACGCATGCTTTACATTTTGTTTCAAAATATAAATTGAGCCCATCCGTAAACCAAACGTTTTTTTTATAATCAGGACATTTTTTTTGTCACGTCCATGTCAGTTTATTGAAGAATAATATATAATGAAGCATAAAAAGTAGTTTCTGTGATTTAAACATAAGATTTTCAGAGTTATTTTAACGTTTTTCACGTTTCGCGAAATTTGGAAATTGAGGTCTCCGTGAAATTTGCTATTTTCGAGCGTGAAAAATCACTAAGCCTGCTCATCAACAATCGGTCCAATCTTCAATGTCTTTGAGTTAAATTTATCGGAAATTTTCTGATCTTTCCGAAGAAAATATTTACAGCTTTGTCATGACGTTAACACGTAAAAAATCGCGTTATCAACAAAAAACTTTATTTTTTTAAGTGGATATGATCCGAAAACAGTGCACGATATAAAATTCAAGGTTAAATACTTTTTGGCTGCAAATATAATTTTGCATCTACAAATCACTTCAAAATATGTTTTTAGAGTTATTTTCGACGCTTTTAAAAATCACGACCATTCTGAAAATTGGCAACACTACCAAATAAATTTTGACCAACTTTTGTCATAGCTTAAAACATGGCATTTTGTCAACTTAAAAATATCCAAAAATGAGATTTTTCAAAAATGGTTAGTTTACGCGAACCAACTTTATGAGCGAAAAGCCGATTTGTTTTTCAGAGTGTAACTATTTTTTCTGAGATTTCCTAAGATCTACACCTTCACCGAAGACATAAAATTAATCAAAAAATCAGATCTTAATCCGATCTTGGGTTGCAAATGTGTTTATGTTTGGACATGAAAGAAATGTATTAAGGACTCCTTACGCTAAGTTTTTTTTTTAAATTGTATTTCAAAGTTTCTTGAAAGTGTAATGCAAACCCAAGACTAACCTTGGCTCTTTCGTACCATTCACTGTAGTTGACTTACAACCCGCATGACAGATTATACCACTCACATCAACTTAGCGAATCAAGTATGCATGTAACTAATCTAAACACATACTAGCCCCAGCTACCAGAGTTCTTTAGCGTGCCACCTCGTACCACACCTTCTTTCTTGCAGTCAGGTCGATTACAGCGCAATACTCAACTCTGCTGCTGCTGTCCAACAAGCTCTAGAAGCTTTTGCGTCGACTCGACGCACACATCACCTCGCCAAGAGACCTGCTCGCGAGTGAAGCAACCAACCAGCCGGCTACTACTAAGCCAAACCGTCGTCGACTTGGTCATAACAACAAGTGAACCTCCAGCACGCCACCGCACCGCACTGCACAGCAGGTTCTCTCTCTCTCTGCTACAGCCCCGGCGGTTCGAGTCGACTCAGGTCCCACACCCCACGAACTTCAGTCAGTCTTGGTCCAGCATTCGAACAACAAACCACGCGACTTTAGGCTGGTCATCGATTTTCGGGTGTGTGTGTGTGTGTCTGTTTGTGATTTTTGATCCGCGAATAAGCAAGTTATGTAAGGGCTCGTCGATCGTCGTCCAGCGGACTTCAAGGAGACGAGACTCATTTGCGCGAAATCAACAATCGACGATTTGCGCGCGCGCGCCATCGCGATCGCGTACATTGAAATTAAGTAATCGCGGGTCTTACCCGAGGGTGTACGCTACCTGCTCCCTCCCCCTTCTTAAGTTGGCCAAGGTAGCAGTACCGCCTCGAGGTTCCACGGGAGCTTGGACGCAGCAGTACCCAACAAACGAGTTCCAGCTGCTCCAGGCGGCAGTGCGTTCGCAACAGCCGAAAAGTCGTAGCCCAGTAGACACCCTGCCCGCGGTGCTAGTTCTGGCGACCTCCGCAAAGTGTGATAGTGCAAAAAAAAGTTACGAAAGTTAAGATTAAGTGATCATCCGAACAAAAAAAAATGAAACCGTTGAGCCTGGTTCCGACGGCGGTTCTGATGGTGTTTGCCCTGCTGTCCAGCACCGACCACAGCGGGTCCTCGGTGAGGGCGCAGGAGCCACTGTTTGAGCTGCCGGTGCAGCTGATTGGCTTTCCCGTGATTATCCTGTCCGTGCGGTTGGCGAACTTTGCCAAGAAGCTCGCGTACTCGCTGAATCCAAGTAAGTTTAAGGGGGAATGGGGGAGCTTGACGATCGGTCGTAAGGGATCATCCACAAAAATTGAAAATTTTGTATGGAGAAAAAAGCCATTGAAGGAAGGAAGGGGTTACACATTTATAATTTAATACTAAGTGTTTAAGGGCAATCTCAAAAGACCTGGAAATTTTGGATTTTTTAGATCTAACAGAAATAGTATTCAGTCAAAGTAAAACAGCAAGGATTGATTTCGCGTTTTTGTATCTTAATGTTTGTAATACTTTAAATTTTAATTATTTAAAGAACGTTAAGAGCACAGTGGTTCTCTTTGATTTCGCAAATCAACTTTTCTCTTTTTTTTTATTTGGATTTGAGCGTTCAATTTCCCGTCCCGGGAATTCCCGGGATTTCCCGAAAAAAATATTTCCCGTTTCCCGAGAAATTTGTGAATTTTCGGGATTTCCCGTAATTTTTAAGCAAAAGTATAGATTTTCTCAACTTTTTGCATTTTTTTTTTAATTTTTTAAAAAAATATATATGAAGGAACTCAATTTTATTTTATTTTATTTCATTCAATTTACTGTTCACATTGAACTTATCAGTTCGTCTGAAAATTTCATATTAATTTATTTGCTGGGCAACACCAATTACGATTTTTTGGAATGATATATTTTTGGTATGTTTTTAAACGAATTTTATTAATTGATGTTATATCATTTGAAAATATGGTATCCCTTCCAGCCAAGATCAAAATTGAGATTTTTGTACGTTTTTGTTTACTATGACCACATTACATGAAAATTGAATTGAATTGTAGGGGATCCAACGCATCTTCTGTAACTTGAATTTCACTTAATCAGTTTATTTTTGGCTGCCGTTGCGAAAATAGAATTACGATGAACACTAAAACCCATTTTTCTCGGATATTATCCGCATTTTCAATATTGGTCAGTAGAGCTACCAAGGGCGTAAGAGGTTTAAATATGAAACTAATTAACTACTTTTTTGACTTTTCTTTTAATCAGAGTAATTTATTAGGCTGAATCATAAAAAAAAACTCATTAAAAAAACTACTTCGTATGATAAGGTACCAAAAAAAAAGCAAACATATTTCAAAACTCGCTGAAAATATTTGAAAACTTTGGGTTTAATTTGCATTAAAATGTCATTTCAAGTGAAAAGGCAGATTTTCAAGGTAAAATCAATGTGCATCTATTTATTCATGACCCAATATTTGTCATGAAAATCATATTTTCTGCATTATTTTTTCATTTAGACTTATTTATCAATATTATTCTTTGTCATATTCTCTCAAACTAGTCACAGAGACAAATTAAGAAACAATTTTGTGGTTTTGGAGCATGGGTTTATTTTATTCACTGTCCAAACAATGTGATTGAAAAAATAATACTTCCTATAAAAAAAACAATACTTGTTTGATATTTTGAAAGACAGCCTATTAATTTAGTAAATTTATGTATTTTCTTGAAGTTATATATATTTTTTATAAGAAGTACAAGGTATTAATTTACAACCAAGACTAACATTTCAAATGGGCCAAACATTCAATATTAGGCCCATTTAAAATGTAAGTCTTGGTTTGAAAAAGTTCAAAATATTTTTTTTTCGAAAAGATCGTCAAATTTCACGAATGTTTCATATTTTAACATTAAAAATCGGACCATGAGTTGCTGAGATATCGACATTAGAAAATAGTGGATTGTTTGGGAGAGACTTGGAAAACATCAATTTTCCTGTTTTTTAACCTTTGCATGGCAATATCTCAGCAACTAAGGGTCGTATCAACAAAGTTCAAAAAAGCAAAATATAGAGAATTTTACCAGCTTTTCAAAAATATTTTTTTCAAAAGTAGGCAAATATGTGCACTAATTTAAAAGATTAAAAACTGTGACTATTTTCAAAAAAGTCACCTAAAAATGGTTTTAATTTGAAAACGGTGCACTTAATAAAAATTTCACTAAAGTACTTTTTGATTGCAAATTTGATTTTACATCGAAAAATGAAGTTAATTTTTTTTAAAACAAATATTGATTCAAAAATTCATAACTCGGTCAAAGATTTTTTGCACATCCTAGAAATTTCTGAAAAGTTGGCATTTGATGTCCTCTAAAACATATAAAAAATAATATAGTGTTTTTCTGCAAATCAAGTTTTAGTGACAAAAAGTTAAATTAAAAATCAGCAAACAAAATTTTACCGTGTATCATTTTATTCCAGTGTAGTCTGTATCCATACCTAAAACTTTGCTGAAGACATCAAATCGATCAAAAAATCCTTCAAAAGATACAGGTTTTTGAATTTTCATACATCAGTTTTATATGGACAGCTGCCAAATTTGTATGGAAAATTATATGGACACAAACTTATGATAAAAAATGGCTTCTTTGGGCATACCGATGGCACCAAAAAAGTTTCAGCCGGATTAACAAATACAAAAATTAAAATTTAAGAAAAAAGACCGATTTCATAGAGGATTGCTCATTACTGTTTTTTTTCTTTTGTTAAGAATACAAACACTAAAGTTTATTATATTTAACTGAAACTTCATAGGTCTGTTAGGCTTTTATGTTGTTTTCAGCCATATTTGTTGAAAGCAAAATCCCTCTTTCATTATTTCGAGCCTAACATTTCATTAGGGAACAAAACCAAAAAGAGAAAATCGCTTGCAAAAAGTGGACAACTTGTTTCAATTCCTATTTAAAAAAGAAGCTTGACTGATAGTATTTTAACAAATGATACGATAAAACACACCATTATCCTCAACTCTGCTTGAATGCTTGATTTTCGCAATAAAACTCATAATTTAAAAAAAATCTCGTTATTGAGCCCTTTTAAATTTCCAACTGTTGTTCATAATGGGCCCTTTCTGAATGCAATTTCGAAGAGAACTAAAAGGGCACTAAAGCGCTGTCACCCGATTGTTGTTTTGAATGATGTTCATGGGCCCTTTTGTTTAGTTAGAAATAATGAGGAATCCAGCGGAAATTTTGATAATTGGTGAAGTTTTGTGATCGAATGGTGTAGATAAGGTATGTGAAACATAAAAATTCTTCAAAAGTGTACAGAACAGCAGCCGCGGGACCGTAACAAATAATGTATTTCGACGAAGTTTTTTCTGCAGAAATCCTTGGTGAAACGTAAATCAAACTTTGTTTTGAAGTGAATTAGTGTACTAGTGAAGTGAACAACTACGGAAAACTAACGAAAAAAAGGGCACAATTGAACTTTTTGTCTAGTTTGGAGTGAACATTGTTATGTGCCCTTTAGTGTTTGTGATTTTTTTCAATAGGAAATTGTTTGCTATCAATCTGAATCTAAGAGGGCATGTAGAGAATGTACAAATGAATGGAATAGTTGAACAATCCCGAATGTTTACGTTTTGGTTTTGTGCCCTAATGAAATGTTTTGCTCGATTTATATTTATCATTAGACTCACACCATGCATCAAAACCTAGACAAAAGTGGTGGAATGTCTATAATAAAAAAATGCCACAAAAAAAAACAAATATCAGTTCAGTTTGATATAAAAATAACAGTTTTCCTATGGTAAACCCGAGTCCACAATCGGATTATGGAGGCGGTTCACTTGAGGATTAGACAAAAATAAACTTTATTTTCAAAAGGCTTTTTTTCTGCATAAAAACAATTAATTGATGAAAACTATTCATAATTGTTCAAAAGACTTCCGATTTCATTATTCTGTACAAAGGGTTATGAAATGTTGCTTAACATATTGAAAACTTATGAAAAGTGCTCGTCGGCTCTACTAGGGTGTCCAGTAAAGGTTAAAATACCCTACCTCACTTTTTTTTATAAAATGCACCGTTTTTAAGTTAAAGCTATTTTTAGGTATACATTTCTGATTTAGTTTCGTTTTTTTAATACTTCTTGAAAGAAAAAAATATTTTTGAAATGCTGAGAAAAATTTATTTTTTTTTTTTCTCTGGAACTTTAAATATCGGGTAGTTAGTTTCTGAGATACAACCTCACAAAGAATTCGAATCGATGAAAATTATTTTTTAAATGTCTGCTAGCCTGTTATTTTAAACTGACGATATCTCGAAACTATTGGTCCGATTTTCTATAATGAAAAATAAACTTTTGCGAAATTCTCTGATCCTCTAAATAAAATGTTCCCTCATGCTCATGTTCATTCTCTGATTTTTTCAATAAACATAATTTTAAAATCAAGCTTTGCTTTTGAAACGTCTTCAAACAGATAAATTTCCAAATATCAAAGTTAAGCCCAAATTATGATTAGGCCGTTGCAAATATTTTTCAAAGTTTATGTCGCCCCCCCCCCCCCCCCTTCTTCAAAATTGGTTCGAAAAATCAGGGGTCAAAAAATATTTTTTCAAAAAAAATATCAAAATTTCAAGGGAAATAGAAGTCTAATCAACTGAGAACTGTTTGGACTATTTAAAAATATTTTGAACTTTTATGAAATTACATTGTACAGCACCGCAAAAACTTTTTTTCTCGCAAAAATAAAATTTTCATCAGTATTTAGAAATTTTGGAAATCAATGATTGCAAAACAACTAGACAGGTATATGATGCATTTTAAAACACTTTTTTCATTCAAATTTTGACACCGTGACCTGTAATTTATTTTTTTAGCTTTTTTTAATTTTTAAAATCTTAATCTGTTAAGGGACTACTTTTATTAGAGTGTAACAAAAATGACTTTTTGGCGGGCATTCAAGAGTTTGTTCCGGTGGGCTTACTAAGCCCAAATCCAAAATATGAGCTTGATTGGACGTAACAGGAGCTAGCTCTCCGCCCTTCAATTTTAAATGGGATTTAACCCGTAAGAAAGATTTTTTCAAAAATGTAACTTTTTGAGGCATTTTGGCCACTGAAGCGTTTATTTTCAACATCATTGGCGTGTAGGCCCAATCCTTGCGCATCTTTTGGTATATATAACATTGAAATTTGGAGCACCCTGAAGCTCGGTAAAGGCCTTCAAAGTTTGGCATTTTTTTTTTTTTGGAAAAATCGGCCCCGGCAAAATCAAATGGCGTCTAGGGCGTTACCAAAAGATGCGCAAGGATTGGGCCTACACGCCAATGATATTGAAAATAAACGCTTCAGTGGCCAAAATGCCTCAAAAAGTGACATCTTTGGAAAAATCTTTTTTTTACGAGTTAAATCCCATTTAAAATTGAAAGGGGGAGCGCCAGCTCCTGTTACGTCCAATCAAGCTCATATTTTGGATTTGGGCATAGTATGCCCACCGGAACAAACCCTTGAATGCCCGCCAAAAAGTCATTTTTGTTACATCCTAATTTTTATTTAAGTGAAATCATGGAAAATATGTTGGAAAGTGTCCATGTGGTTTATAAATTTTCCAGAATAGTTCTATCTCCAACCTAACACTTGACAGTCGACAAGTAAGGTGTTACTTCACGCATTGTTAACGCTACCAATAACCGGTACAAATTACCTACGATGGTCATAATATACCCTACACACAACGAGAAGAAGGAAAAAAAACTGCTACAATTGGGCCAAGGTGCCATGAAACCGAAAAATTCGTTGTCACTCTGGTGATCACGCCGCAAAGTCAACGAACGGCGCACCACCTTTCAGTTTCAGCCTCTTCAAGGTGGCGGAATCACGTACCCCTGGCCGTACTAACCCAAATTTCGTCCGTCGTTAAAAAAAAAACCTGTGCAAGGGAGGGTTCGAACGGCGAAAAGTGACCTCGTGCCACTTGCGAAAGTAAACAAGTTTTTTTTTAAAGCATCGTGCGGAGGCTGGACGAAGTGACGCGTTCCGTGGTGGAAAAGAAGCGACGAACCCCCTCCGCCCGCGCGTGCCGTTTCGAGCTCAATGTTAAACGTTCGTTGCATTTTCAACGGCTCAAAGAGCGCCAAATTGGCCTATAGAGGCGACGACGACGACGAGGATTATCTAACCACTCTCCGGTTCAGGTGAAACACCTCTTGGCGAGGCCAACCGGCGAAAAGTGCAGCAGCGTTGGAACAACGCGCGCAGATCACGTACGCCCCCCCAACTGTGGCGCGGAGTGGCCGCGTGCCGGGGTATGACGAAAAATCTGACGATCACGGTGACGAATGGATTTTCGAAGGGACGGAGGATTGTAGTGGGTCGCACACGTGGGGAATTTTTTATTGTGGTTTGAAGAGAACCAGTTGCAAGTCATAGTTTTTTTTAAGTTGTTTCAAATATTTTACATAGAGTTTACCAAGGGCAAAAACACGTAGAAATATTTTTTATTAAAAAGTTCAACTTATTTTTTTCAGATTTAACATTTTTCTGTATTAAGAGCGAGTCCATGAGCAAAGCATACCTATCTCGCATCGACCTCACCAATCTGCCTGAAATTTTCAGGTGTTGTTTGTACATATAAAACTAGCATCTGGCCAAAATATGAGCACTCTAAGTCAACGGGAAGTGGGGCAAATCGGGACACAAAGTTTGAAGGTTCAAAAACGTCAAAAATCTTTAAACGGCTATAACATAGGCAAAATTCAATTTATTTTCAAAATTCAAAATGCATCTGAAAGGGCTTGAAAAATGCAAATAAATGCAGGGTAGAGCATCCCAATTGGTTGAATGTAAAGGGAGTTATTGACATTTTAGTGAAAAAATAGTATAATTTTCAAACTCAAATAAAAAAGTGTTTCATCCAGCTATCAACTCGGTTCGACCTGCAACTTGTAGGGGACATCTGGGACTAACATCTGAGACTGAGAACGCTTTGGGTAAGGCAGTTTAGCATATTAAATAGACACTTTTACTTTTAGTGAATTTTTTGGTTGTATATTTTTGCTCGGGGACCCCTTAGATCCCATTTTCTGGTGCTAATTATATCATATTCGTGTTCCTGAGACAATTTCACAATAGAAACATGCATGAAAATGTATATTTTCATCCATTTTAGCCCTTTAAAAAACAAAAGTTAAAAAATGAAAATTTCAGACAGATTGGTGAGGTCCAAACGACATCCCATACAAAGGGGTATGCCCTGTTCGTGGACTCGCTCTTAAAGCATTGGACGGGGTTTAAACATAAAGTTACTGAATGTGAAGATTCAGGGTCCAGAAATAGTAAATGCTTCCTCGAATAACACAAAAAAAAATTGCTTTGATTGATACATTCCGAATCATGATTTGAACGTTTTTCTAAAACAAACATGGCCACCAAATGGCCGATCGGGAATGATGCCTTTCAGTGCCTAAAATGGAGGCATTTTTTAGAGCGCTTTTCTGAGACTTCAAATAACATTTTTCCTTCCTCACCTCAATGAGGAAAGGCTATAAAATCACTCGAAAAATGAACATTTTTATTCGACCTCGTAGGTCCACCTTCACGTACACCTATCGACTCAGAATCAAATTTTGAACAAATGTCTGTGCGTGTGTCTGGATGTGAGTCCGTGCACCGAAAAATATGCACACGATTATCTCCGGAATGGCTGAACCGATTTGGACCGTGTTGGTCCCATTCGATCCGTCTCGGTGTCCCACAAGACCTTAGTTAATATTATGAAGTTTAGGAAAGTACTTCAAAAGCTATGCTAAAAAAACGATTTTAACAAAAGTCCGGAATATTGTAAAAAGGGTGGTTTTTGTAAGAAACCCCGTCATGTTATACATTTTTAGAAAGGTATTTAAAAGATCTTTCCAATGAGCTTTAAACATAGAAGATCTGATAACCCTATCAAAAGTTATTAGCACTTAAATATTATTTATACACTTTTCAGAGGCTGGATCTCAGATATTTCGATTAAAATGATGTCCGGGTCCATCATGCGACCCACCGTCAGTTAGATAATTAAAAGACCTTTCAAATGAGCCTAAAACATCAAAGTTCTGATCAATGCTTGAAAAGGGATCTATCACTGAACGGGACTGCTCTATATTCGATAGAACTTTCTGTCAGCGATCATTTCCCAAAACGATTTTTGATCGCTGACACACAACGCCTATCATGACCGTCATTGCTTGGCGACGGTCGATGAACGTAAACACGAAGACAAAACGAACGAAAAATGAGCACCACTCAAGCAGCCGCCCGAACGAGACAACTTGCTCTTTCTCTTTCTCTCGTTTTTGTCTCTCTCTCTTCCTAGTGTATGCTACGTGGTGACAGGAGTCATATGATTGCTATCATTGGAGAGATGATCGGAATCTCGGTAGAATGTCAAACGACCGCTCTCTAGGCGATTTTTCTCCTGGAGGGAAGTCAATGATTGTGTGAGTGACTTTGCGTAGCACTCATTCCTTTGTGTGTGAAACGAACGAAAGCAGAATGTAAAAATCAGGTTGTCGTGGTGAAGACGATTGGAGTGCTCTGTCAGCTATCACAAAAAAAAGTCGAAATTTCGTAAGCCCTGGTTCTGATAACCATAAAAAAGTTATATGAGCAATTCCATGTCAAATAAGGAATCGGTTGTACCCGACCCTCTCCTATTTCAATGAAACTTTGTAGACATGTTATCCTACGCTTATATAAGCCATTTTTGTGTATATGGAGCCAGTTACACTCGAAAATCACATTTGAGACGGGCGTAAGTGTTTTAAATATTTTTGTATTTCGTAATTTAAATATTGCTGTATCTCAAAGCCGTTGCATCGAATCAAAAAGTGGTCAGAGACAAACTTGTAGGAAATTTGACGGGCTTTCCGAAAAAAATACACTGAAAGAAAAAAACACTCCACTTTTATGAGATTTTTTGATTTTTAAGTTTAAAAGTCAAATTTAAAGGTGAGCCCACGATTTTTTTTCGTTCAAAATTTTTATGAAAATAGCTTAGATGTTACAAAAAGATTCACGAAAAATTCAGGATGGAACAAATCATCTAAAAAAATACAAAAATCATTTACTGAAACTGTTTTTTTCGAAAGTGCTCTAAACGTCAAAATTTTCAAAAGTCAAATACGGGAATCGATTCTCCAGACAATTTTACATAAAAGTCTCCATATTGATCTATGTCCAATCCTTGTGAAGTTACAGCGATTTTAAAAACAAAAATGCTGAAAAAATAGGTTTTTTGATGGTTTTTGGCAAATTCTATATGACAGACTTGATTTTTCAGTCTCGAAAATATTTTTACCGGAAAGCTCGTCCAATTTCCCATAAGTTTGTCTTTGACCACATTTCAATTGGATGTTTGGGCTTGCAGATATAAGCTAATTACATTGCTCATAACTGAAAACATATTTTTTCAGTGTAGTATAGTAACCTGGATATTAAATTAGACGCACTTTTGAGAAAAAAAACATTTTCAGCAAATGATTTTTGTATTTTTTTAGGTGAGTTGCTCCCTTTTGCATTTTGTGAGTTTTTTGTAACATCTTAGGCTATTTTCACAAAAAATTTGAACGAAAAAAAATCGTGGGCTCACCTTTAAATTTGACTTTTAAACTTAAAAACCAAAAAATCTTATACAAGTGGAGTGTTTTTTTCTTTCAGTGTATTTTTTTTCGAAAAGCCCGTCAAATTTTGTCTCTGACCACTTTTTGATACGATGCAACGGCTTCGAGATACAGCAATATTTAAATTACGAAATACACAAATATTTAAAACACTTACGCCCGTCTCAAATGTCATTATCGCGTGTAACTGGCTCCATCTACACAAAAATGGCTTATATATGTCTAGAATAACATGTTTACAAAGTTTCATTGAAATAGGAGAGGGTCGAGAAAAAAGTACCTAAAAAATTCCTGTTTTGGGCTGGAATTGCTCATAATATGCACTTAGTGTTGTTTATACACTTTTTAGAGGCAAAATTCCAGATACTATTGTTGGATAAGTTATCAAAAGACCTTACCGACGAGCCAAAAGGATTGAAGATCTGAAACCCCTATAGAAAGAAATGAGTATTGAAGCTTAATTTTTTAAACATGTTAAGGGGGAATGATGTAATTCTGGATGAAGATATTCACAATATGAATGAGAGGAAGGCACCAATCACCTAAAGGTGGATTAATCAATGTTTTTTGTAATTTAAGTCTGACTAAAACTTTGTTGATACATTTTGCTTCAAATATTCGCCCATACAAGTATTCAATATTACCTAAAACTTTGCAAAAGACACAAAATCTATCAGACAATCACTTCCCAAGATACAGAGTTCTGAAAATTTAACTAGCATTTTTAGACAACTGCCAAAAGGTCTGTATTTTTAAATAGGATTATCTGATTGGTCGTCTTTAAAAAAATGTTAGCTCCGAGAAAAAATAAATTCAAAAAAAATCATTCTTATTTATTGCAGATAAAAAAAAATGCAAATAAGACAAAGTTTAACCTTAAGATTTATCGGCATTTCATCACTCTTCATTGCACGCAGTGCAATTATCGACCACGAAAATAAACTTGCAAATCGATAGGCAATCGGTACAAAACGGTTGACTAACAACAATTGCAAATGCAGCGCACATCACTACGGAATCCTTGACCGCGTGCGCAAATTGCAACACACTAAACAAGCGTGCGCGCGCAAAGAAATTCCCGCGGTGTGCATTTTTCTCACACAACAAAAAGCTTGACGCGTCGCGCTGCTCATCGACAACAACACCACCACAACAACAAAGCCCGAGTTTTTGACCCACATTTCGATCTCCTCTTCACTTTTTTTTCATTTTCGTTTTCGCATCTTTGGCTGACATTCGCGCGGATCATGACGAAAAGCGCGCGAAACGCGAAACGTGATTGCACACAAAACGCGTGGCAAGAAACAGCTGATTCGAGACGTGAATTACATTTTTGGCAACGGTTGATCGGTAGACGCCATTGGCGGTAATTGATTAATCAATCACGATCGATCGGGGTGGTGAAGGAGGATCCCAAACTACAGAGCATTTACCTCGGAGTTTTTGGTGGACCCCTTGTAGTTGAAGCAACAAAAGAAATAGAGGTGATTGAACCGATTGGAATAATAGATTCTCAGTAATTACAAATGTTTTAAAGTAATACATGAAAATAAAATCACAAAATCACATTAACCCTCTACTGCCCAGGTCATTTTGAGCCACTTTTGTTCTACGAAAAACTTTACTTCTATTGTTTAAAAATTTTCTTGTTTTATTTTTAGTATTTTAGTTTGCATTTATCTTGTTTAGTCTATGTTTATTTTTGGTAGTGTTTTGCCTATTCTACCACCTAATATAATTACATTTTTCAAAACTTATTTTCCCTAAAAATTTGCCAATCTAATTTTTTACAGTATTTTTTTTATTTTTGCTTGTTTTTTTTACATTTTCTGCTATAGAATGGCACCATCATGATATAAATTGTTAAAAATGCGTAGAGACATAGTCTGGGACACTACAAAAATTACTGCATACTTCTTTTTACTTAAAATATAGGAAATGTTAATAAAAACACAGCCAAAGTTAACCCCTAAAAAATTACATTTTTAAAAACATTGGCAAAGTCACATAAAATAAGTTAAACTTCCAACGCTAAAATTTTCTACAATTTTAAGAGTTCTTCTTTCCAATGCTTTTTAAAGATCAAAAATTGGTTGAAAAATTGGTATTTGGCGATTTTTTAGATCGAAGCCCGTCTAAAGGCGGGGTTAGGTTGTAGAGGGTTAACATGTGTTTTGGAATTTTTCCAAATGCCGATGAAAATATTTTTTTAAGTTTATGTTCCTTGATACTGACCGAAATCGAGGGAGGGAATTAAGGAAATGAAAAATTTAGATAATAAGCTATGGTTTCAATAATTCAATAAAACATGTAAAAAATCTCATAATTCCGTATAACAGAATATTTAATAAATCCATTATAAAGGTGATTTCCAATCCCTACTGCTCACTACTTTGTCATTAGTATATTTCAAGATTAAAGTGAGTAACAGACAATTTAGCTTGAAATTTTTCCATGCGCAAAGTGAACTGTCAAACTTTCTGAGCATTTTTCTCGGAACAACGAGTTGATTTACGGATGCCACGATATCTCGAGATTGGATAGACCAAATTGGCTGTCAAGATTTTAAAGACATATCCCGTGTGCATGACGAAGCCCGATTTCAAAATTTTGCTTTTAAAAAAAATACAAATATAAAGAACTGTTTTTTTTTTTAAATCTAATCTAATCAAATTGAACACAAGCGCAGCCACTCCGAAGAATGCATCCTGCAAGAACATATGTTCGACATCGCCAATTTTATATAATGTTATGTGAAATTTTCCGAGGAATCCGCTAAAAATATTTTCAGACATAGGCTCTTTGGTCCAGACACGGTCAAAACGCCAATTTAAGTTTTCATACAACTTTTTCAAATGTTAAGCTAGATTTTTGAAACTTCTTACTATTTTTCTCAAATAGCCAAACTAATCACCTTTCTTTTGCGTCTAAGACAGCTGAGCAATTCTCTACGAAATCGGTCTTTTTTCTTAAATTTTAATTTTCGTATTTTTTAATCCGACTGAAACTTTTTTGGTGCCTTCGGTATGCGGGGTATGCCCAAAGAAGCCATTTTGCATCATTAGTTTGTCCATATAATTTTCCATACAAATTTGACAGCTGGCCATACAAAAATGATGTATGAAAATTCAAAAATCTGTATCTTTTTGAAGGAATTTTTTGATCGGTTTGGTGTCTTCGGCAAAGTTGTAGGTATGGATATGGACTACACTGAAAAAGCTGAGAAAAATTCTCTATATTTTGCATTTTGAACTTTGTTGATACGACCCTTCGTTACTGAGATATTGCCATGCTAAGGTTTAAAAACAGGAAAATTGATGTTTTCTAAGTCCCACCCAAACAACACACCATTTTTCAATGTCGATATCTCAGCAACTAATGGTCCGATTTTCAATGTTAAAATATGAAACATTCGTGAAATTCGCGTAATATTGAATGTTTGGCCCTTTTAAAATGTTAGTCTTAGTTTAAAAATTTTGAAAATATTTTTTTCGAAAAGATCGGAAAATTTCACGAATATATTATGTATTATCATTGAAAATCGGACCATTAGTTGCTGAAATATCGACATTAGAAAATGGTGTGTTGTATGGGTGGGACTTAGAAAACATCAATTTTCCTGTTTTTAATCCTTTGCATGGCAATATCTCAGCAACTAAGGGTCGTATCAACAAAGTTCAAAAATGCAAACTAAAGAGAATTTTCTCAGCTTTTCAAAAATATTTTTTTCAAAAGTGGGCAAACATGTGCACTAATTTAAAAAAAGAAAAACTGCGACTATTTTCAAAAAAGTCACCCAAAAATGGATTTAACTTGAAAACGGTGCACTTTATCAAAATTTCACTTGAGTACTTTTTGATTGCAAATTTGATTTTACATCGAAAAATGAAGTTGAAAAATTTTTGCGACCATTTTTTCATTTTTTTTTTTAAATCAGTTTTGATTCAAAAATTCATAAGGGACCATCCATAAACCACGTGGACACTTTAGGGGGTATGGCGATTGTCCACGATCCATACAAAAAAGTTTTTTTTGTATGGACAATTGTCCACGAGGGGGGGGGGAAACAGATTACCAAAAAAGTGTCCACGTGGTTTATGGATAGTCCCTAACTCGTTCAAAGATTTTTTGCACAACCTGGAAATTTCTGAAAAGTTGGCATTTGATGTCCTCTAAAACATATAAAAAAATAAAAAAAAAATAGTGTTTTTTTTTGCAAATCAAGTTTTAGTGATAGAAAGTTAAATAAAAATCACCAAAAATTTTTTACCATGCATCATTTTTTTTCAGTGTAGTCCATATCCATACCTACAACTTTGCCCAAGACACCAAATCGATCAAAAAATTCCTTCAAAAGATACAGATTTTTGAATTTTCATACATCATTTTTGTATGGCCAGCTGCCAAATTTGAATGGAAAATTATATGGACAAACTAATGATGCAAAATGGCTTCTTTGGGCATACCGAAGGCACCGAAAAAGTTTCAGTCGGATTAAAAAATACAAAAAAAAAATCGAATGACCGAAATCTGAGAGAATTGCTCAGCTAAAATCGGATGAAATGACGCGGAGATATGATTTTTGAAAAAAGAGGATTTTGCGAAAAATGACGAAAAATGCAATTTCTCGAACCACCCTAGAACGATGTAGGTCACCCTAATGGGTAAACAAAAAATACGGGTCTAATTATTTTAGCCAAGGAACCCCCAGACAAATTTTGAGCCCGATCGGAGAACTTTTTTTCGGTTTAGGCTCTTTTCAAATGGAATTGCTGTATAATTAGTTTATTGACCGCATTACAATCAATCAACTCGCTTTTCATTTGTTCTTTCTAACTATTTCAAACCTATTTGTTTGAACGCACTTTAAAATATCGGCCCCCAAGAATTTTTGTTCTCCTCATGCCCAATAGTGCTCAGGTGCACCATTTTGAAAACGCCGTAAAAATATCAAACAAGTTATAATTTCAAATTCAACGTTCAAGGGCTTTTTAGAAGGGTCCAAACGACTCGTGGACATTTTTTCATCATAAAATGTCACAAATGAGTGATTTTTTGACATTCAAAATCAGACCGTTTCAGAAATATCGACATTTAAAAATTCGTGCTTTCCATTTCATTAGGGCACAAAACTTTTTTAAACAAGAGTGTACCCTCTCACACCTTATGCAAACTGTCATTCGAGTGAAAGGGATACACTATTGTTTACAAAAGTTTTGTGCCCTTTTGAAATGTTAGCCTCCAATTAAGTGCAGTTTGAGTAATACTTAGACAACTTTAAATCAAATGTTTCTTTAATTGAGAGGCTGTAATTTCACAGATATACAAAATATTTGTATGCTGTTTCAAATTATGTTAAAATTGATTACACTGACCCACACAAATTGACAAAAATGACTGCGCATTCTCAACTCGAAGACGAGCATGAACTTTAGGGTCCCCATAGAAAAACCATTCGGCCCTGTCTGAATATTTTTGAAAATTCAACGTGCACCCTTTTGATTTTTCGAGTAAATATTGGAAAAAACCATAAATAAAATTTGCAATACACGGAGAAAAAAGAGTTCTGAAAATCTTGAACAAACATTCATGATAATGGGAATCACGAACAAAGTGTTGTTTTTGAAAAACGTACTATAAAATTTGATCACTTTGTTCGTGGTTTCCGAATTCGTGAACACTTGTTCACGATTTTGGGAACTCATTTTTTTCTCCGTGTTTTGCAAATTTTATTTAAAGTTTTTGCACATACGTTTTGCTTGAAAAAAATGAAAGTTGTGCTTGAAATAAGATTTTTGTTGCCACTGAGACACAAAATGTGTGTGATTTTTTCCAGATGGCGTATTTTCTTTTCCTTATTGTAATTATTGTAAATTAAACGGATTCAAATGATTTCCGCCCTATCGCCAAAGGAGACTTCGCAAACAATCACCAAGGAAGGGGATCCTCTTCCGGCTTTTTACAAAAAGAGGGGACCCCCGTTGCGAAAGAAAAATTGATTTCAGCCAGGGACGTCAAACAAATTACATTTCAATTTAGTCACGGTGATTGATCGACTACCAGTCTGCGCCACCTTGAGGGGAGCACTAGATTAGCAGCAAGAAAGCAATAGCAAAAATAGTATCGCAGAGGTGCTCAGCACACCAGCAGCTGTTGCGCAACCCTCCCGCGGGGGGACGACGACGACAATGGGATTGAGTACTTGAGGCGTAAAGAAGTTAAATTTTGCGCGAACGCGCGCGAAAAGCTGCTCATTTTCAATGTTGTTGCTGCTGGTGCTGCTGCGGTCCGATGCAAATTTAGCCAGGTTGTGTCTTTTGGGTTTGGCGATTTTTATGCAATTTGTTGTTTATGTTTATTAAGCTTCGTTTCGTAAAACGAGTGGCATTTTTATGGACTTTGATATGTTTGGTCTTGCGCGCCTGGACCATGACAATGTTACGTTGTTGATGGTTTTAGCCCACAGTTATTATGGTGATGTGACTGTTATGAAACGGATTATCCAGTTTGTCGTTTAATTGGTGACGGTGACCTAAATTTCATTAAGGAACATTTAAAAAATAGCTAAAATATAGCACAGGTCTATATTAATCTACTTATTTTAAACGATTCGTCACCAATCGAAAAATCGTCACTAGCGCGGCAAAAACCTAAAAAAACACCCATCACGCATTCTTCATTAGTTATAAAATTCAGTTCAAGACCGTGATGGTCACCGAAATTTAAATTTGCGTTTGCTTACGTGACTGCGACATTTCGTCAGTTGGTCTTTCCACCGCATGCCAGCACCTGCATCGAATCATCATCAGCTGGCCACGCCGCCGCCGCACCGGAACTTCAAGGTCAACCAGGTGGGCACTACGACGGCTTTTTTTTTCTTCATTCAACTTCAGTCCAGTCCAGAAACTGGCTGGGAGCAGCGAGAGAGAAGTGAAACGAAAGTGAAATTTATCACGTTTCCTCGACGTTTAGTTTTTTTCAAGTAGCTGTTTAGATGGTCTCGAACTCTCGAACTGTGCGTGGTCACGATTATGTCTGGGAAACTGGTTTTGACGGCGAAGGGTCATAATTGATTGGTAAATATTTGGGTGGCATTTGGAATAGGATGCGGTCATTAGGGATCTCTGTTGCGTTGCAACGAAAATATGCCCGAAAAGGAAAGAAATGATAAGAAATGAATTTAGCTGCATGGTGCTCAAAATACTGGTAATTTTGAAAAAAGAAGAAGTATCGACACAACGAAACGAAATATGTTTAAATCAGAATGTTGGCAATCAAATATGTTAAATTTGGTTTGTCCATACAAATTTGACAACTTACATACAAACATGATATCTAAATATTCTAGAAACTGACAAATTGTCAAAAATTGCAAGTTTGTTTGTAATAGTCTAATACCTCATTGAGAACGGAATTTCACAATCAAGTCCAATATTTGAAAATGTCCAAAATACGCATTTTAAACCTTTTCAAAAAGTTACTCATGTCTCTAAAAAATAAAAAATAAAAAGCAGAAAATTTCCAAGATTGTTAATCGATACATTTATCGTGGATAATATTATCGATATCGTCGAGACGATAACGATAATCTATTGTTATCGTTATCGTTATTTCGATAATTCTATCGGCCATAAGATTACGGACGAGAACTCATTTTTAAAATCTTTCTTCAATTGATTATTAAAATTATTATTATTAAAAAAAAAATACTTACAAAGAGGAAGTTTGAAAATTCAACATAATTTGGTTGACTTTGGCAATTTTAAAAGTATATTAAATATAAGTTATCGTCCTTTATCGTCGAAAAAACTATCGCAGTTATAATTATCGGAATAACGATAAAGATAGATTATCGTTATCGTCCCGAAGATAACGATAGAACTATCGTTATCGTTATCGAACCTCGATGATTTTATCGTTAACAACCTTGAAAATTTCACAAAAGTTTTACTTTTTTTAAATCGAAAATCTGATCAATAGATTCCGAAATATCGCATCGTCGTCGATTCTTGCACCTTTGCACCTTTGGAAAAAATTATCGCAGATATAATTATCGGAATAACGATAAAGATAGATTATCGTTATCGTCCCGAAGATAACGATAGAACTATCGTTATCGTTATCGAACCTCGATGATTTTATCGTTAACAACCTTGAAAATTTCACAAAAGTTTTACTTTTTTTAAATCGAAAATCTAATCAATAGATTCAGAAATATCGCATCGTCGTCGATTCTTGCACCTTTGGACCCAATTCTTCCTCCCATTTGCACTTTGTTTCGAACTGACTTCGCCAAACTTCAACCACTTCTGACGAAGATCTTTGTCACCGGAAGAGACCTTTTAATCCGACCGCCGTTTGGTGTTTGTTCAGAAACTGGCGAAACACTTCATACTAAACCGAAAATTTAAAGAAATTCGCACAACAGATTTCTAAACAAATTATTCAAGTGCAAGGAGAAAGTCACGCTTGTGCTTGCACCACCTCGTACTTTCTTGATGTAAACAAAGTGAGATCATTCGAAAATCACGTTACGCATTCCCTTTTTTCGCTTTTTTCACCCCCCAGATCATAACCTACAACTTTGCCGAAGACACCAAATCGATCAGAACAAACCCTTCTCAAGAAACAAGTTTTCTTATATTCACATAACTAAACATTTCGGAACCCTCCGCAAACGTCAAACCTGTACAAATTTGCTGCCGGATCTTTTTCCGGATTTCTTCTGGAAAATATTTGGCAACAAATTTATAACGTTTGACTTTGCGGAGGGTGCTGAAAAATAAAAACAAATCACTAAGTGCACTGGCCAATATAGAAAGTATGAACAATTTTTTATTTGAAACTAAAAACACAAAAAAAATCGATATTCGAAAACGTAGAGAAATAAATACTCAGCTGTGATTTGACGTGTAATACGGAGTAATTTGTACTTTATTTTAAATATTTTCGAACAAATTTTAAGATTATAAGGCCATTATCAGTAAATCGCAAAGGGACCATCCACAAACCACGTGGACACTTTTTTGGAAATTTCAACCCCCCCCCCCCTCGTGGACAATTGTTCATACAAAAAAAAACTTTTTTGTATGGAGCGTGGACAATCGCCATACCCCCAAAGTGTCCACGTGGTTTATGGATGGTCCCAAAGCGTAAGCTCTACGATTTTGGAAAAATAAGTATTGTATGAAAACATTGTTCCTGTATTGTATGAAGTATTGTATCAAAACATTGTTCCTGGCACCAAAATCTATCAAATTCTAGGTCGAATGCCGTAGGTTCTTATTTTATTTACATAAACTTTCAAAAGTTGAATCAGCGATCAGCAGAAAAACACCTTTTCACAATTTTCATTTTTGGACATGTTTTAAGAGCTAAAAGAAAACAATACATTTCAGCAGTGCCAGATTTTTTTCGGTGTTTTTTTCATCAAGGCAATACAATTTTTAACTTCAACATTTATAAAAATTAGACAGAAAGAATAAAACATTATTTTTTAATATTTGCTCTAATTTTAGGACAACAAAAACATAAGGTTAAGCCCTCTTCAAAAGCAAAGTCTTTAATTTTAAATTTTGATAACATTAACAGTCTAGGCTTGCAAAAAAAAATCAATTTATGCAATTAGTTTTTTTGGTGATGACCATAAATTCTCTTTTACCCTTATTTTTTTTTTGTTTAGAATTTTCCAGTTGAATATTAAATTTTAAAAAAAATCCCGCATTCTTTCCACGCCCCCATTTCCAGAGACCTACCAGTCCCGCAGCCGGCGTGAGACCCTGGCCAGCGGAGGAGGAGCAGCTCCCACCGAGGAGGAGATCTCGCGGATGGCCGTGGACGTGGCCCAAGCGGAGCGCAAGATCCAGCACGAGTTTGGCCCGAAGGCCTGCATCGAAGAGGAACCGTGCCGGTTGCACGCCGTCCGGACGAACCGCAGCGACGACTACCAGCCGGACTGGAACGAAATCTTGAAGTTGATCAAACCGCCACGAATTGGCCACCGGAACAGTTGGGGGAAAACTAACAAGCGAATCGTTTTTTTTTTCGGTCTTTTTTCTATCTCCTTCCAGGGACTACAAGGTTCGGGCCACCGGAATGAAGCAGTGGTACCTGCTGTCGGTGTTCATCGGAGACTACATCCGGGACGTGCAGTTCTGCAAGCAGCTGGCCAAACGGCTGGCCTGTGACCGGAACCAGAAGGAGTTCGTGCGGGACTAGAAATGCCATCCGGTGGATAGGGAAGGAGGTGGACAGCTCCAGGAGAGGGTCCATTTGAGTTACTTTAAGCGTGCAATAGGTTTAGCTTGCAGGTTTTCGAAAGACTTAATTTTATGTAAATAGGAATCTTTTCAGTGTATTTTATAAGTTTACCAAAAATGCCGAAATAAACGAAAACGAGATGTAAAAATTAAAAATAATACTTGGCTTACCTTTATGGGTATGCAGGAGATGTTCACATTATTTCAATATCACACTAAAACTTTCAAAATTTCCATAAAATTATCAATTTTTCAAAAACACTAACACTAAAGCTTTTAAGGCATATGGGAAATCACTTAAGTTGATGAATTAGTTCACTTAATAAGAAACATTGATCCCAAAACAACAGGATACAACAAGAAATATTTCCTAGAGAAAGCTCATAAGCACTAAGTTAATTTAATTAAGACAACCATTTAAAAAACAACTTGTTTTTAAAATTGCGCGCGCAAAATTTGGCAGAGCAAAACAGACTGACACGGAGAGAAAAAAACTTTTTCGTTTGATGATTTTTGTTTGACCTCGTTGGTTTGACAAAGTTACTTTTTATTTACACAGGACTCACATTTACTAAAAATCAAAGGTTTGGGAGTAAGTGTGAACTTTGTATCGAGAAATTAAAAGTGAGAGTGTGTGCGTGCAACATGGAGTTAAACTTTCCGAAGTGCCATGGTAAACTTCACAGCAATTTCACAGAAAGTGTATGTTTCAGATTTGACAGCTCGATTGTCTTTTGCAAGCAGAACATCAATAGAGGAGAAAAGCAACTCGCGACAAAGATTTGAGGCTAGGAATTTCGACAGGTATGATTTTCATAAAGTATTCGCCTCCTTTTCTCTCCCACAGAAAACCTGGGAACGAGGTAGCTGTCAAACTAGGCCAAAACGTTAAAGCCACTCACAAAATGAACTTTGAGTGACTTGAGTTCATTTCTGACGTCACGGTTTTCTCCTCTATAGAGGAGAAAAGCAACTCGCGACAAAATTTTGAGGCTAGGAATTTTAACAAGTATGATATTCATAAAGTATTCGCCTCCTTTTCTCTCCCACAGAAAACTGGGGGACAATTTAGCTATCAAACTAGGCCAAACTGTTAAAGTCACTCACAAAATGAACTTTAAGTGATTTGAGTTCATTTCTGACGTCACGATTTTTCTCCTCTATACAAATTGCTGCTGGATCTGTTTCCGGATTTTCAATTGAATCCTAAAATGAAGCTTAGATTGCTGATATTATTGTTTACAGCGATAAAGCTTATTTTTCTGAGTACAATGACCCTTTGTACGAGAACAAAGAGTTTAAAATGGATTTTTAAATCAATTTTGAAAAATTAACCTCGCGGTCCTTCTTGACAGAAAAGCTCCTACTTGACAGCTCGTTCCAAGGGGACCATAGTTGATCCATCGAAAAAATGTTGTCTTGTAAAAAAAAAATTTTGCATTAATATGAAAAATGTGATCAGAAATGGTTTTTAATCGTGTTTTTTTACTTTAGTACCCAATTCAATTTTTCACAATTAAACCATAGTTGATCCATCGAAAAAATGTTGTCTTGTCAATTTATTTTTTTGCATACACGCAGAAAAATATTTTATAGAATCAGCCTGTACGAGGTTCGATTCAACAAATTTTTTGTTGAATATAATCAACGCCGATTTTGCGTTGAAACAAACCTTGATTTTCTTAATTCCACAAAAAGCTTTTGTTGTTTTGAAAAAGTTCCTTGACTATTAGCGTTGATTCAACAAAAGTCTTGATTTTCAAATCAACAAATTGTTTTGTTGATTCAAATAAAAATCTTTGGTACAACATAAGGCTTTCTAGTCAGAAATTTACCAACACATGCAAAGTATGTTCACATGACAGCTGGACGTTTGTTTGCATCAGGTTTCCTATCTCTTTCTAGCAAAAGTTTTTTGTCAGGCGACTTCTAGCTAGTTTTTTTGACTGACTGCCCGATATGTCAGCCAACATACTTCGCAGGGCTGTGACAGCTACAGCTCGATCATTGTTTGCATCAGGACACTGTGACGAGGAGTTCGTCATTTTTGAGTTAAATTATATTTTTTTCACTGGGCCTAGAAAGCCTTATTAATGAAGTAATCATTTTAGAAGAATAACAATTAAAACTGATTTTTTCAAAAGCAAAATTTTGAATTTTAAAGAGCCTTGTAGGAAAAATAACACAGAAATCGAGATTCATTTGAAGTTTGTGTGCAATGTGCATCCTCCTTCTTCAGCATTCTTTGTAACTTGAAATATTAAGGATAAAAATTGAGTAAGATTTATTTAAAAATGTAATCATCTGTTTTTCGTCAACGAAAACTATCCGGCCCGCCAACGCTTTTGAAACAACAAATTTGGCCCGCAGGGCCAAAAGGTTGGGCACCCCTGGTCTAGGAGGTCAAAATTAAGAATTTCGTTTTTCGAGTGCCCCGGAAAAATTTCTTTGGGTGTTATATTTTTTTTGAATGAAAACCTCAACTTTCCTACCCCCTGACATTTAATGTTTGCCGCCGGGCGGCTCAAATTAAAAACAGCCGCCCTCGCTGTCGAACTGTCAAATCCGCATGTTTTCGGCTGACCGTCCGTGATCATCGCCGAGAGAGTTTCGCGTAATTTCTTTTGACCGTCGTAACAAATCCTCCGATGGTTCTGGACTCCGTTGTCCAGTAAGTGCGTGGTCCGGTGTTGAAAACCGTAGGAATCAAGTGTCGCGTATCTTCTTTTTGCTTAAATTAAAATGAACACCCGAGGCTTGCTGCAGCGAAGTCTAAAATTCCTCACCGGCAAGCAGATTCTCGCAAGGCCAGCTAGCAGTTTGGCCGGGTCCGGTGGCCAGGGCCGATGTTCACACTGTCGCGGGCTTAGTGGGACGGACGGGATCTTTAGCCAGAGCCGAACAGCGGGACTGTTGGCCGCCGACAAGAGCCAGGGTGAGTTTAGTTTTGGGTGGCCGCAAAGGGGAGGTGAAAGTTGCCTCCAGATTACATCATCACCTGCCACAGCAAAACTAGGGTTAGGGAATCCGCGACTAACGGCATCCTTCTTCGTGTCCGCAGATGTGATCCAGGTGCGGCAAATCAGCACCGGCCGGGTGTTGCAGAAGAAGGACTACTACAGCATTCTGGGGGTGGCGAAGAATTCTTCGCCGAAGGAAATCAAAAAGTCGTACTATCAGCTGGCGAAAAAGTACCACCCGGACACCAACAAGGACGATCCGGACGCGAGCCGGAAGTTCCAGGAGGTGTCGGAGGCGTACGAGGTGAGGACGGGGACGAGAGGGTGGATTATGTAACGGGATGGAAGCTGAACAGGACTAGCCGGTTTGTGGCTTTGTTTGGCCTTATCTTGAAAGTTTTGTTGTTGGTGTTGTTGTTGTGCTCAAAATTCTTGAAATTCTTCGGAGAAAACATGAACAGATTGGAATATTAATAAAAAAAAAGTCAAAATGTAAAAATTCTAAATTTTTTTACTCAAATTCAGAAATTCAAAAATTACAAAATCGAAAATTCTTAAATTCTTAGTCCAAACTTGATTATTCAAAGTTTGACTAGGTCAAGGTTTGTATGGGATTTCGGGTAATCAAAACACTCAAAACAATCGATTCTGGACTGACAAATTTTGAGGTAAATTAAAATTTCGTAATTCGATTATCCGGATTTGAACAGTTTTTTTTTGCTTGCGCTTAATCAATTTAAATGTACTGAATTTTTTTCATCCAATGATTGTATCTGAAATATTTTGTAGCTGTCGGGATTTGCAAAACTCTGCATTTTGTCATTAGTTAAGCAAATTGCTACATGATTACTACTACAAATAAACATGAATTGAATTCCCCTGGGCCTTGTAAAGTCAAGGGGCATGATTTGATCCTAGTGCATTAGTTAAAATTTGGGTATACATTCTTTTTTATAAGCACTATGGACACCACTTCATGCTATGAGAACTCGCTTTGTCGCAGCCCCAGGGCTTAAGCGTTGACCGATAAGCTGTCTTCGTGAACTAGGTTGTTCTCCGGTAGTAAAAATATCACAATTGCACAAGACACCGCTGCTTCTTTGACTTTTTCACTATCACAATGTGGGATTTAGGTTGGGACTTCAGGATAGTACAATTGATTGGTTGCTTAGCATTAGTATTTAAAATAAATCTGTATCCTTTCCAAATCTATTTGATGTTTAAGTTAGTTGCAATTATTAAGTAGGAGTAATGCTGTCAATAAACTTTGATTTTATAGAATACTAGGCGTTTTTTTATGTCAAATTGTCCATAGAGTCTCGATCAATCAATAATGAAATGATATCGGACAAAATTCGTTAATCTGTTGAACTAACGGTTTTCGGATTATGGTTGTATCGACCATTGTTGCGAATCGAGGAACTACGGATCCTTTGACGTAAATGGTCACTACTGACTACTGACGGACGTGAGAGGACGAGGGCCCAGTTTAGAGGTTTCAACATCAACGATGTGCGTCTGGACCACCCTCCCAAAAAAAAAAAAAAAAAAAAAAAAATTTAATTCAAATAAAGGATGACCCGGATTGTAATTTTGACGAGGACTTCGAAAAATCGAGTATTACCAGTGTTTTTATTTTTTGTAAACCTTTTGATATTTTTAATTTAAAAATTTCCTGATTTTTTATTTTCTAGATTCTTAAATTATTGTGTTCAATTTTGTTTTTTTTTATTTTTAATTCCTCAATTTTTTAATTATTTGTATTTTCAAACTTCGGAAAGAATTTCTTGAATCCTTGATAATTTAAAAAAAAAATAAATCCATGAAATTTTAAGCTTGAATGTTAAAATCTTCGAGTTTTTTTTAATTTTGTTTAAGACCGTCGCAATTATTTTTTGAAGTTTATGTTCCTCGACTCTGACCAAAGTCGAGGGGCCCTGATTTAACAAAAATATTTTTTTGGCCCCTGATTTTTCGGACCAATTTTAAAGAAGGGAGGGGGGGGGGGGCGAGTAGATTTTTTTATTTTTAAATATTTATATTTTTGAGCTTGAAATTAAAAATCTTTAATTTATACTTTTATAACTTCTGAATTATATATTTTTTTAATTTTCTGAAGCCTTATTTTTTCAACTAAATGTTATAAATCCTTGCATTTTTGAGTTTCCGAATGAAAATTTTAAGATTTCTGATTTTTAATTTTTCTAAATTATAATTTCAAAATTTTAATGTTATGATTTTCAAATTTTTCGATTTTTTTTTATTTTAAATATATTTTTATATTTGATCCCCAAATTTTTGACTAGCTTTGAAGATTTAAAATTTTCCAATTTTTTAATTTTCGAACTTTTTAATTTTGGTAGTCTTAAATTTATTGAATACTTAATTTATAAAAAAAAACCTTGCATTTTTCCTTGGGCATGAGTAAGGACCTCGACGCCGTTAGCAATGTTGGCTTTAAAATAAAATTTCGTGATAATATCACTTCCCCCCAGCCAACATTTTTGCCATGCGAAGCGGGCCTCGACGCTGTGTCTAGGTTTAATTCCTAGCTAGGAGCCATCAGTGTCTTAAGAGGTGGTCCCAAGGCCGAGTAGGAGTTCATGAAGCAAATTAGTCGTCTCCCACCCCTTTTAAATTGAAAAATGAACTCTGAAACCAGCGCTTACTCACAACAGAAACAGAGGCCTCTTCTAGGCATTGTAGGATAGAATAGATTTTGAAATTTATTTAAAAAAAATATTATTACGTAGCATTTTGATATGTCAAAATTTCCATAGAGTCTCGGTTGTATCGACCATTGTTGCGAATCGAGGGTCTACTGGAGCCTTGACGATCAAATGGAGCCTAACATTTCAAAAGGGCGCATGGGTTTTGTGAACAGGAGTGTGTCTCCTTCACTCAAATGACAGTTTACATAAGGTATAATAGAGACGCACTCTTGTTTGCAAAGCTCTATGCCCTAATGAAATGAATGGCATGAAATAGTCGTCTTAATTACTAGTGTTCAACTTATGAACTGTTCATTTATGTTTATTGGTTTTTGGAAGCGGCAAGACTGGTTTAAAAACAAGATCCTTTACCTTATTTGGCGTTATAATAAAACATTCGGGGATTTGAGATTAAATTTACTTTCAGACAGTTTAGTTTAGGTTGTTGATTAAAGTTAGATAGTTTTCCGTAGATGAATAATTGGACTTAAATGATTAGTTGATTTGAACGAAGTGTAACATTTCATTGGCAGATCTGTTTCTAGTTGTAATGTACGACAAGACTATTGACGGACGTGACAGGTCGGCAGTTAGTTTTCATCTTTTTTCTCTAGTATTTTTATTTCCTTTAAATTTGGAATACATCATAGGTTTCTTTTGTATAGATCTCCGATTAGTTACATTTTCTTATTTAATTAACTAATAATTTAATTTATGCCGGGCCTTCTTACTTTGAATCACAATTTCAGATTTTCTTTATTCAGTGTTAAACTTAGATTACCGTAACTGCTCAAATCATCCAAGTTCTTACTACTCACATCAACACTAATTTTCTTTCACCTCCCCCCTCCCGATCCCCTATATCTTCCGGTGGTGTTCATTTGGTATGCAATACTAGTTCGGCCACTACCCTTTTTTCCACAAGAAACCGGACTTGGACTGACTTGAGGCCGCGTCCCCCACCTTGCTCCGTAAAACGAAAACGAAACGAAAAAAAAAACCTTGCATTTTTGAATTGAAAAATTTGAGAATTTAAGAATTTAAGAATTTAAGAATTTAAGAATTTAAGAATTTAAGAATTGAAGAATTGAAGAATTGAAGAATTTAAGAATTTAAGAATTTAAGAATTTAAGAATTTAAGAATTTAAGAATTTAAGAATTTAAGAATTTAAGAATTTAAGAATTTAAGAATTTAAGAATTTAAGAATTTAAGAATTTAAGAATTTAAGAATTTAAGAATTTAAGAATTTAAGAATTTAAGAATTTAAGAATTTAAGAATTTAAGAATTTAAGAATTTAAGAATTTAAGAATTTAAGAATTTAAGAATTTAAGAATTTAAGAATTTAAGAATTTAAGAATTTAAGAATTTAAGAATTTAAGAATTTAAGAATTTAAGAATTTAAGAATTTAAGAATTTAAGAATTTAAGAATTTAAGAATTTAAGAATTTAAGAATTTAAGAATTTAAGAATTTAAGAATTTAAGAATTTAAGAATTTAAGAATTTAAGAATTTAAGAATTTAAGAATTTAAGAATTTAAGAATTTAAGAATTTAAGAATTTAAGAATTTAAGAATTTAAGAATTTAAGAATTTAAGAATTTAAGAATTTAAGAATTTAAGAATTTAAGAATTTAAGAATTTAAGAATTTAAGAATTTAAGAATTTAAGAATTTAAGAATTTAAGAATTTAAGAATTTAAGAATTTAAGAATTTAAGAATTTAAGAATTTAAGAATTTAAGAATTTAAGAATTTAAGAATTTAAGAATTTAAGAATTTAAGAATTTAAGAATTTAAGAATTTAAGAATTTAAGAATTTAAGAATTTAAGAATTTAAGAATTTAAGAATTTAAGAATTTAAGAATTTAAGAATTTAAGAATTTAAGAATTTAAGAATTTAAGAATTTAAGAATTTAAGAATTTAAGAATTTAAGAATTTAAGAATTTAAGAATTTAAGAATTTAAGAATTTAAGAATTTAAGAATTTAAGAATTTAAGAATTTAAGAATTTAAGAATTTAAGAATTTAAGAATTTAAGAATTTAAGAATTTAAGAATTTAAGAATTTAAGAATTTAAGAATTTAAGAATTTAAGAATTTAAGAATTTAAGAATTTAAGAATTTAAGAATTTAAGAATTTAAGAATTTAAGAATTTAAGAATTTAAGAATTTAAGAATTTAAGAATTTAAGAATTTAAGAATTTAAGAATTTAAGAATTTAAGAATTTAAGAATTTAAGAATTTAAGAATTTAAGAATTTAAGAATATTAGAATTTTAGAATTTTAGAATTTAAGAATTTAAGAATTTAAGAATTTAAGAATTTAAGAATTTAAGAATTTAAGAATTTAAGAATTTAAGAATTTTAGAATTTCAGAATTTAAGAATTTAAGAATTTAAGAATTTCAGAATTTAAGAGTTATTTATTATTTATTTAATTCCCCCAGGTCCTGAGCGATGACACCAAACGGCGCGAGTACGACACGTTCGGCCAAACGTCGGAACAGATGGGCCGCGCCGGCGGCGGTGGCCATCCGGGCGCTGGTCGCGGTCCACAGGGCTTCTCCCAGAACTGGCAGTTCCGCAGCACCATCGATCCGGAGGAGCTATTCCGGAAGATTTTCGGCGACGGTGGCTTCAAGGCCGGTGGCTTCGACGACTTTAGCGATTCGCGGTTCGGTTTTGGCGGCGCCCAGGAGGTGATGATGAACCTGACCTTTGCGCAGGCGGCGCGCGGCGTGAACAAAGACATCGACGTGAACGTGGTGGACACGTGCCCGAAGTGCACCGGGTCGAGGTGCGAGCCGGGCACGAAGCCGGGCAAGTGTCAGTACTGCAACGGGACGGGCATGGAGACGATTTCGACGGGGCCGTTTGTGATGCGTTCGACGTGTCGGTACTGCCAGGGCACGCGGATGTACATCAAGTATCCGTGCTTGGAGTGTGGCGGCAAGGGGCAGACGGTGCAGCGGAAGCGGGTCACGGTGCCGGTGCCGGCGGGGGTCGAGGACGGACAGACGGTGCGGATGGCCGTGGGTAACAAGGAGCTGTTTATCACGTTCAAGTGAGTAGATTTTGAGGTGGTTTTTGAAAGGTTGTTGACCTTTCTGACTCTTTTCAGCGTTGAGAAGAGTCGCTACTTCCGGCGGGACGGCTCGGACGTGCACACCGAGGCCAACATCAGCCTGTCGCAGGCGCTGCTCGGGGGAACGATCCGCGTGCAGGGCGTGTACGAAGACCAGACGATCCAGGTCGTGCCGGGAACGTCGTCACATACGCGCATCACCCTCAAGGGCAAGGGACTGAAGCGGGTCAACAGTTACGGGTCGGGCGATCATTACGTGCACCTCAAGATACAGATTCCGACCAAGCTGAGCAGTCAGCAGAAGGCGCTGGTGCAGGTCAGCTTGAACCACGTAGTTTGTCACCTGTGTACTAACATCCTCTTTCCTTTTCCAGGCTTACGCTGAACTCGAGGAGGACACTCCGGGCCAGATCATGGGCGTGACCCACAAAACGGACGGTAAGTACTCGGCTGGTGCCGCCGGCGCAGCTGCAGCAGGTTCGTCAGGCTCTGGCGGCTCTGGTCCCTCGTCCTCGTCGTGGTCCTCCAATTCCAGTTCCGGGTCACAGCGCGGCAAATCGTCGGCTGAACCTCCCATCCAGGGCGCCCGCGAGGACGACAGCTTCCGGGGGTACAAGTCGCACGACCAGTCGTCGGTTCCGCGCGACACGCTCGGAGGTTCACGGTTCTACTTTGGCCTCGGCGTGCTGCTCGTGTTCGGGTTCTACGTGTACTACAGTATCGCTCAGATTCCGACCCAGCTGGAGCTGGAACGGGACGCGGCGCTGGAGCGGCAGAGGCGAGCCCAGGCCGGAGCTGGAGGGCCAGCGCAGCGGAGCCCGTTTGACGATGCCTAGACGAGATAGAAATAAGATGACGATTGTTAAGTTGTTTTGTTGGTTGAAAATTGTACCGGACACAGATTACGAAAATAAAGACGCGATAGAACGCTGTGAGATTAGGTAAAACAACTTAACAATCGTTGTTTTATTTGATGAAGTGCACGAAAGAAACCCTCACACCTCTTTCCCTCGGTTGCAGGAACGAAAATGTGCTACGCCGAACCGCAGGACCTAACCGACATTGTCCGGGAGGCCATCAAGGAGCGCCAGCAAATCAAGGAGCCCGGCAGTAAAGCGACGGAAGAGGAGACAGGCAGCGCAGATGATGGGGGAAATAGTGGTGCAGGAGTAGAAGGTGGATCGGATCCAGCGGAGAAGAAGGAACGAAGCAGTAATTGAGCGCAGTGAGGGCGGCAAAATGTTCGTGGTAGTCGTTGTGTACAACAAACAAACAAACCAATTCGTAGCTGAATATGAAAAGGATGGAAAAAATAACCAAAATTTGTGTTGCATCGTTATTAAGTGGAAGGAATGCATGATGACGAGTGGTTGGAGAAAAGAAGGAAAGGTGAGTCAACTGCCGTTCTACGCATAATTGTTGGTTTAACAAAGTCAAACAAAGTGACGAACTGTCACTTTTTACACGGGAATCACATTTACTTTCAAATCAAACGATTGATAGTAAGTGTCAAACTAAAAAGTGACCCCGTTCGTTTGACAACAATTGGTGTCAATCCAACGAAGTTTCAGTGTAATTGAAAACTTCAAATAATCTTTTTTTTATTTCGAAATTCAAAGCGTGTACCACATCAATTTCTCATTACTGAATTCAGTTAAATTTACTGAAATCGGCTATACTGAAATTTTCAGTAAACTTGCTGAAATTTCAGCAAACTTTAACAAATTTTAAATGAAGATCAGCGAAAAACTAACTGAAAATTTCAGTAGTGCAGTTTTCAGTAAATATTGACTGAAAACGAACATCAGAATTTGCTGTGAGCTTTAAATGAAAAAAACAAAAAAAAATCCATACCATAAGTTTCAAAGCATGAATACTTTGATGAATACTCGAAAAATTTAAGAAAATAACGTATTTTTTCGGAAAAAAAAACTTAACCTAGCATAAAAAATTAACTTAGCATAATATACCCAAGTTTCGAAATATAAAAAAACTTCATTATTTTAAATATGGGTATCAAACGTGCAAAAACTGGTATGTATTTAAAATAGTTTTTTTTTTTTTGTAAAACACTATATTTTTTTCAAAATCCCGTGTTGGGTTTTTTTTCCAAAAATGAGGTATTTTGATAAAATTTTAGTATTATATAAAAAACAAAACAAAAAAAAATCTGGAGCAAAACTTGAAAAGGGCGCAAACGCATTTTGACAGCTGGAACTGTTTTGCAAATGCATCAATTTTCTCACCGCAAAAAACAGGGTGCCACAATGTATAAGGCTTTCTACACTGAAAACCCAACCATGCCCCACATTAACTCAGTGCGGACGTTACGCATCGGCGGCCGTTACTGATCGTGTGGTCCGCCCTAGAACCGCCCTGGCGAACCGAGGGCGGGCCGCCTGGGCGGTTGAAATTTGACATTTGAAATTTTTCAATTTCGTCCGCCCTCCATCCGCCTTGGCGTGCCATGGGCGCATCGCCTGGGCGGTTCAAACTGATCGCTGAAATGTTTCAATATCGTTCGCCCATCAACCGCCGCGGCGAGCCAAAGGCTGATTGCCGTGGCGGTTTGCATCTGAAGGAATTTATTTCGAATTTGACATTTCAGTCAGTTTTCAACGAGCTTCGGTGGGTGTTGTTTTTAATCGGCGGCTGCTGATTTTCATTGTTAAGTTTGTGTTGGGAGAAGTGTTGTGTTGTTTAGATTGTTTACTTATGTAAACAAACAGTTGAAGTGCGTTTGAAATAGTGGTTGAAGGTTGTTTTGCAAGAATAATCGTTATTGTTGGTGTAATTTATGTGACACCCCTTATAAATATTGTTGGCTGATGTGCAAACATTTGGAATACTTAGAATTTGATATGTTTCATTGTTGTTATGATTTGATTTGTTCTTATTTGTATGTTTGTATGGAAATTTGGTGTACATTTTGGTAAAAAGTATATCTTTCCCAGGGAAACCTCTTGAAGAGTATCGAGGTGGCATTTACAAAGCGGATTTTGTGCCAATGTTTACTCAATTAATGTTAATGTTTTTTTGTGTGAATGTTAACACTCCAAAGGTTGCGGGTTCAGTGCCAGCAGTGGAGGCAATTAGTGGTGCAGCAGCGATTTTTGTCTTTCTTTTGTTTGAAGTTTTTTTGGTGTGCATGATGCAGGACATGGGTAGGAAGTCATTTCAATTATTTTCAATTATCAGTTCAGCGGCAACAATATCATTAAAAATTTTGTTTTATTTTTTATACAGCTTCCTGGATCATTTATAAATGAACTGCTTATATGTATTTATCTATTCTTCATTTGATTTATTTGGATGTTTATATCATTCCTATTCCTTGTCCTTTTTTCTACCATTCCTCCATACCATATATGATCAAATTTCATGGACTAACGACAGTTACTGAAATAGCAATGGAACCATCTGAAGAATTTGTCTTTAAAATATAATTATCTTTCTTCCAGCTTCCGGGAATCTTCTTCAATTTTAATGCCTACATTTATCTATTCACTAGATGATTTATTTAAATGTTTATATCCTTCCTTATCCTATTCCTTTTCTTTCAGCAATGGAACCATCTGGAGCATTTGTCTTTTTAATTAAAGTTGTTTGTTTTGCAGCTTCCCGGAATCATCTTTAAATTTACTGTATTTATCTTTTCACTGTAAGATTTATTTTTATATTCATATCTACCATTCCCCCATACAATATATGATCAAATTGAATGACAAGAAAGAACATGGGGTGTAATCTACTAGGATACTTTCTTCGGATTAGCTGCGCTTGTGTTTTATTAGATTAGAGTATGAATTGTTAACATTCAATACGTTGACTGTTTATATGTAAGTACCAATAATACATGAACATTTTAAATAATTTAGTTTTTAAGAATTAGTTAAAGAATTATTTTTATTTGCAGGAAATGGAAAATCTTCGCAACAAGTTTGCTTATCAATATATTATTTTGTTTCTTTATTTTTTTCATCATTTCACCTAAGTGAACTAACAACGCACGTAAGATGTATTGAGAACAATTTTTTTTTGAAAATTATGTTTTTTTTCATATTTTTGTTTTATTTCTAAATTTTAGCACACAAGAATCTACAAAGATCTGCATTTCTATATAAGGCACTTTATGTTTTTTTCAGTTTTAGATGAACTTGAAAAAACACTATCAGAATCCTGAAGACACCTGAACGGGTATTCTGCGTGGGCGGATGAAATATGTATGAAAGGCGAATCGAGGGCGGGCCAAGGCGGTTGGGGCATTTTGGGTGGATGAACTTTATATGGGGAGCGTATCAAGGGCGACCCGCTGGCGAACCAACCTACAGGGGCGGCTGAACCGTATATGAGAGGCGCATCAAGGGCGAGCCAAGGCGGTTGGGGCTTTTTGGGCGGATGAACTTTATATAGTGGGCGGATCGGGGGCGATCCGCTAGCGGACCATCTTACAGGGGCGGTTGTACCGTATATGAAAGGCGCATCAAGGACGAGCCAAGGCGGTTGGGGCTTTTTGGGCGGATGAATTTTATATGGGGGGCGTATCAAGGGCGACTCGCTGGTGAACCAACCTACAGGAGCGGCTGTATCGTATATTAAAGGCGCATCAAGGGCGAGCCAAGGCGGTTGGGGCTTTTTGGGCGGATGAACTTTATATAGGGGGCGGATCGGGGGCGACCCGCTGGCGGACCATCTTACAGGGGCGGATGAACCGTATATGAAAGGCGGGTTGAGGGCGAGCCACGGCGGTTGGGGCTTTTTAGGCGGATGAACTTTCTATGGGAGGCGTATCGAGGGCGACTCGCTGGCGGACCATCCTATAGGGGCGGCTGTACCGTATATGAAAGGCGCATCAAGGGCGAGTCAAGGCGGTGGGGCTTTTTTGCGGATGAATCTAATATGGGGGGCGTATCAAGGGCGACTCGCTGGCGAACCAACCTACAGGGGCGGCTGTACCGTATATGAATGGCGCATCAAGGGCGAGCCAAGGCGGTTGGGGCTTTTTGGGCGGATGAACTTTATATAGGGGGCGGATCGGGGGCGAGCCACTGGCGGACCATCTTACAGGGGCGGACGAACCGTATATGAAAGGCGGGTCGAGGGCGAGCCGCGGCGGTTGGGGCTTTTTAGGCGGATGAACTTTCTATGGGAGGCGTATCGAGGGCGACTTGCTGGCGGACCATCCTATAGGGGCGGTTGAACCATACAAAACGGCGTATGTGGGGCGGATGAACGGCGGGTGAAACATTTCAAGGCAAACCTGGGCGACCCCGGGGCGAGTCGCTGGCGGACCAACGTCACGATAAAAAAACTGATCGTGCGCCAAATTGTTGCAAATTTTATCCGCCAGCGGGTCGCCCGTGGTCCGCCAAATCAAACGCAGGCGGATCGCCAGAGCGGTTTGGCGGTCCACCAGCGAACCGCCGGCGGGCTGCCCAGTCAATGTGAGTAGAAGTCGCCTGACAAAAAACTTTTGCTAGAAAGAGATAGGAAACCTGATGCCATGGCTTTCTACCTAAGGTACTCGCGATTGAGTGTGTAGTAGTGCGGTTGTCAAAATCGCTATCTCTGACTCTCTCACTCCACTGACATTGACATTGTTTATGTTTTGGTTTTCCTGGCACGGTCCTTTGTTCTTTTGTTAGTGTTTTGGTTTTAGTGGCACGGAGTCATGCACTCACACTAATGCAAAGCAAGATGACGAGTACCTTTGATATACAGCCTTGACCTGATGCAAACAAACGTCCAGCTATCATGTAAACATACTTTCAATGTGTTGGTAAATTTGTGACTAGAAAGCCTTATGCATTTTTGAATATCGAAAATTGTATTAAAAAAGTGTTTTAAGCAAGTTCTCATAGTTCGAAAACAGATTGATATTTTTAAATTATTTTACAGTAGCACAGCTGTAACAATCTATAGTTATTGAAAGTTTTTTGAATAGATAGTTTTCTTTTAAAAATTAGGTTTGAAATCAGTTTTTTTTATTTCTGTTTCATGCCAGAATTATGTGCCAAATATTAACGCAAGGCTTCTTCAAAATATTAGAAGTATTTTAATCCTCTTCAACACTTTGAATGTTTCAACATGTTTCTTATTTATTCAAATTTAAAATACAATAGCTGATAATTGTTGTTTTATTTTTCTTCTGTATTTCACTTTTTCAGTTATTGCCATTTTTGAGAATGTTAGGCGACAACCCAAAGATTTTCCACTATTTTAAAATCTTGGATAACATTTAACAAGAGCTAAGAATAAGATTTTTCGACTTAAATACAAAAGTTCAATAAAATCATTTGAAGGGCTCGACAACTCGCACTTTTTTTTTTAATTAACGGTGCACATCAACCAGAGCTTTTGCACCCAGATTTTTGTTACAGACACTTAAGTATCTTCAAAACTACGGGTACTGTCCACAAAGTAATTAACAACAAAGTTTGACCAATTTTACAATCCCGTTGTTGCAGGATTGGGTCCATAATTTTGACAATTTTGGAATAAGAAGATAACAACTTCCTTCGTTGCTATGCACCCTTAGTTTCATTTGTTGGAAATTTGGTCTATTTCTGCGCAATACCTACTACTATCTACCTACTAAAAAATGTGTTGTTTTTTCAGGATTTTTTGGCGCAGTCAAACAACGGTAATTTGGAAATTGATTATTAAGCTAAGAACAAGATAGTCCGTTCGACGCAGTGGTGAACGCAGAACGCTGTGCCAGTTCGATTTTTCCATCAACTGTCAGTCGAACAATCTGCAGGGGTTGCTTTGTTCAATGGTCGATGACTGGCAGGCTATGATGACAGGCGCAAAATTTTGCGTTTGCGTTCAGGCCTGACGGACAATCTTGTTCTTACCTTTACTACATACTAGAGGGGAGAAACTTCGGATAGAATCAAACATCGTGCTTCAACTAGTTGTTACATTTAGGAAAGAAAACTTATATTGAATAAACAGTTTTAATGCTAAACTTACAAAATATGCACTGAGAAATGTTCACCGGTGACGAAAAACAAAAGAATATCAAAAATAAACAGAAAAAACGCAATTACATCTTCTCGTACGTTTCTTGATGTCCGCAGGATTCACACTTCCGGGTGTACGTGTCCTCCTCTTCATTGTAAACTTCGTCCTCGTCCCAGGCGTGCGTGTGTGCCTTACTGGTCTCCCGCTTATCGTACAGACTGCTTCGCATGTCCATCCGCAGTTCCTTCAGCCGCTTGTTGTACTTCTTGACCTTGGTGACCTCCCGCTTCTCGTCCCTCAGTTCCTTCTCTTTGACCAGATTCTCCTCCGAGCCCCAAACCTGCAGCGCCCGTTCTTCGATCTGGATGTGTAGGTAAAGTTTCATCTCGCCCCAGCGCACGTTGTGCGGATTCTTGCGGCTGATAAACTTCAGCACCGGTTCGCGCTTGTCCAGGTCGCAATCCTTCAGCAGATACTCCTGCTTGGCTTCCGTCCGCGTAATTAACGAATGCTTCCCATCGTTGTCCCGGCAGGCATCGCAAACCTTGTACCCGAACGTGGCCATCAGCCACGAATCGGCGAACCGGTCGCCGCACTCCAAGCACTCGTCAAATTCCACCGGCAGCGGAACCGAGTCCACTTCCGGTTCCTTTTCGTCCACGCTTGGTTCCTCCTCCTTGGAACCGCCCGTTCGTTGCTCGATCAGGAAACCTCCCCCGCTGTCGATGAACTTGGAACCGGACACTTTGATGACGTTGACGCCGTGACTTTTGACCGCCACGGCCGTTTCCGGCGGCCGGGATTTGGCCGCGCCGTACGGATGAGCCGTTAGGCGGGCCAGCCGCAGATTCAGGGCTCGCTGGCGGTTTGCCTCGATGCGGAGGCGGTCCTTGTCCGAGAGGTCGGACGTGGAAGATGGTTGATCGCTCATGGTTCCGTGGTTTGCCGTAGAAATTTACCGGAATTTTAACTGTTTGGGCGCGGAACACGAAAACACAAAACACTCTTAAGAGTCGCCGAAATCACGATTTCATAACATAAACAAATTGGAAGTGTTTCCAAGTTACGCAAGTTACAGATGCTGCTGCAGACTTTTCAGTTGCTCTCTACAGAAATATGAAAAGGGGAAGGAAGCCAAGGAAGCGATTTTTTTAAATAAACGCAAATTTTCGATTAAAAAAATTAATTTAGACAGCTGCAAATATAAAAAAAAATTGTTGAACTTTATGTGAGTTTTGACGAAAATTAAATTATTTTCATGGAAATTTTGAAGTTTTTGGAAACATTTTTTTTTTTGCGAGTCTCCTAGGAGAGCTACGTTTGGCGAAGACTCGAAAGGCGAAATCACAAAAGGCGAAAATTCATTAGGCAAAATGTTTCAAAAGGCGAAAACCAAATAAGGTGAAAACCACATTTGGCGAAAAAATACCCATATTAATGAAATAAAATCCATATTGTGATTTTATAATTTTATAATTTTATAATTTTATAATTTTATAATTTTATAATTTTATAATTTTATAATTTTATAATTTTATAATTTTATAATTTTATAATTTTATAATTTTATAATTTTATAATTTTATAATTTTATAATTTTATAATTTTACAATTTTATAATTTTATAATTTTATAATTTTATAATTTTATAATTTTATAATTTTATAATTTTATAATTTTATAATTTTATAATTTTATAATTTTATAATTTTATAATTTTATAATTTTATAATTTTATAATTTTATAATTTTATAATTTTATAATTTTATAATTTTATAATTTTATAATTTTATAATTTTATAATTTTATAATTTTATAATTTTATAATTTTATAATTTTATAATTTTATAATTTTATAATTTTAAAATTTTATAATTTTATAATTTTATAATTTTATAATTTTATAATTTTATAATTTTATAATTTTATAATTTTATAATTGCGTGACGTAATACATGACCTATGTCAGTTCTCGGAACGGCGCACAGATGGCGCGTCGAGCAAGCATTTTTGACAGTTCTTTTTTGCGTCATTTTCCTTTCATTCACAAAATCTCATCATCTCTCGCGCTCGAGTTTCAGTTCGAGAGAACCTTCCAAACGGGTCGGATCGGATCGGTGTCCGCCTCGTTGTCGTCGTCGGTTCCTGTCCCTTTTCGCGCGAGGGTGTGAGGTGAGAGTCACGGCGGCGACGGCGATTCTGGCTGCTGTACCGTTCTTTCGCACGTCGTCAGCCACGGAAGAATCATTTTTGATCCCTTTCATTCTCTCGGCCTTTTTGATGATTCTATTTTTTTTGTGTGTGTGTGAAAGAGTTGTGTTTATGTGGTCAATGGTTGCTTTGTGAGGGAGGTCGATTCCTTATGGGTTTATGATTCGGAGATTCTGGTTTAGCAAAATCTTATGAGAAAGAATAGTGACGATTACGTAAATTTAGTACTATGTAAATGGCCGAGAGTTTGTTGAGGGAGAAAAAAATACACCTCTTGTTGCTTCCCTTCCCCTGACATGGCAGCGACCTGTTCCACTTCTTGCTCCGGTTGAAAGAAGAACAAGAAGATGAACAATGGTCCAGTCGGAGGGAGGGGCAGTTCCGGATGGTGGACCTAAATCTGTGTCTTTCCAATTCCCCTAGCTTAGAAGTTAAGTGATCGAAAAGTGTCCCCAAATTGGGAGTCTGCTGAAGGGCAGCAGAGATTCGCCCAGCCCCCGGAACACGGTTCCAGACGGGGTTGTGTGTCAGTGCCAAAAAGGAAGAGAAGCAAAACATTCCCCCCTCCCCCCTTGGAGCAAGTGTCCAGAGCGGAGGAGGAGGAGGAGGAGGTCAAGTCGGCGGCAGGGCCCCACCCCGCCCTTTCGGATTATAGATTGCTACGAGTGAACCGGAACAATTCCCCGTGCTGGAACCATGGAGCAGCAAATCGAGAACATTGTGGGCTCGAACGCCTACTACGATGGGAGCCGGGTTTTTGCTTGGCTCGCGAATCTGTGCGGATTATCCGTTGATTTGGTAAGTTGATGGCCGATTTCAATCCGCGCGGGAGATCGATTTTTTTTTTGTTACCTCCCAGTTGGAGGTGTTTCTCCTTTGTGGACTGTTCTGTCACAGCATCCCTCCGCTCCCTGTTTCGTTTGGGTGGGTTTGGACTTGTTGAGAATGGATTTCCCTTTCGTTTCGGTGCTGTCCTCGGTCGTGACCTAGCTGGCAGGTGATTGGGTTGGTTTTGGGACTGGAAGAAGGACACAGTTTGTGGATGGTTTCAGTGGAGATTGTTTCGTTCTTATTAGGAAACCATTTTATTCTTGTTTCTTTCTTGTTTATTCGGTTTGCTGTGCAGATCGATGCATTTTTTTTATTTGATTGCAAGCTTATTGCAACAAAATCTTGTTAGCACATGGGCCATTCCACCTCAAACATATAAGCACTTGAATCATTTATTTCTGATCAAGCTCAAATAAATGTTCCATATCGAGAGTTTTTTAAGGTCCTATAAACAAAATTTAGATTTTTTTCTTTTTGGGTGTTTTTAAAACCGTTTTGAGCCGGGGGCATAAAATCTAAACATTTAAAAAAAAACTCTTCTAGATATCGATGCTTCAGTGCTCTCGTGTTATATGCTTGCAGGGATTCCTATCCAGTTAGAATGAGGGAGCACAGAGGCATCGATATGCAAAAAATGGCAAACTGAGAAAAACGCATGGTCAGTTTGTCCAACACAAAAGGCCACAGGCTAACTTTTAACGAAAAAAAAAAACTAGATTTCTTGAGCAAATTTAAAAAATCAATGAAATATTTAAAATTTACAAGTTCAAATAAAAATAAAAAAATCATAACTAAAAAAAAAAAATAAAAAAATAACCAGTGTTGAGATTTTTAGAATCATACCCTAAAGAAGGTGTAAAATTTGAAAATCTTATTGTTGAGTTTTAGTATGACCTATACAATACTCTAAAGGGATTAAGAATTTTTAAAGCCAAGATGGCGGCCAAAATTGTCAAATTTGACTGAAAAATTATCCATATGCGTTCACAAGATTTACAGAATTTAATATACTTTTTGTTTGGACAGCTGCCAAAATTTGAATGAAAACTTGTATGGACTCAAATACAAAAGTTAAATTTCCATCAAATTTGATGATTCCTGGGAGAACTGCTCCTATGTTGTTTATGCCTTTCTCACAACTCGACGGCAACATTTCAAAAGGCATCATGTACATTTTGACAGTTTCTGGGTTATTGCATATTCTAATAGGCTACCTCTCCACCACAAATGAGCAAAAGTTACTTCAGTGAAGTCCGTTTAATAATGATTTAAAATAAATTAACACAAACAAAATCTCTGGCATCATCAGTGCACTGCAGTGCCTGACTACAAAACCTCGTGGCGAAAAAAAATCATCATGAAAAAGACGCCATGTACATTTGCCGAAGAAAAACAAATCATAACAAAGCTTCCCCGAATGACACCAGGGTCATCGCAGGGTGGCCACTCAAGTCGGGAAATCGGGAAAGTCGGGAAAAAGTCGGGAATTCGCCAAAAATCGGGAAAAAGTCGGGATTTTTGATTTTTTGTCAAAAAGTCGGGAATTATAAGCATGCTTGATTGAAATTTATTTTTATAACTCTTGAATAATTTTGTAATATTTTGTACAATCCTCAAATTGAATTCACTCAATTCTGCTTTAATAACTTACTTTAAATTTAAGGTTCTTTTCACTATTTTAATATATTTGAGTATGGAAAAGCTGTTTAAGACATTCAAAATCTTAATTAATATTGGAGTCTTTGACACAGATTTTCATAATATTTTTCATGAATCATATGATCTCTATAAATTTTTGTTTATCATACAAGAGGTAAAGTTAATGAAAAACTAATATAAAAATAGAGCCTAATGGCCAGCTAAGAGTTATGATTCTATTTCATTTTGTCACATAGATTGAATGTTTGAAAACAGATTCCAACTTGAGTTTGGCAATGGTTTTTTGGTAAATATTTTTAATTGTTTAACTAAATTCTTTAAGTAATTAAAATATGTTTTTTTTAAATGTTACCGTTAAACTTTTTTTGTGAGTATGGTTAAATTACTACTATACATAAAGCTTGATTTTTAGTTTTCGGAAAACTTAAATATCGAATAAAATCCAAAATTTAAAAACTTTTTTGACCGATTCTTCGGCTCCTTTTCAAAAAAGAAAAATCCAAGTTTTTTTCAGCGTTTTGGCTGTAGTGGCAAAATAAAAGAAGAAACCCCCCAATGTTATAACATATTTGGAAAGATAATTGATTTTCCTAAAAAGAAATATCATGCAGAATTAACCATATAGTACCTGTGCTTCTACTGAAATAAAAATGTAGCGTGACGGGACAACATCGTAAAACTGGACTTTTAAAAGGAACACTACAAAAATCGCTACAGTTTTGCCAGTTTGATTTTTAAAAACTTTTGCTCTTCTACACATTATCACAAATTAAAAAAACGAATCTTTTGCTCCTTGAACTGAAAGAATTGGTTGTAATTTGAGTTTTTGCCAGCCATTTCTTTTCTTGATGGGACAACGAAAGGAGCAGATTTATAAAAAACTTCTCTCCCGTTCAATGGCTTGCAGACCAAATTTGGTCAATATTCTTGGCTTTTAAGGTAAGAAAACGCATTTAAAGCACATTGCAATTATTGCATCATAAGCATCATAATAAAAATGATTTTTATCATATTAAAAATCACATTGAAAATTGAAAAATGTGACATTTTGGTGTAGCTTCGCTAAGAATCGGTCTTTTACGTTTTGAAAACATAAAGAAAATTTTGAAATTGCAAAAAAAAAATAATTCAAGCAATTTAGAGTTATTGCAAGACTGTTTAAAAAATTGTCTCTTCAAACATTTTGCTTAAAATAAGTGGTAAACCATAAAATCATATCTAACTGAATGTTCATTGAAAAACAAAACAGTTAAATACTGACCACTAGATAAATTAACATTGATTTAAAAAAAAATATCAAAAAATACAAAATTAAAAAGGGAACCAGGCAAATTTTTTGTATGAATTTCTTGACATTTTCCTAAATCCTTTGAATCTGCAATTATGTTTTAATCATTCTTTGATTTAAAATGATGATGAAGTTTAAAAAAAATAGGAACGAAATTTTAAATTCAGTTATCTTTAACTTTTTGTCATTTCCAGTTGAAACTAAGTATCAAAAACTATACTTTTGCCAATTTAAAAAATAACATGAATGTTATAAGTATGTTAGTTAATATTGACTTTTCTTATAGAAAGTTTTTTGTTTGAAATCATTCTTTAGATAAGAAATGCGTATTATTTGAGCATTCTGGAAAAGGCTGGAAAAAGTCGGGAAAAAGTCGGGAATTTGAAAATAGGATTTGAGTGGTCACCCTGTCATCGTTTGTTATCATTAGAACACCTTCTTTTGAGCAATTCTCTACCAAAATCGGAAATAGATTTTATTTGTATTTTTTAATTTAGCTCAAACTTTATGGGGGCCTTCCCTATGACCAAAGAAGCTATTTTGTGTCATTGGTTCACCCATACAAGTCTCCATACAATTTTGGCAGCTGTCCATACAAAAATGGTACGTAAATATTCGAATATCTGTAACTTTTGAATGAATTTTCTGATCAATGTTGTAGGTATTGTTGAAAAAATTATTAAAAAATTTTCCACAAAAACTCAATTTCCCAAAACACGTATTTTTTTGATTTTCAAGATTTTTTGATACAATTAAGGTGACAAAAACCCGCAACTTTTGAGCCATAGAGAAACATGGTCAAAAAATCTGCCGCCGAGTTATGAATTTTTGAAAAAATAGTGATTTTTGGAAAAAACATCGAAATTTCATGCAAAAACAAATTTGACGTAATTTTTAATTGTAAAATTTAATTTCCAATCAAAAAGTACTTAATAGATTTTTTGATAAAAGGCTCTGTTTTCAAGATAAAGCCACCGAATGTATGATTTCAGCGAAATATTTGCAGTTTTTAAATTTTTAAAAATAGTGACCATAAGTGACCATTTCTAAATTTTTTTTTTTTTGAAAGGTTTGCTATAAAATTGTTTAAGAGACATTGAAGATTGGATCTCTGGTTGCTGAAATACTGCGTTCTAAGTCTCACCCAAACAGTCCACCATTTTCTAATGTCGATATCTCAGCAACTTATGGTCCGATTTTCAATGTTAAAACATGAAACTTTCGTGAAATTTTCCGTTTTTTTCTAAAAAAAGTATTTTGATTTTTTTAATCATGACTAACATTTTAAAAGGGCCAAACATTGAATATTACGCCCATTTAAAATGTTAGTCTTGATTATTTTTTTTAAAAACATTTTTTTCGAAAAGATCGGAAAATTTCACGAATTTTTCATGTATTAAAATTGAAAATCGGACCATTATTTGCTGAGATATGGTCATTAGAAAATGTCGGGTTGTTTTGGTGAGATTAGGAAAACTTCAATTTTCGTGTTTCTTTTTCTTAAAGCGGCTCTATCTCAGCAACCCGAGGTCCAATCTTCAATGTCTCTTAGACAATTTTATAGCAAACTTTTCAAAAAAAAAATTTTTAGAAATGGTCACTCATGGTCACAGTTTTTTAAAATCGAAAAACTGCAAATATTTCGCTATAATCAAACTTTCGGTGGCTATATCTTGAAAACAGAGCCTTTTATCAAAAAATCTGTAAAGTACCTTTCGATTGGAAATTCAATTTTACATTTAAAAATTGCGTCAAATTTGTTTTTGCATGAAATTTCGGTTTTTTCCCAAAAATCACTATTTTTTCAAAAAATCATAACTCGGCGGCAGATTTTTTGACCATGTTTTACTATGGCTCAAAAGTTGCGGGTTTTTGTCCCCTATAACTTTCGGGTCAAAACAAAATGAATAAGGCTATTTTTGATCCAAAATGAACGTATAATATCACCATCAAAACGAATTATCTGTTTGCATGTTCCCAATGTACAAAACGAAGCCAAATCCCGAATAAAAAAAAATCACGCGACGGTTCCGGGGGGGTGACCGTGAGAAATTTTGCGGTCATCGTCGGGCGGGTAACCTTACCGCGGTGGTGAAATTTTGAATGTCGAAAAACGCAATGTAAACAAAAGACCGACCCGACAGTGTTTGACTTTCTGCCGGTTGTCTTACAGCCCCGAAAGTGCCCCACAACTGCGCACTTCTTCGCACTCAAACTTCGCTCCGATGATGGCGATGATGGTGGTGTAATTTTATACTTTGTTTTCTTTTCGAGTGTGTGTGTCATCGGATCACGCCGTGTGACTCACATTCCGCCGAGGCCACGTCGCGCACGTGTTAGACACAGTGACAAAACAGTACTACTGTTTGAGATTCGCACAGGTGGATTTCGCCGGTTCCATGAACAGTTGCGTTGTTGATATCCCTAAAAACTGACTAAAATGTTTCTAGAGCATGAACTTGACAATGATTACCTCGTTAAGTACCCACTAAAAATGCTGTTAATGAACTTCTAACATTTCCAGCTTGCCACAAATTGCATCAACCCATCAGCAAAACCCGTTAAAAGTAAATAAACCAAACGCTATAAGAGAGAGAGAAAAAACTGAAGGTTAAGTGATGCAACAAGTCGAGTATAGTTTGTTCAGTATGGCAGCAGCAGTGCAGTGCAATTCACATGACCACCATAACTGGCACTATTGCGAATGGCAATACCGTTTGACGGTCTGTGCCCCAACTTTGGGGCGAAACACCTCCAAAAAATGTTGGCCGACGAATCTCCCTCTCTTTCTGTGATTTTTTATTGTATTGTTTTGCAATACTTTATTTCGCCTTTACTGAACTACGCCAAAATAACAACTTCACCTTTTACAGATTTGTCGTCGCGCAACCTTTGGCGAATCATGTTATACTTCTTGAAAACAGCTGATGCCAAGGGTTAGCTGTCTTTACGCAAGAAACCGTCAAGAAATTCTCAAGAGTAATGCCCCACACAACAGTCGTACAGCGCAGATGAAAAGGTGATTCAGCACAGCAAACGCCGCGTAGAAGTCTCTCAGGGAAGGCAATAAACTCAACCTTGTGGTGTTTTTTTTTTTTTGCTGTATTTCGTCGCAAAAGTTGTTGGTGGTGAATGTTGCTGGGAATCGACTCCAGAGCACTACTGCTCCGAAACGACTGATGGCGTTCTGTGTACTTGAAGTCTGGCTGCATATGGAGCTGAGCTTCATCTTGTATGAGGCGATTTGCAGCGAAGAATCGTGTTTATTGCAGTTATTGCAACGAGATTTAAGTGTTCATGGTCTAGAAATGTTGCACTTTTATGAAATTATTTAGACGAAATGCAATGTTTCGAATCGTTACAAATAATATTAAATATCTTTTTATAAAAATTGCATTTTTTCCAATAAAAAAAAGTAAATCTTTCCCTGTTCCTGAGGGGAACACCCTTCAAGAGTATCGGGGCCGGCATTTACAAAGCGGATTCAGTGGCAGTTTCATTCTCAACTTAATGTTAACATGTTAAGGTTAATGTTAACATTCCATAGGTTGCCTCCCTAAGGTGTCGTGATAAGGTCCAGTTTGTGACGATACACTACCTTCCCTTTACTAAGCAATCGATTCCAGAAGGGAAAAGATCACCAATGCAATTGTTAAATTTGTAAACCCAAATATTATTTAAACGGCTAAACTTGTCTCAAAATTTATAATTTTTAAACATGTACGAGGGTAGGCCACACAATGTCCATTAGGGTGGTCAAAATTTGGGTACTCCCTGAAATTAAAGATTAACCCATAACTAGGTTAAATTTCAAATTTGAGCTCCTTCTGACCACGAGAATGTGTTGATGTTTCACTTTTTAAGGGGATAAGGGAAAGTCTCTACGGTGTCCCTAGGTACAAAACATTTCTATACGTTTGTGCATATTGTTTGTATTTTTTATTTGGATGAAACAAGCCATTTTGCATAGTTGAACCAGCAGCCGGCTGAAAAACTCTATAACTAAGACTAAAAAGCCATTTTGCATAAATAGTATATACTGAATATTCGAAAATCTGTTCTCGAGAAGTGTTTTTTGGTCAATTTGGTTATGAAGAAGAGTGATTGTTTCATGATTTTTTATCTCACTATTTCGGTCTTTTTTTCAATTTTAATTTTTGTACTTTTCAATCCGACTGAAACTTTTTTGGTGCCTTTGGTATGCCCAAAGAAGCCATTTTGCATCATTAGTTTGTCCATATAATTTTCCATACAAATTTGGCAACTGTCCATACAAAAATGATGCATGAAAATTCAAAAATCTGTATCTTTTGAAGGAATTTTTGATCGATTTGGTGTCTTCGACAAAGTTGTAGGTATTAATAAGGACTACATTGGAAAAAATAATACACATTATAAAAATTTGCTGTTTTTTCATTTAACTTTTTGTTACTGAAACTTGGTATGCAAAAAACTCTTAATTATTTTTTTCATTTTTTGATATGTTTTAGAGGCCATCAAATGCCAACTTTTCAGAAATTTCCAGGTTGTGCAAAAAATCTTGGACCGGATTATAAATTTTTGATTAAAAAAAATCAAAATATTGGTCGCAAAAATGTTTCAACTTCATTTTTCGATGTAAAATCGAATTTGCAATCAAAAAGTACTTTGGTGAATTTGTGATGAAGTGTACCGTTTTCAAGTCAAAGCCATTTTCAGGTAACTTTTTTGAAAATAGTAGCAGTTTTTCATTTTTTTAAATTAGTTAGTTATTTAGTGTTTTGCCCACTTTCGAAAAAATACGTTTGAAAAGCTGAGAAAATTTTCTTTATTTTGCTTTTTTGAACTTTATTTCTAAGTTTTAGTGACAAAAAGTTAAATTGAAAATCACAATTTTTTACCCTGTATTTTTTTTTTCAATGTAATCCTTATCCATACCTACACATTTGCCGAAGACACCAAATCGATCAAAAATTCCTTCAAAAGTTCCGTTTTTTTTCATGCATAATTTTTGTATGGACAGCTGCCAAATCTGTATGGAAAATGATATGGACAAACTAATGATGCAAAATAGCTTCTTTCGGCACACCAAAAGCACAAAGAAAGTTTCAGTCGGATAAAAAAAAAATACAAAAAAAAATCGAATGATCAAAATCTCAGAGAATTGCTCATAACAGATTGTCTTTCATATGTTTATAGAACCTTTACAAATAACTCTAGGTATCCAACATGGCGGTCAAAATGGCGGTAATGACATATTGAAAATCGAACTTCGAGTAACCGAGTCTGGACTCTAATTTGAAATAATTTTATTGATAATATTTACTACTAAATTGCATAAAAACGGCAAGTTTCTGTGAAGTCATCGATAAATGGAATCTGTGTTCAAATTATAATGCATAGCCCAATTTTTGCCTCCATCCTAAATGCCAAAATTGATAAAAAATGGCTTAAATATAAAAAGTCAAAATTTGAACAAAAAAAATACAATTTGAAAATTTTAGGTACCGTAAAACGGGGTGACTTTAATAGGTTTGCGATTTTTCCGCAAAATGAAGAGTACAATTAAAATACGTAAGGAATGGTTCAGAAAAATACTGACCGTGGTAGAGAAGTGTTCAAAGTACCTCAAGAAGAACTTTTCATAAAATTTTGACAAGTTTAAAAAGTTAGTTAACTATAGTTAAGAAAATGTTGATGAAAGCCATTATTTTAAACTTCTCAAAGTGTCATGATTTTCTCAATGAACATGATTTTTAATCGGAAAACGGAATGCATTTTCGGATTCTTTGAACAATTTTCCACTAGGAGAAGGTTAAAAAAGTTTGTAAAAAATGAATAATATGTGTTTTTGAAACACAATTATAAAAACTCTCTTAATTTATAGGCAATTTCAGTTGAAAAAATTTCATGTAAAATGTGAAAACTTGTGATTTGTGCTTCGAATTCAGTATAAAATGCAATATAAATCGATAATTTTATAAACAAAACTAGTTTTAACAAATTTCAGGCAAAATTCCGACTTTTTAACAATTTTACCTAAAATTTCTATGTATTTTGCTTAAAAGCTTATACACTTAGTTAACTAAATATAAACATTGATTTTTTTTCTTAAAAACTATATCAGCTACTTAAGTGATGGTACATTTAACGTACAAATGAAGTTTGAACATCTTAAATATGTCACCCCGGAATTCAAGCTAAGAATTTTTAACGTAACTATTTTTCTAAACGTTATTGAAAAAACTTTTTTTCCGAAATAGTGCATGGACTTTGTGTGGTCTACCCAAGTACATGTTTTAAAAATAATAATCTTGAGAAAAACCTAACCTGTTGGAAAATATTCTAAAAACAAATTGAAATCCTATCAAAGTCACCCCGGTTTACGGTAATTTATAATCATGCTTTCCAATACGTTTTCGTGTTTGACCTTGAATAAACATAAACTAGAGAACCCTAATGTAAACAATAATAGACACCTTTTGTATGATTGACCATTCTGCGCACTGTCCCGAAGTTTGGCTGAATTAAGTTTGCAGAGTTTCGAGTGATAATTATAAATATTTATGATAGTCGGGCATGCACGTGTGTCAAACGAGTTTTGACGTAAAATCCCTTTGACAAGTTGTCACGCTTACAGCAATTTGCAGGGTGTAAAAAGATAGCACGACAGGATATAAAGTTCTATCATAGAGTAATGAGTTATATTGCACAAAATGGCATTCTTAACTCAATTTGGCCCAAAATGCAAGTTCGACAAAATAGCTCTCTTGTACGGTACATGATAAGGTCCAACACAAATTGCCATAGATTAATTTTGTGTGCCAGGAACAAAAGTTTGATAAGCTGATTTAGGTGTTTATATTCCATGAAAAAAATACCATACACACGCCTGTGGTTTATGTTTGTCGTCAACTTTTTTTCAGCTTTGATATTATTTGAATACCTAACAACAACACTAGCTTTATGTTATCAAGTGATGTCAACCTTGCAACCTTCAGCAACGTTGGCGTCGAAAAAGGTCACAAAATTAGTAACACGCGATTTAAAGTTAACGTTCCCATTAACATTGACACAAGCACTGTTACAGAAGTCACCGTGACAGCTGCGGCTTGTGTTTTGCGTGTGTCTGAAAACCATGTTGATTATAAACACATTTTACGACTGTAGTACTTGTGTGGTTGGGGTTAAAAAGGGCAAGCTATTAAACCGACCAAGTAATCTGCCACTGCTGGATATTTATTCTGGTGCAGAAAAGGTTAGAATTAACGTCATTTGGTTCAAGTAGAATCTTGTTTAGGGATACTTTCAATTTACAGCTATATTTTAAACAAATTATGAGCAAGTTATCAAAATCATACCTTGAAACCTTTTTTGTCATCCCGCGGTGACCAATTTCTAAACCAGTTTGAAAGAAAAGTGAACCGATTCAAACAGGCCAACAACCGGCTGCTACAGAGTGGTGTGAAAAGAGCCGGCTCAAAAACAAGTTGCCTTGTGTCGCATAGTGAAATGAGGCCAACATAACGACCAACAGCAAACATTCAAGTGCACCAGATATGTGGCTAGTCTGGTGCACACTTCAAGGCCGTTGCGTCGTCGTCCCCCTGTTAGAGCGTGGCGGCAGGGAAAGTAACTTGACCACCAGCGCGGCGCCCCGATGCCGGCCGGTCTCGTGTTTGTTTGTAAGTTATGTAACAGCGCAGATAGGCCTCTTCTGTTGGCCTGCGCGCGGTGACAACGACACCAGATCAGGACCAGTTGGGAGCAGGCTCTGGTTGTGGTGTAATGACCGGTGTGGTCTTCCCCGAACTCGTTAAACTTAGAGAGCCTGGATCTTACTAGAGAACGGACATCTCAAACCAAAAGTACCAATCGAAGCACGAGAACTGTCAAACGGAGGTACCAATCGAGCAAAATCCTTTGTCTTATGCTCGTTTGGTACCTCCGTTTGACAGTTCTCGTGCTTCGATTGGTACTTTTGGTTTGAGATGTCCGTTCTCTAATAAGATCCAGGCTCTCTAGTTAAACTGTAAACAAATCGTTGACCTGTTACGCTTTGTTTTGCATGAACGGCCGATGAACCCTTTTGGTCAAGATGGAGGCCTTTTTGTTTACAATTGGGAAGCTTGATTATGAATTTACCCAAATGTTGTAAAATGTATATGGCACATCCTGCCATGACTGTACCACAGTTTGAAATTCACTTGCGTCACATGTAAAAAAGTAAATATTTCCCAGTTCTTGAGGAGAATACCCCTGAAGAGTATCGGGGCCGGCATTTACAAAGCGGATTCAGTGGCAGTTTTTTTTACTCAGCTAATGTTGACCCCTACACAATCCCCCTTCCCTTCCCACGCCTTGTCTTTTAACATCTAACCTCGAGTAGGCCGCGGGTAATCGGCTCCCCTCCCACTATCATTTACGAAAAATGTAATTACAAAAGCCGACGCGGTCCTAACCAGGTCCCAGTACCAAAAAGGACCTAATAAAAATAATTTTATGAAAAAAAAAAAATGTTAACATGTTACACAGCAAAAAAAAACGATGGTAAAATCCCATGCAAATGCATGCACATTACCTTTGTGGGCAAAAGCATGTAATATTGTGTGAGAAAACGTGTACACGAAAAGCATGTACCGATAAAAAAATCAAGTCTGCTCACCCCAAAAATAACATCAATCAGGCGAAAGTCATATTGAGATTACCAAATCCGCGCCCCAACCCGCTCGGCTATCTATATCGCCATCTATAAACCTGTAAATATTTTTACCTGGAAAGCTCGTCCAATTACCCATAAGATTATCTTTGACCATTTTTCGAAATAACTCGGGTTTTTGATGATTTAAGCTAATTTACTATCCAGGTTACTACCATCCACTGAACACTTAAAAAAATCAGCTAGGCCGGAACCGCAAAATCTTTTTTTTTCTCGCAGAAATAAAGTTTTCATCGGTATTTTGAAATTTTGGAAATCAATGATTGCCAAACAACTGGACAGGTGTGCAGACATGCCTCGGTTTAGCACCGCATATGGGGGATGCAAAACCGAGGCACATAGCTTATGGGATTTTGGCTATATTGGAGACATTGGCTATAATCGTATGAAAATTCATGCAAACATCAACAAATTATAATGTTTTGGAATCGGGATGATGTCAGCTATCCATTAAAATAATAATTATGGTTATGCAATATGGGTATCAAATGATTAGTTTTTTCATACATTTCGAATGTCAAATTTATTATTTGAAAACACTCAAAATTTTCACAAAACTACGTATTTTTACAAAACTACGTATTTTCGAAAAAAATACTCAAAAATTCCGTTTTTACAATGTGGGTATAAAACGATCGGGATTTTTTCATACATTTCAATTGTAATAACAACATTTTTTTTGTGGCAGTGCGTGGCCGAATGGTTACGCTGTCCGCTTTGTAAGCAGATGATTCTGGGTTCGATTCCCATCTGCTGCAACCTTCCATCGGATGAGGAAGTAAAATGTCGGTCCCGGTCTTGGTTGTTAGGCCGTTAAGTCATTCCAGGTGTAGGAGTTGTCTCCATGCCATAAGTACAAACAACACACCAAACCAAGCCTACTCCGGTGGGATCGCTGGCGGCAGTTGGACTCGCAATCCAAAGGTCGTCAGTTCAAACACTGGGGTGGAAGGTTCCTTGGAGTAAAAAGAGGTTTGGGTGCTCTCCCCATTCAAGCCTTCGGACTCCTAGGTTCGAGCAGTAACTTGCAATAGAGACCACAAAAGACCCGGGGGTCGTTAATGTGGATGGTTTGATTTTTGAACAACATTTTTTGAAAATAGTCAAAATTTTCACAAAACTACGTATTTTCGAAAAAAAACTCAAAATTTTCATTTTTACAATGTGGGTATCAAACGTTCGGTATTTTTTCATACATTTCGACAGTTATTAGAATATGGGTATCAAACGATCGGGATTTTACATACATTTGTAATAAGTAATGTAAAAATTTTGAGTATTTCCAAAAACTGTTGTTATTACATTCGAAATGTATGAAAATATCCCGATCGTTTGATACCCATATTGTAAAAACTGAAACTTTGAGTATTTTTTCGAAAATACGTAGGTTAATAATTTTTTGAGTATTTTCATAAAATGTTGTTATTACTATCGAAATGTATGAAAAAATCCTGATCGTTTGATACCCATATTGTGAAACTGAAATCTTGAGTGTTTTTTTTTTCGAAAATACGTAGTTTTGTGAAAATTGTGAGTGTTTTCAAAATATGTTGTTATTACACTCGAAATGTATGAAAAAATCCCGATCATTTGATACCCATATTGTAAAAACTGAAATTTTGAGTATTTTTTCAAAAATACGTAGTTTTGTGAAAAATTTTAGTGCTTTAAAAAAAATGATTTTACATTCAAAATGTACGACAAAAAATCCAATCATTTGATACCCTTATTGCAATAACAAAATTTTTGAGTATTTTTTCGAGAAACATTGCATTTTCAAAATACAGGAAAATACGTATTTTTGTGAAAATTTTCATAAAATTATAATTCCCTGGGCATGAGTAGAGATCTCAACGCCGTTAGCAATGTTGGCTTAAAAATAAAATTCACTGGATAATATCACCCTCCCCCCAGCCAACATTTTTGCCATGCGAAGCGGGCCTCTAACACTGTGTCTAGGTAACACCTAGCTAGGAGCGATCATAAGCATAAGCATAAGCATAGGTGCCCACCCGCAGTTGCTACTCCGTTATTGACCAGGACCTTCAGAAGTTACATCCACGAGCCGTGGAAGATAAGTGGGTGCTATCTTTCCTCGCTTCGCAACTTCTCAAAGGCCCCTATCATGCTGATCAATACCGGCGCCGGCCACGACCAGTGGTAGGGTCACGGGGAAGTGGATGGGAATGTTAGTCCGATACTTGAGTGATAGAGACCGCCCAATCGACTGCTTCTCCGACAAAGTATCACATGAGTTTTGAGGGGTTAGTAGATGGGTATGAGGTCAGGATTCACGAGTGGCAGTGATGTGACCATGAGCATTTTGTTTATCGGTTGAAATTTTAAATCTTAGGCAGCCGGCTGCGGAAAGATAAATAATTGATTATTTGAAAAGTTTGTTTTCATCGAACGCGTGCCAACCGAGCGGCAGTGCTATGGGCTGGACTTATCAGTATATTTTTACTGTTGGTACAATTAAGATAACGCGAGCAAATGTCAAAAATAGTAGATGAGTTAATACTAAAGCTGCCAGTTGGAATAAATTATTACGATCAACGAATATAAACGAAAAGAAAACAGGACACCACGTAACCGATTGTAATGAAATTAAAACAATAACTTAAACGAACTTAACCGGCGGCGTGCCTTCCTATCAACAATGATAAAAGAAGGACTTATAAATTTAAAATATAAAAAGGCTCCAAAAAATACGTTGCATAGTAACCGCGAAGTCTCGCTACTCACAATCGAATCCGAAAGATAGCTATCTAGAATTTTAAATATAGTATTAATTCGACCGCGATCCTCCAGAAAATCTTCGTCGGCGTGCCTTCCGATCAACGGTGATGTAAGAAGGGCTTTATTCATTAAAATGATTTTATATCATAAGCCTTAAAACATATTCGTCGGCGTGCCTTCCGATCATCGATGATATAGAAAGGACTTAATCCAGCAATACGACTTGCTTGTCTCGAAAAAAGAATTCAGATCGTTTCTATCGAAAACTATGTAAAGAGAACAAAAATAAACTCATTGGCCAACGAACGCGCGAACTAAAAATAAAGAAAAAAGAAGAAGAAGAAGAAGAAGACCAATCACCCCATGCACACAAACAACGACACAAAAGAGATGAAAACAACACGAATCAGAAGAAATCCAATCACCCCATGTACACAAATAGCGACATAAAAGAGACGGAAAATAACACGAAAAAACAGGACTGAGCGTCCACACAGGCACTGCACTACTGATGCCATTATTTAATTATAATGACCAATCACCCCATGCACTCGAACAGCGACATAAAAGAGACGGAAAATAACACGAAAAAACAGGACTGAGCGTCCACACAGGCACCGCACTACTGATGCCATTATTTAATTATAATGACCAATCACCCCATGCACTCGAACAGCGACATAAAAGAGACGGAAAATAACACGAAAAAACAGGACTGAGCGTCCACACAGGCACCGCACTACTGATGCCATTATTTAATTATAATGACCAATCACCCCATGCACTCGAACAACGACACAAAAGAGACGGAAAATAACACGAAAAAACAGGACTGAGCGTCCACACAGGCACCGCACTACTGATGCCATTATTTAATTATAATGACCAATCACCCCATGCACTCGAACAGCGACACAAAAGAGACGGAAAATAACACGAAAAAACAGGACTGAGCGTCCACACAGGCACCGCACTCTAACACCTAGCTAGGAGCGATCAGTGGACAAACACAAGAGGTGATCCCAGGGTCGATTAGGAGTTCATGAAGAAAATTAGTCGTCTCCCACCCCTTTTAAATTGAAAAATGAACTCTGAAACCAGCGTCTACTCACAACAGAAATCGAGGCCTCTTCTAGGCATTGTAGGGTCTAAATTACTGTTTGCCATACAATTTTGAAATCAATGATTAGAGTATTTAGGATAATTATTTTCAACATTACAATATTATGTACATACAATATATCTGTTTGGTTTTTGAAAAATACTTTCTGTTGTTACCTAAGCCTTTTGCTTGTTCAACAGACAATTTAGAAATGTTAGGTGTTAAGCGGAATTAAGCTAGACCATTTAGAAATTTAAAAGTGCATTTAGGTTAAGGCACACTTATTTTGACCATGAGCTTCAGTTTTATTTTTATTATTATTTAGAGAAGATTTGTAGGGTTTATTCTTCCTAATGAGTTTTACGTTCCTTAGAAATTAGGAGAAAAAAGATACTGTTCGCTAGGGTTCCTTGGAGTCAGTTCTGTGGGGTTTAACAGTCTCGACAGTTGAAACCTATAGCGCTGATTTTGGGAAGCTCGTGCGAACGGGGTTTTTAATGAACATTGGGGGCAGCGATTGAGCACGAAGTTTCGATTTAGTTTAAGTTAGTTGCAATTGTTAAGTTATAGTAATACTGTCAATAAACTTTGATTGATGTAGAATACTAGGCATTCTTTTATGTCAAATTGTCCATAGAGTCTCGATCAATCACTAATGTAATGATATCGGACAAAATTCGTTGATCTGTTGAACTAACGGTTTTCGGATTATGGTTGTATCGACCATTGTTGCGAATCGAGGAACTACGGATCTTTTGACGTAAATGGTCATTTCTTTTTCAAATCGCGATTCTATCAGTTCATACATTTTTATTGTTTTTGATAAAAGTAGTACTAAAACAGTTAAAGGAATGTTTAGTTTTGAATATTAAGTTTAGAGGATTTTAGATTAAAGTTTAGATTTTTAATCCAAAGTAGTTAGCAAATGAATAGTTGGACTTAAATGAATAGTTGAATAAGTTGGACTTATGAATAACACACAACTGTGCATTTATTCTAGAGTCAGATCCATACAGCGTCAGTGTTTATTTGGTCGAAGTGTACTAATTCATTGGCAGATCTGATTCTAGTTGTAATATACGACAAGACTACTGACAGACGTGACAGGACGAGGGCCCAGTTTAGAGGTTTCAACATCAACGATGTGCGGCTGGACCACCCTCCCAAAAAAAAATGTCATCCAAGTTCTTACTACTCACACCTACACTAATTTTCTTTCACCTTCCCCCTCCCGATCCCCTATATCTTCCGGTGGTGTTCATTTGGTATGCAATACTAGTTCGGCCACTACCCTTTTTTCCACAAGAAACCGGACTTGGACTGACTTGAGGCCGCGTCCCCCACCTTGCTCCGTAAAACGAAAACGAAACGAAACGAATTTTCATAAAATTATAATTTTAAACGATAGTTGACATCAACCCGATTCCAAAACACTAGAATTTTTTGATGTTTGCATGATTTTTCATACGATTAAAGCCAATGTCTCCCATATAGCCAAAATCCCATAAGCTCTGTGCTTCAGTTAACTGGACCGTGCTTAACTGAGGCAGCTGAACGAATCAAAACCGGGGCAGTGCAAAACCGAGGCATGTCTGTATCATGCATTTTAATATACTTTTTTCATACAAAATTTGACACCGTGGCTTGTAATTGTCCTCCCGATTTTTTTCGACATTTTATTTTTAAAACCGCTGTAACTTCACAAGGAGGTGGTCAGTATGGAGACTTTTATGTAAAATTGTCTGGGGAATCGATTCCCGTATTCGGTTTTTGAAAATGTTGACGTTTAGAGCACTCAGTTTCAGTAAATGATTTTTGTATTTTTTTAGGTGAGTTGCTCCATCCTGCATTTTCCGTGAGTCTTTTTGTTACATATCAGGCTATTTTCACAAAGAAATTGAACGAATAAAAAAATCGTGGGCTCACCTTCAAAATTGGCTTTTAAACTTAAAAATCTCATAGCAGTGGCGTGTTTTTTTCTCTCAGTGTATTTCCTACAAGTTTGCCTTTGACCACTTTTTGATACGATGCATTGGCTTCGAGATAAAGAAATATTTAAATTCCGAATTACAAAAATATTTAAAACGCTTACGCCCTTCTCAAATGCCATTATCGAGTGAAACTGGCTCCATCTACACAAAAATGGCTTATATAAGCATGGGATAACATGTCTACAAAGTTTCATTGATATTGGAGAGGGTCGAGAAAAAGTACCTAAAAATTCCTGTTTTGGGCTGGAATTAATTATTCAAATCGAATTAAGTGCAACTCAAGATGATTTCAATTTCAAACAACTCAATTGTAGTTAAAATGTGACGAACGACTCTCTAGGTTAAAGTCACATTAATAAAATAAACACCAACATTTGTAGTTAAAAGGTATCTTACGCAACCCATTGCCATCAACGTCCAGCTTGCGTCCAGTTTAAAATTCAGCAACGTCGTCAGCACGCTGAACCTCGAGCAACCTTGGCCCAACTGGTGTGGGTCACATTTTGCCTTTCTAATGAAATGAAAGCGTCGAAACAAGTGACAGACGGTTTTTTTTTTCACTTTCATTGCACTTGAGTTTTAACAGGAATTTTCGGTTTATTTGCCTCCCAAATTCAGGCTGTCGATCCAGAGCATTTCCCAAGAATGAATATTTTTAATCAAAACAAACAAGCCGCACGGTAGAAAGGTGTTCTAAGAATCTCGTTCGCAACGGTTAAACGTGGCGATATTAACAGCTTGATCTTTTCGACCTTTTTTTCCTCGGCATTTTCTTGTTTTGACCGGTTTCGAAAACGAACGGGACAAAAATAAATAAACAAATATGGAAAAATGTATATATTTTGGAGTGGCGAATTTTGAACCAACTAGTTTGCTTGCCACACTTTTGGCGCTATGACATTTGGGTTTTAAGGTGTGTGTGTGCTGCGGAAAGTGCTGACTCAGGTGCGGTCACTTGAGTGAAGTTGGTCTTTTTGATGAGAATTTTCAGTGTTGCATGAAATCGTATACGATATAGTTTCTGTCAAATGATGTCAGAGCTTTTTCAGTCATACTTTGTTATTCCCTTCACTTGAACATGATTGAGTTCAGAGCGCAACAACTCTTCTTATTTTTGTGCTGCACTTTAGCTCAATCAGACTCACTCAAAACTGAATAAACTGTAAAGTGCAATTTTCTAATTTATTCTTCATTCTCGTGTGTCTTTTTAGGTAAGTTCCCGCCAGCCCCAGGGTGACACAATCGTTTGGCCCCGTTCTCCAAGATGGCAAACAACCCAATCAAGTAATTGATGCCGTCGTTGACGTTGGTTGGTCGACACAATTGCAATTGCACTCTCTCTCTGCTCCTCCCGTTCAATTGTTTATTTATTTGGTTCGATTTCGATTGAAAGAGCGAGAGACGACATTCGAATGCTGTCCGCGTGCCATCGGCGCTGTTGGGTCGAGCTGGAACATGACTTGTTCAAAGAAACGAAAATTGACGGAAGTTTGAAACGCAGGAAGTCGAGCCCAGCTGGAAGCGCTTAAGCAGCTGATTAGTGCAAACTAAAACGCAACCGTCTGACCTCTACCGACTCTACACCTTATTTGACTGCCGCGTGTTTGTTGTTCTACTCCGCTATAAAAGTATTCGTGAGGCCAAAAAGTGAGCTCACCACCCAGCTAGCCTAACAACAACACGACGATCGGAACTAAGCAAAAGTTAAGCAGCCGAGCAGCACTAACTAGTTTGACGCGTGACGCCTTCGCGAACGGGTTTGCAAATTTGCCCGCGCGCGCTGGAATCTGGCGGCCTGTGACTTCGTTCAGTCGGTTAGTCGTGATTGGTGCTTCGTGCTAATTAAATATCCGATTTGTGTGGTTGTGTGTTTGCGTACGAAGAGCATCCTAATCAACAACCAAACTGTGATCAAGCTGATAATAGGCAGTATTGACCTGAATGAGATTGCTTGGCGTCACGTACTAGCTATTTTGATAGGACAGGTGTGCTGGGCACCGATTTTCAATCAATTGCATCATCATGTGACGATGAGGGAGTGGCGCAAATCAAATCGCGATGAAGATATCAACTCATGGCTGAACGATTTCAATTGCGGTGTTGACCGCGAATCGTTTTGAAAGCGTTAAATAAAGCTATGTCAAAAAAACAATACGGTCACTGCTGCTCTAACGACATCAAATCGTTGAGTTGCGCTCCAAAAGCAGTACGCAGTATTTGTGACCCACCCACCGTGGAGTGGGACCGTATTTTGGAACTCTTGATTCGATCACTCACACGCGTTCGCAGCACACGTTGCTGATGTTGAGACGACCCTCGCCGGCGTAGAGGGGTTTGTTTTTATTTTGCTAACTCTTGCCAAAGCATTCATAACACAGCGTAACAAAATATTTTTTTTATTTTTTGGCATCACGAAAAAAAATGCTCCTCTAGGGTTCGGCTTCCCGAACAAAATGCAACCTGGCGCATATTTTTATTGTTATCCTAACTCGAGATATTCAATGCAGAAGTTTTGCATATGAATCACCCCCGTCGGAAAATATTTTTTATTTTGTTTTCTCTGTAACTTCTGATCAATTAGGTCTTTTTGGACGCTTCCGGTGTCATTCGACGGTAAATTGTTAGAAAAACTCAAGATTTGGTCCCATTGGCCGGTTCCCGTAACCGGTTTCGGAGGAAATCCGGAATATTGGCCAAAACTGTGCAAAAACTTCAAAATTTTTAAGTTTTTGCTCTTAATGCGAAGTGAACGCACTATAGCATAAAACAATCTATACAAACTAAAAAATGTTGGTCCCAGCATGTTTGAAGGTGTTTAATTGAAAAGGTGGCCATTGAGAACCGGTTCCGGTCAATCCGGATCCGGAAACTCCGGAAAAAAATAAGCAATATTTTCACAATTCCAATGTGTCAGACAGATATAAATAAAAGTGTTGTTGAAGCATTCTTTGCTACTTCATATTCATATGACCACAAAAACATGGCCAAGTGGCCAACGGGAACCTGCTCTGAATGTTCCGGATCAGGGAACCTGTGGAAATTATATTTTTTTATTAATTTTATGAAGCAGTTTTTATTAAGACATTTTCAATGTATCTGGAAAAATCTGAATTGATTCAAAATCAAAATCAGAAATGTGGCCAAGTGGCCAACGGTAACCCGTTCTGAATGTTCCGGATCATGGAACCAGTGGACACTTGACTTTTTTTAATTTTAAAGGCAGTTTTTATTAAGAAATTTTCAAGGTTTCTGGAAAAATATGAATTAATCCGAAATCAGAATCAGAAATGTGGCCAAGTGGCCAACGGGAACCCGTTCTGAATATTCCGGATCAGGGAACCAGTGGTCACTTGAAATGTGCATTAATTTAAAATAGCATAATTTAATTAGGAAATTTTCTAGTTTTCTAGAAAAATCAGAATTAATTAAAATCAGAATCATAAATACGGCCAGGTAACCAACAGGAACCCGTTTTATATGTTCTGGATTAGGGAACCAGTGAACATTTGAAGTTTTTATCAAGTTTTCAAAAAACATATTTAGATTAATGAAATTTAAAAATTCCTGTAAAAATTAAGAACATATTCGATATCAGAATTAGAAATATTGCCAAGTGGCCTACGGGAACTCGTTCTGAATGTTTCGGATCATGTTACCAGAGGAAACTTGAATTTTTAATTAATTTTAAAAATGCATATTTTAATTAATGAAATTTTTAAATCCCTGGAAAAATCTGAATGTATTTAAAATAAGAAATAAAAATGTTGCCAAGTGGCCGACTGTTCCGGATCAGGGAGCCAGTGGTCACTTGGCATATTTTAATTAAGAAATTTTCTAGATTTCTAGAAAAATCTGAATTTATTTGAAATCAGAATTCAAAATGTTGTCAAGTGGCCAACGAGAACCTGTTCTGACTGATCCGGATCAGGGAACCAGAAATCACATAAAAAGTTTATTAATTAAAAAAAAACATTTTTTAATTAAGAATATTTCTAGATTTCTAGAAAAATCATTTTAAATCATAATTAAAAATGTTGCCAAGTGGCCAACGAGAACCTGTTCTGACTGGTCAAAATTTTTATTAATTTAAAAAATATATATTTATTTTACTGATTTTTTTAAAGTTTTGGAAAAAATCACAGTTTATTTAAAATCAGATTTTGAAATATTGCCAAGTGGCCAACGGAAACCCATTCTGAATGTTCCGGTTCAGGGAACCAGTGGTTACTTGAAATGTTTATTAATTGAAAAAAGCATATTTTAATAAGGAAATTTTCTAGTTTTCTAGAAAAAATCTGAATTTATTCAAAATCAGAATCAGAAATGTGGCCAGGAACCCACTTTCCCGAGCAGGGGTAAATAACACGGGAATACCAAATTTTGGTATTACTTGGGCAAATAACAGCGACCAAAATGTGCCCTTGGTTGCCCAGTAATAGATGGTAAAATACCATGAAATCATACCAAAATCATGTATGTGAAAGACCACAGAAATACCAAAATATGATTTTCCAAGGGCGCGGGAATACCTAAAAATAAAACCATGGTAATACCAAGTTTTGGTATTCAAGCAATGTTCAAAAATCCAGAAGACCTCAACTTGGTATTGAAATGGTTCTATTTTGAGGTATTATTTTACCCTTGGAATAACATGGTTTGGTATTGTTGTGCCCTTCCACATACAAGATTTTGGTATGATTTCATGGTATTTTACCATCTATTACTGGGCAACCAAGAGCACATTATGGTCGCTGGTATTTGAACAAGTAATACCAAAATTTGGTATTTTCATACCATTTTTAGTGCAGCAGTTGCAGTTAGTGAAAAAACGGAAATTATTCATATGCAACAGCCAAATCTACTCACCTGATGATTCCATGTTGTTATTAGTGATATTCTTCACCACACCGAATGCATTTGTCATTGGTGAACGGCTTGTGCTTGAAGTTCTTGAAGCTTCTGAAAAATAACAAGATTGAAAAATAAGTATTATTAAAATGAAACTGAATTGAAATTCACCAAAATTCATTAATTTGTCGATTGACTCGTTTTTCAAAGTATTTGGTTATCCCGACTTAGAGATATTTCAACGTTTTTGAAAAAAATATTAGTGGGTTTATCACACTAATTTTTAAAATCATCTTTAACATTTTTGGGTTTCAAGTCATTTTAGCGCAAAATTAATTAACTCGTAAATTTTTTTTAACAAATTTCCCATAGTTTCAGAGAAAATTGATGAAACCTTTCAATATTTAAATAATACCAAAATGTGCCATCCTGACTTAGAAAATTTTCCACAATTTCAAGTCATTTCTATAGGAGGTATATCAAAAATGTTTAAAATCAAGTTTGAAATTTCCGGTTTTGAATGAAAGCATTCGCTTTGAGACATGATTTTAGCGCAAAATTAATTATTTTGTCAAAATTGGTCAAAATTTTCCCATAGTTTCAGAGGAATTTGATAAAACACTTAAATACCAAAATAATACCAAAATGTGCCATCCTGACTTAGAAAATTTTCCACAATTTCAAGTCATTTCTATAGGAGGTATATCAAAAATGTTTAAAATAAAGTTTGAAATTTCCGGTTTTGAATGGAAGCATTCGCTTTGAGACATAATTTTTGCGCAAAATTAATTATTTTGTCAAAATTGGTCAAAATTTTCCCATAGTTGCAGAGGAATCTGATAAAATACTGTAATACCAAAAGAATACCAAAATGTGGTGTTCAACCGTTGACAAATTCTGCAATTTTGCAATATCAAAACAATACCTTAAATTGGTATGATACCACATTTTGCTCTTGCATAATCCTTAAGACAAATTTTAAAGGGTCCAGGAATACCAAAATTTGGTATTGATACCAGAGAAAGGTATTATTACGCATTTCCCTTGTTATTTACCCATGCTCGGGTTAAATAATCCGGATTAGGGAACCAGTAAACATTTGAAATTTTTATCAAGTTTTCAAAAACATATTTTGATTAATGAAATTTTAAAATTCCTGTAAAAATTAGAATATATTTAAAATTAGAAATCAAAATGTTGCCAAGTGGCCAACTGTTCCGGTTCAGGGAACCAGTGTTCAATTGACTTTTTATTTGTTTATTTTATAAAGTATATTTCAATTATGAAATTTTCTAGATTTCTTGGAAAATCTAAATTTATTTGAAATCAGAATTGAAAATGTTGTCAAGTGGCCAACGAGAACCTGTTCTGACTTGTCATAATTTTTATTATTTAAAAAAAATATATTTATTTTACTGTTTTTTTTTATTTATTTTTTTGGAAAAAATCACAATTTATTTGAAAACAGAATTAGAAATGTTTTCCAAGTGTCACTTGAAATGTTTATTGATTTTAAAAAAAGCATATTTTAATTAGGAAATTTTCTAGTTTTCTAGAAATAGCAGAATTAATTCAAAATTAGAATCAGAAATGTGGCCAGGTGACCAACAAAAATCCGTATGAAATGTTCTGGATTAGGGAACCAGTCCCAGAACATTTTTTTTTATTAATTTTAATAAAGCATATTTTAATTTTTTAAATTGCTGGAAAATCTGAATTTATTTAAAATTAGAAATATAAATAATGTCAAGTGGCCAACGAGAACCTGTTCTGACAGGTCACAATTTATATTAATTAAAAAAATACTGATTTTTTTATTAATTTTGGAAAAAAAATCACAATTTATTTGAAATCAGAATCAGAAATGTGGCCAGGTGACCAACAGGAACCCGTTTTGAATCTTCTGGATTCGGGAACCAGTGAACATCTGAAATTACTATCAAGTTTTCAAAAAACATATTTTGATTAATGAAATTGTAAAATTCCTGTTAAAATTCAGAACATATTCGAAATCAGAATTAAAAATGTTGCCAAGTAGCCAACGAGATCCTGTTCCAATGTTTATTAATTTAATATATAGAATTACTTTTAAGTTATTAAGAAAAATATTATCAAGAATTACGAGAATTTGTTTTTTCCATTGATTGCAATGTAAATTTCTCATTAATAGTTTTTTCTTTTTCTGAAAATGTTTGTATTTTCTTAATACGAACCGTCGAAAAATTAAGATGAAGATTATGTAGAGATTATTTTTTAAATTCTCAAATAAAATTAGTACTACACTTAACTCATTTTTTAATATGTCCGCCTCTGAATATGTAATTTCTTATGAGTTTTGAGTAATGTTTTTTTCTAAATTTAATCATTTTTTGGCGAAAAATAAAAAGATCAGAACATTCAAAAATTAATGCTCCATTATTCAAAATTCAAATTTCATCAATTCGAAACTTTTTTTAATATTTTAATAGTTTTTCTAAACAATTTTTTTTAAATTCAGATTAATTTTTTTTCGAATTTCTAAAATTGTAATTAAAATTGGATTATATCTAAATTCAGAATTTTAAAAATCTCCAAAAAACTTAAAAATCAAAAATTCAAAATTTATAGAAAAATTCAAATTAAAAAAAAATCAAAATTGAAAAAAAAATCACTATTTGAAAACTAAAAAATATAAAATTTAAAACAATTTTGCAAACAAAAAAAACAAAAATCTCAAAAATCGCAAAAAAAATAAATTCTTAGATTTTAAAATTCTTAAATTGTTAAATTGTTAAATTCTTAAATTCTTAAATTCTTAAATTCTTAAATTCTTAAATTCTTAAATTCTTAAATTCTTAAATTCTTAAATTCTTAAATTCTTAAATTCTTAAATTCTTAAATTCTTAAATTCTTAAATTCTTAAATTCTTAAATTCTTAAATTCTTAAATTCTTAAATTCTTAAATTCTTAAATTCTTAAATTCTTAAATTCTTAGATTTTAAAATTCTTAAATTCTTAAATTGTTAAATTCTTAAATTCTTAAATTCTTAAATTCTTAAATTCTTAAATTCTTAAATTCTTAAATTCTTAAATTCTTAAATTCTTAAATTCTTAAATTCTTAAATTCTTAAATTCTTAAATTCTTAAATTCTTAAATTCTTAAATTCTTAAATTCTTAAATTCTTAAATTCTTAAATTCTTAAATTCTTAAATTCTTAAATTTTAAATTCTTAAATTCTTAAATTCTTAAATTCTTAAATTCTTAAATTCTTAAATTCTTAAATTCTTAAATTCTTAAATTCTTAAATTCTTAAATTCTTAAATTCTTAAATTCTTAAATTCTTAAATTCTTAAATTCTTAAATTCTTAAATTCTTAAATTCTTAAATTCTTAAATTCTTAAATTCTTAAATTCTTAAATTCTTAAATTCTTAAATTCTTAAATTCTTAAATTCTTAAATTCTTAAATTCTTAAATTCTTAAATTCTTAAATTCTTAAATTCTTAAATTCTTAAATTCTTAAATTCTTAAATTCTTAAATTCTTAAATTCTTAAATTCTTAAATTCTTAAATTCTTAAATTCTTAAATTCTTAAATTCTTAAATTCTTAAATTCTTAAATTCTTAAATTCTTAAATTCTTAAATTCTTAAATTCTTAAATTCTTAAATTCTTAAATTCTTAAATTCTTAAATTCTTAAATTCTTAAATTCTTAAATTCTTAAATTCTTAAATTCTTAAATTCTTAAATTCTTAAATTCTTAAATTCTTAAATTCTTAAATTCTTAAATTCTTAAATTCTTAAATTCTTAAATTCTTAAATTCTTAAATTCTTAAATTCTTAAATTCTTAAATTCTTAAATTCTTAAATTCTTAAATTCTTAAATTCTTAAATTCTTAAATTCTTAAATTCTTAAATTCTTAAATTCTTTAATTCTTTAATTCTTTAATTCTTTAATTCTTTAATTCTTTAATTCTTTAATTCTTAAATTCTTAAATTCTTAAATTCTTAAATTCTTAAATTCTTAAATTCTTAAATTCTTAAATTCTTAAATTCTTAAATTCTTAAATTCTTAAATTCTTAAATTCTTAAATTCTTAAATTCTTAAATTCTTAAATTCTTAAATTCTTAAATTCTTAAATTCTTAAATTCTTAAATTCTTAAATTCTTAAATTCTTAAATTCTTAAATTCTTAAATTCTTAAATTCTTAAATTCTTAAATTCTTAAATTCTTAAATTCTTAAATTCTTAAATTCTTAAATTCTTAAATTCTTAAATTCTTAAATTCTTAAATTCTTAAATTCTTAAATTCTTAAATTCTTAAATTCTTAAATTCTTAAATTCTTAAATTCTTAAATTCTTAAATTCTTAAATTCTTAAATTCTTAAATTCTTAAATTCTTTAATTCTTAAATTCTTAAATTCTTAAATTCTTAAATTCTTAAATTCTTAAATTCTTAAATTCTTAAATTCTTCAATTCTTTAATTGTTAAATTGTTAAATTCTTAAATTCTTAAATTCTTAAATTCTTAAATTCTTAAATTCTTAAATTCTTAAATTCTTAAATTCTTAAATTCTTAAATTCTTAAATTCTTCAATTCTTAAATTCTTAAATTATTAAATTCTTAAATTCTTAAATTCTTAAATTCTTAAATTCTTAAATTCTTAAATTCTTAAATTCTTAAATTCTTAAATTCTTAAATTCTTAAATTCTTAAATTCTTAAATTCTTAAATTCTTAAATTCTTAAATTCTTAAATTCTTAATTCTTAAATTCTTAAATTCTTAAATTCTTAAATTCTTAAATTCTTAAATTCTTAAATTCTTAAATTCTTAAATTCTTAAATTCTTAAATTCTTAAATTCTTAAATTCTTAAATTCTTAAATTCTTAAATTCTTAAATTCTTAAATTCTTAAATTCTTAAATTCTTAAATTCTTAAATTCTTAAATTCTTAAATTCTTAAATTCTTAAATTCTTAAATTCTTAAATTCTTAAATTCTTAAATTCTTAAATTCTTAAATTCTTAAATTCTTAAATTCTTAAATTCTTAAATTCTTAAATTCTTAAATTCTTAAATTCTTAAATTCTTAAATTCTTAAATTCTTAAATTCTTAAATTCTTAAATTCTTAAATTCTTAAATTCTTAAATTCTTAAATTCTTAAATTCTTAAATTCTTAAATTCTTAAATTCTTAAATTCTTAAATTCTTAAATTCTTAAATTCTTAAATTCTTAAATTCTTAAATTCTTAAATTCCTAAAATCTTTAATTTTTGGAAGAAAATATTTCAAATATTGGAAATGCAATTTGTTTCGGAATTATTCGAAATTAAGTGTGGAATATGGAATATAATCTGTATTAAAATTCATAGATTTTGAAGTTTTAGAATTTCTAAATCTAAAATTCAATTATATTCAAATTTTAGATTTTGTTTTTTGAGCTCATATTTTGAAGTTAAATTTCATTTAATAGATTTTTAAATTTTGTTTATATTGGTTTATAATTTTCTATTTCGTTTATATTGGTCAAAATTATTGTAGTGTCCCTCTGATTCGCAAAAGAATTTTTGGTGACACTTTTCTTGACGACTCTTTAGGTATTTTTAAAATGATTTTTGCTATCACTCCTTCAAACATAAAACGAGTTAAATTTTTTATCAAATACTTTCTTTATTAGTTTTTCTTTGGAAATAATGTTTCTTGAATGTTTGTCGCGATTTTTTTATATGGCGTGAATTTCGCGCGGATTGAGGTTTCGGTCAGCGCGGAATTGGCGCGGATTTTCTTTCGACTTTCCCGTAACAACCCTGCATGTCCACTGGTACCCTGATCCGGAACATTCAGAATGGGTTCCCGTTGGCCACTTGGAAATATTTTTAATTCTGATTTCAAATTAACTGTGTTTTTTTCCAAAATTTAAAAAAATCAGTAAAATAAATATATTTATTTCAATAATAAAAATTGTGACTAGTCAGAACAGGTTCTCGTTGGCCACATTTTCAATTCTGATTTCAAATAAATTTAGATTTTTCTAGAAATCTAGAAAATTTCATAATTAGAATATGCTTTATAAAATAAAAAAAAGTCAAGTGAACACTGGTTCCCTGATCCGGAACAGTTGGCCACTTGGCAACATTTTTATGTCTAATTTTAAATATATTCAAAAATTTTCAGGAATTTAAAAATTTCATTTATTAAAATATGCTTTTTTAAAGTTAATAAAAAAAATTCAAGCGTCCTCTGGTTCCCTGATCCAAATCATTCAAAACGGATTCCGTCGGCCACTTGCCTAATTCTGATTTCAAATATGTTCTGAATTTTTAAAGGAATTTTACAATTTTAAATATTTTAAGTGGAATTATTGAATGTCATTTATTGAAATATGCTTTATTAATAATAATAAAAAAAATCAAGTGTCTTCTGGTTCCCTGATCCAGATCAGTCTGAACGGGTTCCAGTTGACCACTTAGCAACATATTTAATTCTGATTTTAAATAAATTCTGAATTTTTACAGGAATTTTAAAAATTCATTAATCATAATATGTTTTTGAAAACTTGATAAAAATTTCAAATATTCACTTGTTCCCTAATCCGGATCAATTAAAACGGGTTCCTGTTTGTCACCTGGCCACATTTCTGATTCTGATTTTGAATTAATTCTGCTATTTCTAGAAAACTAGAAAATTTCCTAATTAAAATATGCTTTTTTTAATTAATAAACATTTCAAGTGACTACTGGTTCCCTGATCCGGAACTTTCAAAATGGGTTTCCATTGGCCACTTGGAAACATTTCTAATGCTGTTTTCAAATAAATTGTGATTTTTTCAAAAAAATTAATAAAAAATCAGTAAGATAAATATATTTTTTTAAATAATAAAAATTGTGACTTGTCAGAACAGGTTCTCGTTGGCCACTTGACAACATTTTGAATTCTGATTTCAAATTAATTCAGATTTTTCTAGAAATCTAGAAAATTTCTTAATTAAAATATGCCAAGTGACCACTGGCTCCCTGATCCGGAACAGTCGGCCACTTGGCAACATTTTTATTTCTTATTTTAAATACATTCAGATTTTTCCAGGGATTTAAAAATTTCATTAATTAAAATATGCATTTTTAAAATTAATTAAAAATTCAAGTTTCCTCTGGTAACATGATCCGAAACATTCAGAACGAGTTCCCGTAGGCCACTTGGCAATATTTCTAATTCTGATATCGAATATGTTCTTAATTTTTACAGGAATTTTTAAATTTCATTAATCTAAATATGTTTTTTGAAAACTTGATAAAAACTTCAAATGTTCACTGGTTCCCTAATCCAGAACATATAAAACGGGTTCCTGTTGGTTACCTGGCCGTATTTATGATTCTGATTTTAATTAATTCTGATTTTTCTAGAAAACTAGAAAATTTCCTAATTAAATTATGCTATTTTAAATTAATGCACATTTCAAGTGACCACTGGTTCCCTGATCCGGAATATTCAGAACGGGTTCCCGTTGGCCACTTGGCCACATTTCTGATTCTGATTTCGGATTAATTCATATTTTTCCCAGAAACCTTGAAAATTTCTTAATAAAAAACTGCCTTTAAAATTAAAAAAAAAAGTCAAGTGTCCACTGGTTCCATGATCCGGAACATTCAGAACGGGTTACCGTTGGCCACTTGGCCACATTTCTGATTTTGATTTTGAATCAATTCAGATTTTTCCAGATACATTGAAAATGTCTTAATAAAAACTGCTTCATAAAATTAATAAAAAAAATATAATTTCCACAGGTTCCCTGATCCGGAACATTCAGAGCAGGTTCCCGTTGGCCACTTGGCCATGTTTTTGTGGTCATATGAATATGAAGTAGCAAAGAATGCTTCAACAACACTTTTATTTATATCTGTCTGACACATTGGAATTGTGAAAATATTGCTTATTTTTGTCCGGAGTTTCCGGATCCGGATTGACCGGAACCGGTTCTCAATGGCCACCTTTTCAATTAAACACCTTCAAACATGCTGGGACCAACATTTTTTAGTTTGTATAGATTGTTTTATGCTATAGTGCGTTCACTTCGCATTAAGAGCAAAAAACTTCAAAATTTTGAAGTTTTTGCACAGTTTTGGCCAATATTCCGGATTTCCTCCGGAACCGGTTACGGAACCGGCCAATGGGACCAAATCTTGAGTTTTTCTAACAATTTACCGTCGAATGACACCGGAAGCGTCCAAAAAGACCTAATTGATCAGAAGTTACAGAGAAAACAAAATAAAAAATATTTTCCGACGGGGGGTGATTCATATGCAAAACTTCTGCATTGAATATCTCGAGTTAGGATAACAATAAAAATATGCGCCAGGTTGCATTTTGTTCGGGAAGCCGAACCCTAGAGGAGCATTTTTTTTCGTGATGCCAAAAAATAAAAAAAATATTTTGTTACGCTGTGTAATTTGTGTTGTGAAAATATTGGCCCCCGGGGGTCGGGATGTAAACTGTTGAAGATTTTTTTTGTTTATTGCCGCGGTCACCACTGTAATTCACCGGTATCAAAAATAACTGTTTTTTCTTGCTTTGAAATAAATCCCAGTTATCACTAAGATAAATCAAAATTTTATTCTGAGGTTTGGGTCATTCTCCACCAGGAGTGTAGCCAGAATTTCGGTTCGGGGGGCTGGAAGAAGAAATTTTCTTCTTCTTTTCAGGCTACGGGCCTGTTCTCCACCAAATCACACATAAGTTGGCCCGACCTCTCTTCGATTTCCTTGAACGATTGCTTTAAATGGTAATTTTGGCCCTGATCACGAATCCGAGGTACATTTTTTGATATCTCATGATGGAAGGGCGGTATGGCCATCAATAATTGCTGCCTGATTTGGAAAATTGGTTTCAAAGGGAATTTTTATGTAAAATGGACGCCCGATTTGGCGCATTCAAATTTCCGAAAAAAAATCATCAAAAAAGGTAAAATAGTTTAAAAATTGATACTATTTCCCGTTTCTCAATTGTAAAAAATTTGGAGACATTTTAGGCCGATGCAAATATTTAAAAAAGTTTTTGTCCCTCGGCCCTGGCCGAGGTCAAGGGGGCAAAAAATAAAAATATAATAATTTAAATAACAAGCCATAGTCTTCACATTTAAATGAAAAAGTGTTTTAAAATGCATTTTACACTAGTTCAGTTGTTTTGCAATCATTAGTTTTCAAAATCTATGATCTGACAAAAACAAAAATTGTATCGAAAAAAGATTTTGCATCGAAAATTTTCAAAAAATCTTAAGATTTTTTAAGAAACCCAAACATGCTAAAAATGATTTTAAACGCAGGAGAATGTATTTTAATTTGATTTCAGTTGGTTGCACTTGAATTTTCATTGAAATTTTGAAGTTTATTGTAAAAATATTTTTTTGAAATTTGAAATTTTGAAGTTTATTGTAAAAATATTTTGGGGGTGACAAAACTTTTAAAAATATTTGTACCAGCCTTATGGAAAATTTAATGTATTTTTCGAATTTGAAATAACCCAGATCGGTATTTTTTTCACATTTTAGAATTTACCATTGTTTTACAAAGATGTTGAGAAGATATTTAAATACATTTTTTTTAAACATGTGTAAGATGTTTACGTAAAAGTTTTGTTGAAAAAGTGATGGTTTGACCATGTTGGGTCGTGCACTGCTTGATGGTGGTGATTTTTTTGATGAAACAAACCAGATACTGCCGTTTATCAAAAAACTATTTTTTTAAGAAAAAAAATGAATTGCTGAAAGTTTCAAAAAATCTTTCAAAAGCATAAAATGAAGTTTTCGTAGTTTAGTAAAAAAAAGGTAAAAATCATCACTTTTTCAAAAAATATTATTTTTTTCGTAAACATCTAATATTTTGTCGAGAATATATGAAAACCACTTATGTTTACACATAAAAAAGGTTTTGTTTGCTCTACAACTTTATACAACAATGATGCACTCTAAAATGAAACCCTGCAAAAGTTAGGAAAAAAACACGTAATTTTAAAATAAAACATTTAGGCCGTTGCACATATTTTTCAAAGTTAATGTTTTCAAAAAACTTCAAAATTTTAAAGGAAATTGAAGTCTAACCAACTGAAACCAATTAGAGATGGATTTTCTTGATAACAAATATTTTCAATTTTTGTTAAATTCCAATGCACAGCAGCAAAAAATGTTTTTTTTTCGGCAAAAAAAATCTCTTCAATATTTGGATATTTTGAAAAACAAAAAAAAACAAAAATAAAAACCCGCAACTTTTGAGCCATTGAGAAGTATGGTAAAAAAATCTGCTGCCGAGCTATAATTTTTTGAAAAATAGTGATTTTTGAAAAAAAAAATCGAAAGGAGAATGGGCAAATTTATATGGGAGCTGGTCCAAGGATGTACACGAACGGGACCAACTTTTTTCAAAGATCTCGCCGAGACATGAAAAAAAGTCTTCTGGACCAACTCTCCAAACCCCGGGGTTCAAAAGTTACAAGTTGTTGAAGTTTGAGCATTTTGGGTTAAAATGTACAAAAAATCGTATTTTTGCTATTTCTAAAATCATTCATAAAATCTCTGTTTCATTATGGATTTCGATTTTCTTGACTTCATTCGACGCGTATCAGCAAAAACTATGAGTTCTGATATGTCTTAGGGGAACAGCATCTAATACCAGCGTGCCTCTAATGTTGGCAGGTCAGAACTTTGACATTCAATTATAGCTAATTAAAAGCGTTTTCAACTGAAATCGAGTGATAAATAGCTCAGTAAGAAGTGAGCAAGCAAGATTATATCAAAAGTTTTGCAAAATTAGTTGTTTAAATAGTGAAAATCAGCAAATTGGATGGAGTTAGGAGCAAAAGCTTAACCTGCCAAACATACGAGAATTTCCCCTAGCATGATTGAAACATGATTTCTCTTGTTTTTATCCGTTTGAACCGTTTGTGCAAGAGGCATCCCATAGAAACAAGTCGAAACTTCAAGGTTTTGAAACCGGATCCGACCCAGACTGCTTCAGTGAGTATGGAAGGCGTCAGTGCAATGTTGTAACAACTTATTGGGATGGTCTGAGTCATCCGAGAACTCCTTGGAGTTAAGACCGGTGAGTCTACCGCCGTAACAAGCAAGATGTCGGCGGTTTTGACCACGGATCATACCCGCATGGCTTCAGTGAGTATGGTAGACTACTATGCTGATGTGTTGGAGTGTCCTGGGTTCTCCTAGGACTCCCTGGAGTTAAGATCTGTGGGTCTACTACCGTAACAAGCAAAATGTCGACCGGTTTTGACAACGGAACATACCCGCATAGCTTCAGTGAGTGTGGTAGACTACTTTGCTAATGTGTTAGGATGTCTTGGGTCATCCAAGGACTCCCTGGAGTTATGATCTGTGGAGCTACAGCCGTAACAAGCAAGAGGTCGACGATTTTTGACCCCGGAACATACACGTATAGCTTCAGACAGTATGGTAGACTGCTAGGACTCCCTGGAGTTTAGATATTTGGGTCACTGTAACAAGAAAATGGTCGATGATTTTTAGCCGCGCATCATAACCGCAAAGATTCAGTGAGTATGGCAGACTGTATTGCTGTTAGGTTGAGATGTTCTGGACCATTCAAGGGAGTCCTTGTAACAGCCGTAGACCTACAGATCATAACTCCGGGGAGTCCTTGGATGACCCAGGACATCCTAACACATTAGCAAAGTAGTCTACCACACTCACTGAAGCTATGCGGGTATGTTCCGTTGTCAAAACCGGTCGACATTTTGCTTGTTACGGTAGTAGACCCACAGATCTTAACTCCAGGGAGTCCTAGGAGAACCCAGGACACTCCAACACATCAGCATAGTAGTCTACCATACTCACTGAAGCCATGCGGGTATGATCCGTGGTCAAAACCGCCGACATCTTGCTTGTTACGGCGGTAGACTCACCGGTCTTAACTCCAAGGAGTTCTCGGATGACTCAGACCATCCCAATAAGTTGTTACAACATTGCACTGAAGCCTTCCATACTCACTGAAGCAGTCTGGGTCGGATCCGGTTTCAAAACCTTGAAGTTTCGACTTGTTTCTATGGGATGCCTCTTGCACAAACGGATCAAACGGATAAAAACAAGAGAAATCATGTTTCAATCATGCTAAGACATATCAGAACTCATAGTTTTTGCTGATACGCGTCGAATGAAGTCAAGAAAGTCGAAATCCATAATGAAACAGAGATTTTATGCATGATTTTAGAAATAGCAAAAATACGATTTTTTGTACATTTTAACCCAAAATGCTCAAACTTCAACAACTTGTAACTTTTGAACCCCGGGGTTTGGAGAGTTGGTCCAGAAGACTTTTTTTCATGTCTCGGCGAGATCTTTCGAAAAAAGTTGGTCCCGTTCGTGTACATCCTTGGACCAAATTTGCCCATTCTCCTTTACACTAAAAATAATTTGGCTTAATTTTTCAATGTAAAATTGAATTCGCAATCGAAAAGACTTTTACATATTTTTTGATGAAAAGCTCCGTTTTCAAGAAACTTTATTTTAGCGTTTTTTTTTTTATTTTTTTAAATAGTGACCATGAGTGACCATCCCGGAATTTTTTTTAAAGGTTCAGAAAATTTTCTATGAAATTTTTCAAGAGACATTGGTTGCTGAGATAAGAAACATGTAAATTGAAGTTTTCTAAGTCTCACCCAAACAACCCAACCTTTTCCAATGTCGATATCTCAGCAGCTAATGATCCGATTTTCAAGGTAAAAATATGAAACATTCGTGAATTTTTCCGATCTTTTCGAAAACAATATTTAAAAAAAAAAAATCAAAACTGACAATCCAAAATGGCGTAAAATTGATTTTTAACCCTTTTGAAGTGTAAGTCTTGTTCAAAAATTTTGAACTTTTCAAAAAAAGAATGTAGGAAATGGTCACTCATGGGCACTATTTAAAAAAATCGAAAAACGGCAAGTATTTCGCTAAAATCAAACTTTCGGTGGCTATATCTTGAAAACGGAGCTCTTTATCAAAAAATCTGTAAGGGTCTTTTCGATTGCAAATTCAATTTTACAATAAAAAAAATTAAGTCAAATAGTTTTTTGCATGAAGTTTCGATTTATTTCAAAAATCACTATTTTTCCAAAAAATCATAACCTGGTGGCAGATTTTTTGACCATACTTCTCTATGGCACAAAAGTTGCGGGTTTTTGTCTCATAAAACATATCAAAAAATCTCAAAAATAAAAAAAAAATAGGTATTTTGAGAATTTCGTAAAAAAAAATCCGTGTACCTATTTTTTCTCAACAGTCCTCAACAATACCTACAACTTTGCCGAAGACACCAAACTGAACAGAACATTCATTCAAAAGCTACAGATTTTAGAATATTTACGTAAAATTTTTGTACGGACAGCAACCAAAATTGTATGGAGACTTGTATGGGTGAACCAATGACACCAAATAGCTTCTTTGGTCATAGAGAAGACCCAAATAAAAAAATACAAATAAAATCCATTTCCGGTTTTGGCAGCGAATTGCTCAGGGGTCGTATCGCTCCAACGTCACGAGATATCGAAAAATGGACCTCGACCTGGATTACGCTTTAGAGCAAAGTTTGTAGAAAATCGGAAAGGGGTCGAGGTAATTTTTTTCCAATTTCGTGTGAGTTACACGAATTTACATTATTTTTGAGGTCATATTTAAGCTGCACTACTCAAAACAGGTCATCTAAAAAAAATCGTGTTTTGATTTTCCGAAAATTTGCCAATCCGATGTACAAATTTCCGAGGAGAATTTCGATGTTCGTTTAATTATTATTGTTATTTATGAAAGTTGAGATTTTCACAATATAGGGACAGTTCAGACTCGATTATCCGAAGTTCGATTACCCGAAGGTTTAGTGATTGAAAGTCCTTGTAGTTAAAAGGAAGACACTAGTGGTTGGTACTAGCAATGGTGGCCGACAGATATAAAGTCAACTTCGTCACATCTTTTATGTCAGAAAAAGTGTGTAATTTTACCACTTTTCTGCTATAATGTAACTTTTTCAATCTAAATTGAGGTAAAATATTGTGAGAAATCTGCAAGATATAAAAAAAAAAGATAAATTCTCAACACACCCCCCTGCAAAAAAATTAACCAGCTCTTTATCAAAATTGGTTCATGAAAATTGTCCTCAACGCCAAAATTGCGACTCCTCATTGGAGATTCACCGCGCAAAATTAAAAAAAAATCTAGCACAAATTTCAAACCAAACAAAAGCGTGAATTTCGTCGGTTTGTCTCCGCAATTGACGTCCAATTAAGCCGACAAAACAATCAAACGCCAACGGGCTCTGATGTGATGCTGCTTCCCCCTCAAAAAAGCAACACGAAAGGGAAATTAAGCACGATAAATGGCTTTCCGATCGGCGCCGATTATCGCACTTTGCAGAGCAGCAAGCCCTGATTGATGGCCAATTCCGGCGGCTAGTCAGCACCGACCGATAGTTCATGCAGGAGAAAGGTCAAGCGCCTGTTGTTTGGCTTGGTGTGGGGATGGTCAATTTTTGCTGCAGGAAAATTCTAAAGCTCCGCTATTTTCCAATTTTAGATCGCACCAGAAGAGATTCAAGCCCCTCTCGATGGAAGGCTGCTGCAGTTGAGCGTCGTCGTCACACTTTAAGTGGATGAATTTCAATTTCCCCTTTCTTCTATGGTGGGGTCGTTCGAGAGCGTTTTTTTTTTGCCGATTTGTCCTCTTCTGGTAGCCTCAGACTGAAGCAAGGATAATAGCTTTCGGTCCAACCCCAGGGCCAGGACGACGCCGTTGATGATGTGCACTCTCGTTCTATACACACGTTGCTATAGAGGGCCCCAGCACTCGTTCTGGAATGGCCATCATGGCGCAACTGCACCGGACCGGACGTGTGGCCACCTGGCGGGTGTGGGTGTCCAGACTGTGGCGAGGAGCGAGCGCGGGAAAATTCCCCTTGATTCCACTCACCATCTAGTTTGCTGCTAGGTGCTTTGTCCGAGCAAAGAGCGAAAACAGAGGACCGAGAAATGGACGGGAATCGATTGACCTATTTTGTTAATCGATTATGTGTGCGATTCCGGTGCAACTGCACGGACGTTGCGTTCTGAATCGGATGTCGGTCCAGCAGATCCGGTTCGGTTCATGCGAAACTTTCGATGATGGGTTTATCATGGATTCGTAAAAGAAGGAGAGCCATTCCGAAACGTAATCCTCTCTGCTCTGCACAAGTAAGATTAACGTCCAAAAGTTATTGCGATGCCTGCCAGAACAACTAAAGCTCCTGACTGAGATATTCCCTTTGATACTTAGCCCCGGAGCCCGCATCCAGGGAAAGTTCGCTTCGAAACACAGCATGATTAATCAATCAAACTAATCTACCGGCGACCCCGAAGTGGCTCTCTATTAATATCGTACCGCACTATTAGTGGCTGACCGGTCAGTGGCAATTCCCATTCGGAATTAGTTTGTGTTTCAAGACATGAAAAGCCTGATGAGTTCCATCAAATTTCTTCTTCTTCATCGTAGATTCGGCTTGAACTTAATTTTTCTGAAGTTCGATTGAATATAGCACAAAAATCGTTTTGCTATTAACTAGATTCGAACCCGAGCACTTTATACAGACTTATCTTCTTTAATCCGAATTGTTACAATTCTTTACCCAACTGGTGCACGGAATATAATAAATTTTATTTTCCTACGTTAAGATTCATCAAATATTGATGAATCGTTTATTTTTTAGTAGTTCCTTCCTATTCTCATAACATTTTTTACAAGCGTGTCAAATTCATTGTTAAAATTTTCCTACAGTTTTTTTTAATAATTGAAATCACACCAAGAAAAAAAACATCGGATTTATCCATCATTAAATTCGTTTCTAAAAATGGCTTGATCGCAATTTCTAAATAGGGGAAATATACAATTTTTCAGCCTTTTTTCATTATCGACCTATCAGCACTCTGATAATGTATTACAGCTTTCATAAAGGGTTTTTGACTGTTCCTAAGTAGGGGAGCTGGGGGTAAGACGGCCAGGCGGGGTAAGACGGCCACCCCACTGTTTTAATAAGTATACTAATGAATATTACTAAAATGTTCAGCAATACTGTTCCTCATGCTAAATAATGCATATGGAGTCACCTTTGCCAGAAATATTGTTTGAAATAGTATAAAAATAGCTCAAAATAAACAAATAATGTTTGAACTTGAAACTGGATGTAATTTTCATTAATTACAACTTAGGCATTTTTGTTAAATAACAATATGTTTTTCTGTCTTCAAATATTTTTTCATGCTAAATTGAAGTTTTCCCTAGATTATGTCCCTCGAAAAAGTTCAAAAAATGCGATGAACTGTTTACAAAAAATGTTTAAAAAAATAATTTATTTGGGGGCAAGACGGCCACCCGTAATTTGTAGATTTTATTTGATATAGGTCATATTTTTGACGGTTTTGCCTTCCTCACGTTACTGAGGAAAGGCTATAAAATCACTCGAAAAATGAACTTCTCAATTAGACCTCCTAAACCCACCTTCATGTATACCTATCGACTCAGAATCAAATTCTGAGCAAATGTCTGTGTGTGTGGTGGGATGTTGATCAAAAAATTGTCACTCGATTATCTCAACATTGGCTAAACCGATTTTGTCCGTTTTGGCGTCATTCGATCCGTCTTGAGGTCCCATAAGTCGCTATTAAAAATTATGCAGTTTAGTTAAGTACTTTAAAAGTTATGCTAAAAAACGATTTTAATAAAAGTCCGGATGATTGTAAAAAGGGTGGCTTTTGTAAGAAAACCCGTCATGCTATACATTTTCAGAAAGGTATTTAAAAGACCTTTCCAACGCGTCCAAGACATTGAAGATCTAACCATCCTATCAAAAGTTATAAGCACTTAAGTGTTATTTATACGCTTTTTGGAGGCCGGATCTCAGATATTTTGATGAAAATGCTGTCCGGATCTCTCATGCGACCTATCGTTGGATAGGTATTCAAAAGACCTTTCCAACGCGTCCAAAACATTGAAGATCTGACAACCCTATCAAAAGTTATAAGCACTTAAGTGTTATTTACGCGCTTTTTGCATTTTGGATAGCACCCTTTAAATGTGAGGAAGGCGCCAACCACCTAAGGGTGGATTAAGTAACGTTTTTGACTATTAAGACATATTTGTAGATAAAGGAAAAGCATTTTCAATAAAAACTATCAATTTTTAATCATAATGCTGTTAACTACCGTTTCGACAACATTCTTTACTGTGATATAGCAAAACTCATTGAATAGTATGAAATCCTATCAAACTTTCATAAAAATTGGCTAATTTAATATTGTTTACATAATTTTGATTTACTTATTCTAATCGAAATACACAAACTATTTTTTTTTTGTATCAAGTTGTGTTTGTTTTGTAGTAAAAATTCATAGTTTTTCGTAAAATATGGTCGCAATAATATGAAATTCACTGAGCCAAAATATGACATTTTTTAAACAGCATTTTTCTTCACATTTGAAACCTGATTTTTTTCAACCAAAATAGGTATGATGTTCAGAGAAGTCTGTTGAACCAACCATGTAGGTGTTTGGGTGGATTTAGCAAAGTTATTAAGTTAATTTATAGCATTGGCCGTCTTACCCCACATGGGTGGTCGTCTTACCCCGCGTATTTCATATATATACGATTTCAATTTTTTTTTAAATTGCTGAAAAGTATTGAAATGTCATTTCTATAATGGACTAGTAGTAGAACAATATGTACGTAATTTGAGATCGAAATAATCTGTTGTGTAAATTTTATTAGACTTCTCCCTAAGGGTGGCCGTCTTACCCCCTTCTCCCCTAACAAATAGCTCAAATAAAAGTGAGCAAGCAACTCTCCATTGTTGATGTATCCAAAAGTGTTGATTAAATAGCGGAAAACTGCAAAAGTGATGAGAATTGGTCGAACGGCTTAGAGTGATTAAAATGGGTATATTTCCCCTACTGATCGAGTTTTTAAGTTCTGAAATATTGTATTCAAGGAGATGAAAAATTTTCCAATAAGTTTATTATTTGAAAATATTATCAAAAGTATTCTTGACATTGTATGTCAATTGAGAAATGAGGACTGATTAGGTTGCAATTGGAAACATTTGTTTTAAACTTTCATAAATTTTAATACCACCAGACAAAAAAAAAAATCTGGACATTGAAATATGCAAATATGCAACGGCCTTCCCTAAAAATGTTCATAACCCAAACACTGTGTACTTTATTGAAATTTCACTTCTCGATTGCAAATTAAGTTTTTAAAAATCCTTCATGTGCGTGAATTTGAGATGGTGGAGTTCTTAAAAGCCAAGTTTTATTGATGAAAAAAAACCAAATTAAAACAAAATTTTTCCGTGACTACACTAAATTCCCAAAATTATTATTTTTTTACGGCTTTGTATACATCGAAAATTCATTAAAATTCTAAATAATTTTTAAATAACCCATACAAGCTCAAAATGATTCTTTTTTGTATTTTTTAATCCGGGTAATATTAACTTTTATGGTGCTTTCGGTATGCCCAAAGTACCCATTTTGCATCATTAGTTTGTCCATATAATTTTTCTTACAAATTTGACAGCTGTCCATACAAAAATTATGTATGAAAATTCAAAAATCTGTATCTTTTGAAAGAATTTTTTGATTGATTTGGTGTCTTCGGCAAAGTTGTAGGTATGGATAAGAACTACACTGAAAAATTTGATACATGGTTAAAAAAGTGAATTTTACTACAACTTGATTTGCAAAAAAAACACTTTTTTATTTTTTTTTTTATTTTTGATATGTTTTAGAGGACATCCAAATTTGTATAAGCCGCAACTTGTCACAAATTTTCAGGTTGTGCAAAAAATCTTTGACCGAGTTATGAATTCTTAGTCCATACTGATTTTTTTCAAAAAATCGAAATTTCCCTCGCAAAAAGTATTAATTTTATTTTTCGATGTAAAAATTAAATTTGCAATCTAAAAGTACTTAAGGGCCCACCGGAGAGGAAAACTGGATGATTTTTATTTTTATTGGAACCACTGCCAGAGAGGGGAAATTTCATTGCTACTATGATGACTTTAACGAAAAACATCAGTTCGCACCAAGGCGCGTGCATCGAGCCAACCACGTGGCCCAAAATCATAGCCTACCTAAAATCCTTGCATACGGCACATAACACGTGGCGAGGTAGTGTTTTCATGTATTCACGCTGTTCAAGTTATAACGAAATATTTCAAATGGCAAATGGTAAAAAGCAGAAAAAGTCAAAAGTTGGTACTATGCATTCCTGTTTTTGCAATAACAGACATGTAAGAATATAATTAGGCAATTCCCGTAATTGTAGAATTCTGCAATTCTGCACACAATCGGAAGCAGAGTGTTCAAATAGTTTTCTGCAACAAAAGTTACTTCTTTCTCGTGCAGAACACCAGCAGAAAAAGAAGCTACAGAAACATGCAGGAGCGCGTTCCCGGTCATATTCGTGGATAGGATTTTCTACCACTTCAAAACCAGTTTTTTTTTTGAAAATTGCTTTTCTAGCTTTGTTGGTCTTTTACAAAACTTCTGGAGTTACTAGGTCTATTTTCGGACAAACAGAATTGCTGAATTATGTCCAAATGGCACATCTGATCTGATTAGTTTCGTAAAGCGTTTTCTAACGGTCATTGCTGTTTTGAAAAACATTGAGTTTGAATCGTAGCATGGCGTAAAAAAGTCCGAACATCTTCCGGATAAAATAAAAAAAAATTGAGTCGTCGTAAATTCTTTTGAAATATTGAATCTGTATTTCTTACGGAAATCCTACACTCATTCACCTGTTAACGTATCAACTGAGATTCTCGTTACAATTTAGTTGATACGTCACCAAGAATTGATTTGCTTCTTATTTCAGTGACATAGCATTTTTTATAAGAGTTTCCTAACCTCGAAAAACAAGGGATTATCCGCTCAACCGTTGTTCTAGTCGATTCAGCTTTGTATCCAGATAAGCTTACAGGAGTTATATCCGTGTATAGAAAAACCTCTTGGTCAGCTACTTTTTTTTTGTTCAGGGATTTTCCATATAAGACGTAGTTTTCGAAACGATCATATTATTGTCCAAACTTTCCCGAGTAGCTTGACACGTTAGTGGTCTGCTATTTTATGTAGTATGACAATGGCCTTCTTGTTTCCTGCTTTATCACCTTCAACCAGGATGGCTTTCTGAATATATCTTGAGTTTTTTTTTGAAAAGGTCCAATAAACCGAATTTCCAGTTTTTGCTTTTTGGGTGTTTTTAAAACCGCCTTGAGTCAGGGGTATTGAAAAACACCCAAAAAGCAAAAACTGAAAATTTGGTTTATTGGTCCTTTTAAAAAAAAAACTCCAGATATAAGCAACCCAAAATGTGTTGGGAATATGCCAAAAAATTCCACCAGATTTTTGTATTTTGTTTGTTTGTTTGTAGGGAAAATTGCCTACTAAATATTTAAAGAAAGTTAAAATAAATTGATAATAGAAACCGTTAAGCTAAGAACAAGATTGTCCGTTTGACGCAGACGCAAACGCAGAACTTTGCGCCAGTTCGAATTTTCCATGATCTGTCAGTCGAACATTCTACAGGGGTTGCTTTGTTCAATGTTTGATGACAGGCGGGCTATGATGACAGGCGCAAATTTTTGCGTTTGCGTCTGGGCCGAACGGACAATCTTGTTCATACCTTTATGGAATAAAACCTTTTTGCCATTCCGTTATCACTCCTCCGTCCAAGCCTCCGAAACCGTTGCTTCGCTAATTTCAACTCGCTCACATTTGGCCCCATTTCAACCAATCTTGATCGTTCTTGCAGCATTCGAACCGGTAGGATTTCAAGATTCATCTAAAATAAGAACGAACCTGATCCGACTTACCTGCTAGTCACACCGACTAAATTCGTCGAAGCAACTCTTTTTAGGCGCTTGTTTTAGGGAACACACCATGGCCAAATCAACAAGAAAGCATTAAAATTTGAAATCAACCATTCAAATTTAACTAATTTGGGGTCGCTGAACACGAATATGACAATTAGAATATTCCAAAGAATTCAGAAATCCAGAAATCCAAGATGGCGGCCAATATGGCGCCTGTAGTATATTGGGAACATCTATTTGAGGGTGTAATAGTGATTCAACCACTCAAATCTAACTAATTTGAGGTCGCTGAACAAGAATATGACACTTAGAAAATCCCAAAGTATTCAGAAATCCAGAAATCCAAGATGGCGGCCAATATGGCGCCTGTAGTATATTGGGAATATTTTTTTGAGGTTGTAATAGTGATTCAACCACTCAAATGTAACTAATTTGGGGTCGTCGAACACGAATATGACACTAAGAATATCCCAAAGTATTCCGATGTCAAGAATTTCAATATGGCGGCAAATATGACGCCTGTAAAATATTGGGAATATTTATTTGATGGTGTAATAGCCATTCAACCACTCAAATCCAACTAATTTGGGGTCGCTGAACACGAATATGACACTTTGTATATTCCAAAGTATTCTGAAATTCAGAAATCCAAGATGGCGGCCAATATGGCGCCTGTAGAATTTTGGGAATATTTATTTGAGGGTGTAATAGCCATTCAACCACTCAAATCTAACTAATTTGGGGTCGCTGAACACGAATATGACACTTGGTATATTCCAAAGAATTCAGAAATCCAGAAATCCAAGATGGCGGCCAATACGGCGCCTGTAGTATATTGGGAATATTTATTTGAGGTTGTAATAGTGATTCAACCACTCAAATCCAACTAATTTGAGGTCTCTGAACACGAATATGACACTAAGAATATTCCAAAGTATTCAGAAATCCAGAAATCCAAGCTGGCGGCCTATATGGCACCTGTAGAATTTTGGGAATATTTATATGAGAGTGTTAAAGCCATTCAACCACTGAAATCTTTCTTATTTGGGGTCGCTGAACATGAATATGACACTTGGTATATTCCAAAGTATTCTGAAATTCAGAAATCCAAGATGGCGGCCAATATGGCGCCTGAAGTATATTGGAAATATTTATTTGAGGTTGTAATAGTGATTCAACCACTCAAATGTAACTAATTTGGTGTCGCTGAACACGAATATGACACTTAGAATATCCCATAGTATTCAGAATTCCAGAAAAAAAATAAAAATCATTCCCAACATACTACAGAAGCCATTTTGGCAGCCATCTTAAATTTCTGGATTTCTGAATACTTTGGGATATTCTAAGTGTCATATTCGTGTTCAGCGACCCCAAATCAGTTACATTTGAGTGGTTGAATCACTATTACAACCTCAAATAAATATTCCCAATATACTACAGGCGCCATTTAAGCCGCCATATTGGATTTCTGAATTTCTGAATATTTTGAAATAAACCAAGTGTCATATTCGTGTTCAGCGACCCCAAATTAGTTATACTTGAGTGGTTGAATGGCTATTACACTCTCAAATAAATATTCCCAAAATTCTACAGGCGCCATATTGGCAACCATCTTGGATTTCTGGATTTCTGAATACTTTGGGATATTCTAAGTGTCATATTCTTGTTCCGCGACCCCAAATTAGTTACATTTGAGTGGTTGAATGGCTATTACACCCTCAAATAAATATTCCCAATATACTACAGGCGCCATTTAAGCCGCCATATTGGATTTCTGAATTTCTGAATATTTTGAAATAAACCAAGTGTCATATTCGTGTTCAGCGACCCCAAATTAGTTATACTTGAGTGGTTGAATGGCTATTACACTCTCAAATAAATATTCCCAAAATTCTACAGGCGCCATATTGGCAACCATCTTGGATTTCTGGATTTCTGAATACTTTGGGATATTCTTAGTGTCATATTCTTGTTCCGCGACCCCAAATTAGTTACATTTGAGTGGTTGAATGGCTATTACACCCTCATATAAATATTCCCAATATACAACAGGCATCATATTGGCCGCCATCTTGGATTTCTGGATTTCTGAATACTTTGGGATTTTCTAAGTGTCATATTCTTGGTTGAATCACTATTACACCCTCAAATATATGTTCCCAATATACTACAGGCGCCATATTGGTCGCCATCTTGGATTTCTGGATTTCTGAATACTTTGGAATATACAAAGTGTCATATTCGTGTTCAGCGACCCCAAATTAGTTACATTTGAGTGGTTGAATGGCTATTACACCCTCATATAAATATTCCCAATATACTACAGGCGCCATATTGGCCGCCATCTTGGATTTCTGGATTTCTGAATACTTTGGGATTTTCTAAGTGTCATATTCTTGTTCAGCGACCTCAATTAGTTAGATTTGAGTGGTTGAATCACTATTACACCCTCAAATATATGTTCCCAATATACTACAGGCGCCATATTGGTCGCCATCTTGGATTTCTGGATTTCTGAATACTTTGGGATTTTCTAAGTGTCATATTCTTGTTCAGCGACCTCAAATTAGTTAGATTTGAGTGGTTGAATCACTATTACATCCTCAAATATATGTTCCCAATATACTACAGGCGCCATATTGGTCGCCATCTTGGATTTCTGGATTTCTGAATACTTTGGAATATTCTTAGTGTCATATTCGTGTTCAGCGACCCCAAATTAGTTACATTTGAGTGGTTGAATAACTATTACAACCTCAAAAAAATATTCCCAATATACTACAGGCGTCATATTTGCCGCCATATTGAAATTCTTGACATCGGAATACTTTGGGATATTCTTAGTGTCATATTCGTGTTCGACGACCCCAAATTAGTTACATTTGAGTGGTTGAATCACTATTACAACCTCAAAAAAATAT